>NW_006408551.1:21304594-21311934 GCF_000296735.1 Chrysochloris asiatica | reverse complement strand
TTTTCCTGGACTGCATTTCAAATTGACTCAGGAACTGTTTATTGCATGGAGTTACAACAGGATTTTGTCCATGAAGTTCTCTTTTAGGCAACAAATCCATTAACTTTTTTGAGGATGCTTCAGATCCAACACCAACAAGGGCAAATCTAAAGAGTTTTAAAGTAGTGAGAACAGAAAGTGAAGAGGGATTAATAATGCTTTAAAAAAAGCAAATAGTCTTAATTTATGTCTATTTAGCAATATATGAAAATACTTCTTAAAGTTCACACTTTTATCTTTACCCTTTTTTAACAAGTACAATTTCAGTGGTTTCACCTCCAAAATAAACTGTTCCCATTTCCTACCATCCTTCAACCTTAGAGAACACTACTAATCTACTTCTTGTCTCTGGATTTTCCTGTTCTGGAGATTTCATATACATGAAATCATAATTATGTGGTCTTTCATATCTGACTTCTTTCACTTAGCATGAAGAAGTTATTTAAGGTTCATTCATAGCACTTTATTTCTCTTAGCTGTCAAATATTATATGCTATGGAAACACCATGTTCATTCCATTTATCTGTTGATGGACTTCTAGGCTTGCTTCTACTTTTTGGCTATTATGAATAATGCTACTATAAAAATTAATGGCGAAGTTTTCTATGTTTTCCTCTTGGGTAAGATTAGAATTATGGATCACAAAGTAACTATGTTTACTACTTTTGAAGAATTTCTAAATTGTTTTACAAATTGACTACACCATTTTACATTCTCAACAGCAATGTATGAGGGTTTCAGTTCCCCATATAGTTTGTTAATAGGGTCCTCTGAAATACAAGACATTCAGTTTATAGATTTTTTTCTTTTGTTGTTTGTGCTTTGAGTGTCATATCTAAAAAGTCACTGCTTAATTCAAGCCAGAATGAAATATATCCAAATAACAGAAGCTGACCTCCTACTAGCCAAGGCTTAAAAATTTTACCCAAGCTACTTATATCTCTGGAGTCCTGGTGAGGTGCTGTGGGCTAATGCGTCAGACTGCAAAGCCATTTGAACTGCAAGCTCACTAGCTGCTCTTTGGAAACCCTATACAGGGTTTGCTCTGGATCGGAACTGACTCGACGGCACTTCACAACAACTTATATCTCTATCGTTTCATAGTACAATAAACACAGCACATAATCCTGTACAACTAGTGATATACTAGGGGTTAACGAGGAGTCCTGGTGTGGCGCTGTAGTATAAGCATGAGCTGCTAACCTCAACCTTGATGGTTCAAACCCATCAGGCGATCCTTAAAAACCCTATATGCAACTCTGTAGCACTTAACAAGAGATTAATGAGTGAGCAGAGAGGGCCCCCTCCTATCCACACATATTAAAGTCTCAGAATGCTATGCTTGTTAAGGTATATAAGGAACATAATTTCCCATCTCCTCTGATAGGCTACAGATGATGCTAAATGCTGTGCAGTTGGTTCTGACCCATGGAGACTGCAACCCTGTAGAGAGTTTCTAAAGAGTTGCTGGTGAGCTTGAATCACCGACCTTGCGGTTCAAACCTGCAGAGCTACACCAGGGCCTTGCAATTACTTTCTGCTTAGGGTGTTATTTATAAGACAGAAAACTAAAAGAACTGATATATAATTACATCCATAACAAGAACCCAGGATAGTTTCTTTTCTGAGTCATACCAAGTAGAATAGCTAATAAAAAGAACAATTACTAAAGAACTCATAAATAACTTACTTCTTTGTTGTTGTTAAGTGCCGTCGAGTCGGTTCCGACTCATAGCGACCCTGTACAGGGTTTCCGAGGGTGTAAATCTTTACGGGAGTAGAAAGCCTCATCTTTCTCCCGCGGAGCGGCTGGTAGTTTCGAACCGCTGACCTTAAGGTTCGCAGCCCGATTCGTAACCACTACGCTACCAGAGCTCCTTTATGCAAGCAAATTATTTAAAAATTTTGCAGAAGTTAAACTGAATGTTACTGAAGAAATCATACAGACCCTAATGACTATGGTTGATAAATGGCAGCCCTAATTATAAAGATCTACAACCTATGTAAACAAATGTCACTGCTATAAAATTTTTTTGCCACAAAACAAAATCCCAATCTATTTATATTCTCTGGTGGAACTTCACTAAAATTTTGAAAGGAGTCTATGTCAATACCAGAAAGATAACAAATAGCAAATTCAGTCAGTTTAATCAAACCAAAGATTCAAAAACCTTCAAAATTAGGAAGAAACCTCCCCCAAATGGCAACCATTTCTTATTAGACTTGATTTGCTACACTGTGAAAACTAGAAATATTCACAGATTACCAGCTGCTATCTTTTCCAAAATCTTACCAGGTAAGAAGCATCTTCTACTTTAAGAGAGTAAGTTATAATTTATCAATATTTTTCTGCAAAGAGAAGCCTCTGATCTCAACATCTTTAATCCTCTTCAGGTACAAATTTTCCAAGTGTTACTTGAATACATAATTGCCATACAAACACATTTACAATAAAAACAAATTAAGATGATAATTTCTGGTTAGCTTCCTTACATTAAGTAGAATCAAGAAATTGTTGTTTAGCGCTGTTGAGTCGTTTCCAACTCACAGTGACTGTGTAGTTTTTTTTCAAGGAGTGGCTGGTAAGTTTGAACCACAGAACTTGCAGTTCAAACCAACCTAAAAGTCCAAGGCATTAACCCGCAGCACCACACCAGGATTCCAGAATCAAGCATTAAGAGATGCCAACTGTATCACATAGCTATTTCATATAGAAAGTGAAATTAAGAGTCATCTTCCCATAGATATTGTCTACAAATGGTTTATAATCGACTACTAATCTAAGGAACCCCTAGTAGAGCAACTGTTAAAGAATTTAAACTGCTAACCAAAAAGGTTGGTAGTTCGATATCTAGTAGCTGCTGCAAGAAAGCTGTGGCAGTCTGCTCCAATAACATTTTAGTCTTGGGAACCCTACAGGACAATTCTATTGGGTCATTGTAAATTAGAACTGATTCAATGACAGTGGGTTTTTTTTGTTTGTTTGAAAGTAGACTAATGTGGCTCAACCAGTGTTACAAAGGGAAAGAATGGCAGGGTATAAGGTCAAAGAGGTGGTATGGAAATAGATCATCCTGTGCCTTATCAGCTATAGTGTAGACTCTTTTACTACGTGAAATAGGAAGCTATTAGATTTGGGGCAGGAGTCCTGGTGTAGCGCTGTGGGCTAATGTGTCAGACTGCAAAGCCGTTTGACCTGCAAGGTCTATGGTTCAAGTTCAAGTTCACCAGCTGCTCCTTGGAAACTCTATACAGGGTTGCTATGGGTCGGAATTGACTCAATGGCACTTAACTACAACAAAGTACAAAATGCCACATTTACAAAAATCAAGTGTTACTATGTGGAATATGACTGTAAGGAGTTAGGGTGAAACCAGGAGGCTACTGCAAAGTTAAGAGAGGATCTGGTAGAAGTGGTGATGGTGGTTGTGTGCCACCTTGTTGGTTCTGACTCATAGTGACCTTGTTTAGGGTTTCTGAGACTGTAAATCTTTACGGGAGCAGAAAGACTCATCTTCCTTCCTTGGAGGAGGAGCTGGTAGATTCGAACTGCTGATTTTTAGATTAGCAGCCCAGCTCGTAATCCACTATGCTACCAGAGTTCCTTGGTGGTAGAAGTAGAAGGTGAGAAGTCAGAGTTTGCATATATTTTATAAATATTCTTAGCTTCTTTTTGTTTAGTGCCATCAAATTAGTTCCAACTCATAGCGACCCTGTATAGGGTTTCCGTGGAGCAGCTGGTGAGGGTGAACAGCTGACCTTGCGGTTCAACCTGACCTTGCAGTCCAATGCATTAATTCGCAGTACCACACCAGGACTCCACTCTTACCTTAGTATAGGAATATTTTCTTAGCTAGGAACCACCTTTTTGGAGGACTGAAGCACATCCTTTACTTCAGCATTCTGTTTCTAACAATTTATCTTCAAAAATAAAATCCAAAAATCTGCAACTAAAGACTTATATAAAATGATGTCTGCTGTATTATTTGTTAATAGAAAAAAATTGAAAATAATGTAGAAAACTAGTAACTACAAAAAAAATTACAGTATGTTGAAAAGAATCAAGACATTAGAGTATGTGTACAAGGAGAAGTGAAAAAGCACTGCTAAAAACGGAGAGCTTAAATGTGCATCAATGAAAGAAAGGATATGCAAATTCTGGTACACACTATGCAACGTTGAAGAGTAATGATGAATCCGCTAAACACCTAAAATGGATGAACCTGGAGGACATTATGGTGAATGAAATTAGTTAACCACAAAAGCACACATATTGTATGAGACCACTATTGTAAATACTAAAAAAAAAAAAAAAAAAAAAATTATCATACTAAAAGAAACATTACTTGATGTTTATCAGGGGTGGAAGGAAGAGTAATTCGCTGGCTAGAGGGTATACACATGTTAACTCAGATGATGGGAGGAATATATATAAAAAGTGGAAGGATACTAGACAAGGAGAGGAAGACTGGCAGGCGAATTATGTAGACAGGCGAAGACATGGGGAGGTATGTAAGCAATAAATGAGATAGAGGTAAATAGTGATATACAAACAACCTTGGAACAACAGTGCTCTGTGGGAAGATACAAGGACAGGGATCAGGCTGAATGGGTATGGGAGGAAGAGTGGAGTATATCCATAAATGTATGAGGTTGAAGGAGGATATTTGTTGTGCTGCAAACACAACTATGAATATGGTTGAGCATTGTTGTTGTTGTTATGTGCCATCGAGTCAGTTCCGACCCATAGGTTGAGCATATAGCAGGCAAAATAACAAAAAGTTCCTAGTATTACTGAACATAAAGCTATGAGTTGCATGAGGGCTCAGAACCAGTCTCAAGAGGGGCACCCTGGTTAACTGGCATAACATAATCTACAAAGATAATGATCTCATCCTACTTTGGTGAGTAGCAATGGAATCTTAAAAGCTCATGGGTGGCCATCTAAGTTCCAACTATTCATCTCTCCATGTGTAGAAGAAGAGTGATGAGAATTGAAGATAATCTGTAAATCAAAAGTCCAATAATGAAAAACATCAACTTCAATCTCCACAATTCTGAGACTAAAAGAACTAGCTGGTGCCCGGCTACCACTACTAATTGCTCTGAAAAGATCCTGGATAGCATGGGAGAAAATGTTCAACAAAACTCAAATTAAAAAAAGAAAAAAGACAGGCTTACTGGTCAGAAAGAGATTGGAGGAATCTGAGGCTATGGTTCTTGTTCGTCCTTCAGGTCTGGAAAGGAACTCACCCTTGTGGCCCAAATTTCAGACAACCAGTAGATAGGTATATATGGGAAACAACAATACTAGTAAGGTATGCTCACCACAGATGGGAAGGTAGATGGAATGAAAACAGAAACCATAGGGAGGAAGTGGGATAAATGGTGTTCAATGTAGGGAACTGCAATAATTGAGATGAAAGGAAGTGTATGATTTGGTGAATGTAAAACCGATCATCTGTGTCTGTACACCTTCACTCAATTCACACAAAAAAAGCTTTAAAAAAAAAAAAGTATTGCTGCTGGGGTTCCATTTAATACATGTACAGGTTTCTTCCAAACAAGTTTCAAATATGTCTCTGCAATTAATGAATGACTGCAGACAAGATTATCAGTAACATATGTTTTACGTTTTGTTACGGTGCCTTTAAAAGAGAGTCCAATCAAAACAGTAGCTTCTGAGGGGATCTGCTGGGCCAGTTAAATTCTAAGCAGAAAGGTCAGCACAGAAGGTTATGGTGACTATTTTTTGGAATTTCAAAGAGGTAATCTTTATAGATTTTTCTTGAATCTGTAGATGATCACAGGGACTTATTAGGAAGAGGTTTTAAGAAAAATTAAACATCGCATTGGTGAGAAAAAAGACAGGAAAGCTGTGAAGCATTTTTTTCTATCACACAACTACCTATTCTTCAAGTGTAACAAGGGCTAGCCTATAAGAATTTTGTTTGGAAAAATTACCCCATCCACCCTACAGCTCTAATCTTGTCCCTTCAGATTTCTTTTTGTTCCTCAAACTTAAAAGGAACACAATTTAAATCCCTCAAGAATGCCAAAACTGTCATTTTGGCATGGTACAAATTGAAGAGCAGAGCTCTTCAGGGAAAGGATAGAAAGATGGAAACATTGCCTTCAGAAGTGTATAGTTCAGGGGGTTTGGGGCAGGAAAACTTATTCATAGGCTAGAGGATATTCACATGTTACCATAGGTGACAGGCAATAAACAACAAGAGGGAGGTTGGCAGAAGAAAGACATCAGGAGATAGGGAGAAATGCAAAAGTTAAAAGTGAATAGAGATAAATACTATTAACTGATGGTTCATGGAGAAGACTGTAATCATTGTAATGAAGCAAATTATATGATTTGTTGAATGTTAAACTGGTAATCTGTTCTATATACCTCTGCTCAATTCACAATAAAACTTGTTAAAACAAGAAAAGTTGACCTAGATGGAGCATATGTCAAGAAATAGCTTTACATTTTGATTTTTGTTTAGTAAAGCTTCTATGATTTTGTAGAAATGCTTACTCTTATACTTAATGATAAAAATTGGTTCTATTTATTGTAAACATGTTACAAACCATGTGAGGTATAATCCTAATTTTTATGAAGAAAACTAAGATATATGCACTAAGAAAATAATCTGAAGATTACTCACTAAAATGGCAAGAGTTATTATAATTTTTGGATGGTGAGATTATGAATTTTTTTTCTTCCTTTTGGTTATCTATGTTGTTATTAGGTGCCATCAAGTCAGTAGTGACCCTATGTACAACAGAATGAAACACTGCTATCTATAATGATCCCATAATAAACTTATTTCCCTTATACAGTTTAATATAAAGCAAAATGTCTTCATTGTTCACATTGTTGTCCATCTTTCTCAACCTCTTAATCACAGGAATAGTATTGCTTCTGTTAAAACTGTCATTCCAATAATCACCTCAACCATAAACCAAAAATCTCATTGCCATCAAGTTAATTTCAACTCAGTGAACCTGTAGGGCTGAGAAGAACTGCTCCTTAGGGTTTCTGAAGATGGCAAATATTTATAGAAGATAGCTTCATTTTTTTCCAATAGGGTGTGGGTGTATAGTGGGCTCAAACCACCGACCTTCTGTTTAGCAGATGAATAATTTTAGCCACTATATCACTTACTAACTTTATTAGGAACAAAAACAAAAAAAAACTTACCCTTTTGACTGGCCATTTGCACGGTTTTCAAAAAATTTTATCTCTAAAATATCATTTACTCCCAAAGAATGAACTGCTTCAGTTAAGTCTTCATCTGTTGTCC
>NW_006408551.1:21293849-21303678 GCF_000296735.1 Chrysochloris asiatica | reverse complement strand
GTATAGACAACATTTGGTGCTGCTCCTTTACCCACATCATCACCAACAGTTGGTGGGAGAGTATCCATATAATCCCGGTCTTCTGGGGCATCTCCATTATTTGCAGATGGAGAGATGACATCATCATACAAATCTATCTGATCATGCCCACCATATTCAGCTTCCTGAGATAGAAATAATGCTCTAGATTATGCAATTGTCAGAACACTACACTAAAAAGATCTGAACACATGTTCATTAACTATTTTATTTTAAAAATCTGATGAGACAAAAAGGCCCAAACATTTCAGTACAAATCTTCTCTCATGTTATACAACTGATGCATTCTTGAATGGTTCCTGAAAGTGAGTTTCTGTACAGCAAATTGTATTTCCCCCACTGGTTTTTATTAAAATGTAGAAAATAATGTTACTGGGGAAGGGGGGGTGACTAACATGGAAACAAAATAAATCTTTTCTTGGGAATAAAATACTTTTTAAGTAAAAGTACAATAATACATAAATGCAAATAGGTGAGCTTTCTAAAAATATACTTGATATAACAAAATTATCACAAAAAAAACAGAGCCATTACAATCTTCAAGATGTGACCACAGAAAATGACAACCAATACTTTTAATATTAGACAGTAGAAAAACACATCTAATATTATTATCTATGACAATCAAATCTATTTTCCAACTCTGAAAACTGTTAGTTGTAGAAAAGCCAACAACAGTGAACTGAGCCATAGCGAGGTAAACAAAAGTTGACTACGCACATGATTCAAAATGTCATAATGAATGAAGAAAATAAATGAAAGTAAAACTATTCATAGTATTGTTTTATTATTCCATCTACAAAAAATTAATGCTTACCTGACTTTTTAGATAATCTAGTCTAGTTAATTAGCAAAAGTGAGATGATTAAGGACATAGCTAAAATGTCACTCACTGAGCATTCACCAGCAGAATTAAAGCAATGTTAGTGGATTTGCCACTTACATGCCTAAATGAAAAGCAAGCAAGACGAAAATGAGAAAGATACGTGAGCATGATAAAAATGGAAGAGCTCAGTTTATAAATACTCAAAAAAAAAATGAAATGTAGATATTGGCAGAACATTCAATGCCATTTAAACTGCCTTTGGTACCATTTATGGACCAGAGGTTTGACTACTCATGTATCAGAGGAAGATCTCCATTTTAATCTTCTTCCCTTTCCATCACTGAGGCTTTCTACCACTAAGTACCTGAGTCAGTAGTTTATAAAATACCTGCTTTATTCTTACAGTGTAAAGCACTTGAGACAAGTAGTAAAGGAAAAAGGGAGACAATTACAAACAATAATAAACTTAAAGAATACACAAAAAAACTCATATTCTTTCCCATGAATACATTTTACTAAGAAAGGCTTGGCGTTACACACTGACACATGGGAGGTGTTAATAGTTCTAGGGAATAACTATCACACAGAGAATTACCCAGAAAAAGCCATTTATTGTATAAGTGTAAATAGAGCAACAAAATATGGTTTCATAGGCCCCAAAAGAACATGGCTATTGATTTGTTATTAGAATAGAACCATAATATATATTAAGGAAAAAAAAAAAAAATAAGATAAACAAAAACTTAGAAGGAAAAACACCAACGATACACATAACCAAAAGGTACCGAATTTTGTAAATTCATCATCAGGTAGTCTTCTGTATAACTAAATGGGCTATGCAATTTACTAATCATATAACAGAATTTTATATACCAGTTTTATTATGAGATAGAATCTGTGTGTAAGATTTATTTACTAAGAGGCCCAAGATCTCAAGGTAAATTAGAGAACAAAGCCATCTGTAGTGATGGGCAGAAACTAAGAAGACAAGTCACTGAATAATGCCATAATTTTGTTTGTACAGCAATATCAAAATATTTTAAAACTTTTGAGTTTTTCTTAAACAAAATAGCATGCTCAAGTTGCAGTGACAATAAAAACTAGGAAAAAAGGAGGGTGAGTTTTGTTATGAAGTTTCAGTATAGCTGAAGCTTCAGGTGATGTGGTTGCAGCATAGTGGTTCCATACAGTTAAGATACTAAAAAGCTTCCCATAAGGGGTACTGTACACTTTAAACTCTCTTGCAATCCGGTTCTGTACATCAAGCAGAGTTATTATTATTATTCAAAGGGAGTTGTGTTTCCATCCTCCTCAGCAGAGACCATAATCACAATATGTGGTCTGAGGGAGAGTAAAAAAGAATGCAAGGGTTATTAACAGTTGGACTACATGAAAGTATTTAAATTTATGCTTTCACTTACAAAAAGTATATCAACACATTGATTTTTCATTAGCTGAAAGTCTATGAGAATGTTTACTTAAGTACACAATCATTTACAAACATAATTGCAGCTACACTAACCTGGTGCATTACAATCACTTACTATTTTTGTCCGTCCATGAATTCCTATGGTGACACCAACCAATTTTCCATATTGATATGAGTCTACCAATATTAGGATCAGCCATTTTGTCTGGTAGTTGGATTGCTTCCAATTGGTTGAAGGGTGATGCTAATTGAGACCAGGGTCCTGGGGTTTGATCTCCATGCAGGACTAGCTGGCTTCACTCTGTTCCAAGGCCACAGCCTGTACTCCTAGCCCCAACGGTACGCATTTGGACTTGGTGAAAAAATATTAATGAATCTGAATACATTTGCCACCACACCAAAAACGTAACTCAACGCACATAATTTTTTGTAGTATTGGCAATATTCCTATTTAGCTTTAGCATATCACACTTATTATTCATGTTAAAAAATACAGAACCCATTCAACTTTCTGTTCCCACAGTCAGAATTATGCAAAATGTGTATCACATCATATATAAAGCAAGTGAGCTCTGAAAACCTAGTAAACACACAAGAAGTTTCCACTTTATCAAACATGTAAGGTCAGCAGTGTCAAGTTCTTCTATGTAGAAAATGTTAATGGTATTAAAAAATATGAAAATATCAACATTGCCTTTCTGGTTTCAGATATCAAATGCTGCCCAGTCTTAACTATCTACTTTTCATAACAACATAATCACCAGTTGTTGTTGTTAAGTACCGTCGAGTTGACCCATAGCGACTCTGTATATGGTTTCCGAGGAACAGCTGATGAGCTTGAACCACCGACCTTGCAGTTCAAAAGACTGCAGTCTGACGTATTTACCCACAGTGCCACACCAGGGCTTCAATCACCAGTAGAGCTCCATATAACTTCCAGCAAGCAACAGTTCTTAAAGTTTGTTCAGAAATCCATCAGGAAATTTTTGTTCCCTGCTGCTCTAAATCACTAGTCATTAAAGGTAAGGTACTGTCTCAAGACTGCAGAGATTATGTTCTACATGATATGACTGCTGCCAAATCAAATAGAATGTACTTAAAAATAAGATGAGTAGTAAGCTGACCAAAATTTTTTTAGTTTCATCCAGGCAATGTTTTTCAACGCTTTTCCCACACTCCTACCCAAATAGTATATCTGTACATTTTTCCCTGAACACTCACTCCCTCACTCATTTTCATTTAGGGAAATACAAGCAGGGGGAAAGGTCACATGTTGCATACATAGTTTATATTTTATTACAAGAGAAACACTAACATGCAAAATCTAATAGTAGATCTTATTTATTATTTTGGAAAATATTTCACTTTTCAATTTTGTCCAATTATAATAGATATTAGCTTGTTATATAATATAAACAGCTCAAGTAATGGTAAGGAAGCCAGTCTGGTACTTAAGAACATGCCAGATACATTACAAATTGGACAATTCATAGGCAGTTATCTACACTCATAAATAATAAAACTAAGATAACTTCTCGTTCTCCTAAACATTTCTAATCATGTTTCTGAATCAAACTCTACCTATACCTCACTCTCTACCTTATAGCCTTATCTTAAAACAGTTTTCTAGTAAACATTGTTGTTGTTTGTCATTGAGTGGATTTCGACTCATAATGACCTGGTATGTAGGGTTTCCAAGGAGTGACTGATGGGTTTGAACTGTCAACCATGCAGTTAAGCAGTCCAGTGCTTATCCCAAAGCGTAACACCAGGGCTCCATATTAAACATAAATCTAACAGCAAACATAAGCTTTCACTATTTGTCCAGTAAGAGTCCTGGTGTGGCGCTGTAGGATAAATACCACACACCAAGTTGGTTTGCACCACAAAGTCGGCAGCTCAAACTCACCAGCCGCTCCTTGCAAACTCTATACAGGGTTACTATGAGTTGAAATCAACTAAATGGCACTTAACAGCATTTGTCCAATAAAACTTATTTTTTTCTGTAAACAACTGGATAGAAACATAATGACTACAAAACATAATGACATATGAAATAAAAGTTCATGGGCTTACTACAATATCTAGGTTTATAATTTCTCAATGAATTTTTTTCCTGATCACTAGGTGTCCTGGTGAGGCGCTGTGAGTTAATGTGCCAGACTATAAAACCATTTGAATTGCAAGGTTGGCGGTTCAAGCTCACCAGCTGCTCCTCGGAAATCCTATACAGGGTCACTATGGGTTGGAATTGACTCGATGGCTCTTAACAACATCAACAATACAGAGAAGGAGCTCTGTAGCATAGTGGTTATAAGTTGGGCTGCTAACCTCAATGTCAGCAGTTTGAAACCATCAGCTGTTCCTCTGGAAGATGAGGCTTTCAGTTCCCACAAAGATTCACAGCCATCTCAGAAACCCTATGCAAGGTCACTATGAGTCGGAACCAACTCCATGGTACACCACCACTACCACCTATATATATGGAGTCCAGGTGTGGTGCTGTCAGATAAGAATTAGACCACAAAGTCAGTCTGAACCACAGGTCAAGGGTGCAAACTTCCCAGCTGCTCTGTGGAAACCCTATATATAGAGAGGGCTGCTATGAGTCCGTACCTAATCGACAGCATTTAAAAACAACTACCTATACATATACCTTCATTTAAAAGTTGACTGGTCAGATTACTAAATCAGTGCTGTTACCAAGGACCAATGGACTGCCAAAGTGGTTCAATCCCGCCTGCGACTATGAGAAGAAGTCTCGGAAACCTTACACAGGATTGCTGTGCGTAGAAATCAACTTGCTAGAAGTGCCTGAAAGACTAGAACAAATTCTAAATTAAGAGCATTTTGCTGTTGTTGTGAAATGCTATCAAGTCAGTTGTGACCCCTAGCAAACCTGTATAGGGTTTCCGAAAAGCAGCTGGTGAGCTTGAACTGCCAACCTTACAGTTCAAATTGACCTTGAAGTCCAGCGCCATTAACCCACAGTGCCACATCAGGACTCCCTTGGTTGTTGCTCTTAAGTACCAACTTATAGCAGCCTTGTATAGGTTTCCAGGAGCAGCTGGTAGGTTTCAACCACAGACACTGAGGTTAGCTCTAGCAGTCCAGTTTTTTTTTTAACTCCCAAACCAAATACACACTAAACATTATAAACTTATAAAATCTGTGACTTTCCTTTCCCACACGAACAAAAATTCGACAAAGTTACACATAAAAGAGTGGTACCTACATTACAGTTTCTATCGGTGTTATAATTATTGAGATGTCTCTAATCTCCACTACAGTATACTCTCCAGGTAGAAATTAATCTTTGTATCCTCTGTTGTTGGCATATAATAGACACTCAAGAAATGTATTATGAACAACTGAGGTCTTCAAGAAAATTGTTTTAGTTTTGGTCAGAAACTTTTTCAAAGTCTCTAATTACTAAATAAGGAGCTCTGGTAGAGTAGTGGTTACGATTAGGGCTGTGAACTGCAAGGTCAGCAGTTTGAAACTACCAGCTGTTCCGCGGGACAAAGATAAGGCTTTCTGCTCACATAAAGATTTACAGCCTTGGAAACCATGTACAGGGTCGCTATGAGTTGGAACCAACTCCAAGGCACATAACAACAACAATTACTAAATGGGTCCTGGTGTGGCGCTGTGGGTTAGTCGCACTAGACTGCAAAGTCATCTGAACTGCAAGGTCAGGGGTTCAAGTTCACCAGCTGCTTCTTGGAAACCCTATACAGGGTCGCTATGGGTCAGAATCGACTTGACGGCATGTAACAAAAAACAATTACTAAATATTAGGCTAACTACTACACTGAGAACAAATCTCAGTTCAAACCGAACTGATAATATACCACAGAGACCAAAACAGAAGCTCTTTCTTCTCAATTTCAAATTCAAGTAATGTAGAGGTTTGGAAGAAGTTCAAATTCTCCCTCCACTAGGGCAACTGGTCTCAATCTTACTCAATTTGGTGACATCCAGAGATCTTCAATTTAAGAGCTAAAGAGCACCCATAAAGAACAGCCTATAGCCTCTTGTAAGGAGCTCTGGTAGCGTAGTGGTTACAAATCAGGCTGAGAACAGCAAAGTCAGCAGTTCAAAACTACCAGCTGTTCCGCAGGAGAAAGATGAGGCTTTCTGCTCCCGTAAAGATTTACAGCCTTGGAAACTCTGTACAGGGTTGCTATGAGTCGGATGCGACTCCAGGGCACATAACAGCAACAATAGCCTCTTGTGCCGCCTTCTTCTATCCCCAAATTTACTCTGCACTCTTAAATTCATCTGGTGAAGAAAGGTGCTCAGCTATAGTTTCAAAGTCTTATTCTTCACCTCTTCCCCAACATTCATTTAAGACAAATGAATGACTCACTTTTTGAAGCAAGGATAATATTGTGCATGACCACAATACCTCCTCCAAAAGCTTCATTTAAGTACTGACTGTAGTTTTATAGCTGCTGTTGTTAAGTGCCATCAAGTTGGTTCCGACTCATAGCACCTCAGTATAGGGTTTCCAAGGAGCGGCTGGTGAGTTTGAACCAGAAGGAATGAAATAACACAGACTATGGAGAATTTAAATGCACAAAGGTAATTTAAATGTAGTTCACAGTGTAGAACCAAGATTTTTTTTTTTTTAATGTTTGCAGTAGTTTCAAAGCCAAAAATAAGACTGTATTGACTAATTAAGTAGTCAAAATAACTTTTAAAATGACAATAAAATAAGTCTTAGAGTTTACTAAAGCAAACAGTAGAAATAATGTCACCAGTTAATAAAAATATGTTGTTACGGTTAAGTGCTGTTGAATTGGTTTCAACTCATCAGTCTGCAGTAATTTTGCAGTTGCGTCTAATTCTGATAAAATTACAGATACACTTCAACTATAATAACATCTAAAAAGCAAACAAAAATGAACATTGAAAAATTACTATCCCTCTGTGGCCATTTAAAAAACAAAGAATTACCACTGCAAGGAGATTACAGAAGTCAAAGCTATGCAAAACAGGAAAAACAAAGTCTCTACTTAATTTGCATTCCCAACCCAATTTATCTATTCAATGGTAAAATGATACAACGTAAAATGATACAATTATAGGTACATGTAACAGTATAAGTACATTAAAAAACAAAAACAAAAACAAACAAACCTGAAATTAGTCCCTCATCAAACCCACAAAATTTTAATCTTTTCTTACCTCCTGCTCATTCAGCACTTACTGTACAGGGATAAGAAAGTATCACTTCATCCAGCTATCTGGATAAGAAGATGTACCTCCCAAATTAATATGTCAGAGACAAAATTACTTTATGAAGAAGGGCTAAAGAGAGCTTTAACTAAAAATTATGTCCCAATTACTCATTAATTGTGAACAGAAAGGCAAGAACCTAAAGACAGTCCTGAATACTCATACCTGCAGGTATGGCCCTCTTTTGGATAGAATGTTGTACTCATTAAAAAAAAAAAAACTAAAAAAAGAGAAATTTTCTAGAGATCTTTATCCACTGACTTTAAAATTTTTTGATAACAATGAGTTATATGTAACATACCAGTTTTTAAGGGAGTTAAAAAAACCCAAAAAAGTAATTTGATTTGTTTCTTTTCCAATATTTAAACGAAGGGCAGTCATTTTTGACAAACAGAACAGACAGGATTTATATGGTGTCCATGTTTTTAAAAATCTTGAGCCCTTAACCACAATTAAGTCCCATAACAGAAAACAGAACAAAACAAAAAAACCCACATTAAGCAGCAGAATTTTATTATGCTTCTCATATGAACCTGGAAAACATAAAAAAATAATGCTTTTAGGTGCACTACATTTAGTTAGGTACAGTTTGATTTGTTTTTAAACGTATTACCACATTTTTAAAAAAGCAGTAAACACGCTTAAACGTCATAAGTAACAAACTAGGTATTTTGCGAGGATGTCCACCACCAGGCACCACTATTCCGTAGCTCATACTTCCAGGCAACCTTGGACTAAGCTTGGAAAAAGCTTGCATTCTCATTTTCTCCAACCTCTCCAAGTGTAAAGCAGATTCCACATTAGAAATTTAACATTTTTGCCTTCGAGCATAAAGGCGTATCTACAAATCTTTATTTAAAAAATATACCGTAAGAAACTCGTGTGGACAATCTTCATTTTAATTACGCCTCTACATCTAAATTCTTGGTGATCTTTTTGTTCCATCCCACCATTGCGCTTCAATTCTTTTGGCCCAATCCATCTTCAAAGGTATTTTCATTACAAAGCCTAAGAGCTACTGGGCCTCACAGGCACTGCAAGCCAAGGATTAAGGTGGCGAAGGGCCTGTACACCGACTTTTAAAATACGATCAGTGCAAAAGTCAAAACGACTTGTTGCAAATGTACCCACACCTAACCCGCCTTCAGAAAGCGTGAGAGGAGGAAGAGAAAACAGCCACGCTGAAATCTGTCGCAAACGCGAGCAGGAGCGCCCAGAAAACTGGGCGCGCGGGATACAAAGGGCCGTGAATGCGGCCTTCCATGAAGTGTCCGTGCGCAGTGAGGGAGACAAAATGGAGCGACAGAAGGAATCGGAGCCCGAGCGGCTGGGTCTGGGAAGAGGCGGGGGACACCGGCACGCGCCCCTCCAGGGCTTCCTCCTCCGCCCGACGGCAGGGAGGGAAGCGCGGCGACGACCCGTTCTCTCCGCTGCGCACACGCGCCCTACCGTCCCGGCCTAGCGCGGTGGGAAGCGGCCGCCGCCAACAATAGAGAGCGAGGCGGCGGCGAGGGAGGGGCGGCGGCGGCTGCATGGCGGCCCGTGCCCGCACTCTGGGACCTGCGACAGGCCGCAGCGCCCGCGGCCCGCGAAAAGACGCGGTAGAACGAGGGGCGGGGGAGGGGGCCGGGACCGGGCGGCGCGGCCCAAAGCGGCAAGAGCGCACGATCTGCAGCCTGCCGGCTCGCGGCCCACGATGAATCCCGGGTTAGCGTCCGGGCCGCAGCGCCGCCCGCTTCGGCAGCGCGGGCCCGGGCCCGCACGTACCTGGTTGAACTCTTCACCCACATCCGCGTAAATGTCTATGTGGTCCACACCGTCCGCCATCTTCCCTCGGCCTCGGCCGCCACTGCCGCCGCCTCCTGCAGGTCCGTCAGCCGCAGCAGCAGCAGCGGATCTAGGAGCGGGGGCGGGGCACGCTGCGTCACTTCCGAGGCCCGAGGGACGGAGGCGGGGGCGATCGGGGGCGGTGGTCGCCTCTGCAGCTCGGCTGCTCGGTTGGCTAAGAGGAGAGGCTGTGCTGCCGAGAACCCTGACCGTTTCTTTTGTGTGTTTAGGTTAGATTTGAGGGACGTGGGGAGAGTGGGGACAATTCTCATGTCTTACTTGCGCAGCCAGCGTGTCAGTGCGTCCAGTTTTCAGAGAATCTGTTTTCACGTTTTCCGTAGCACATACAAGCGTTTTGGTTATTTAAAAAATATTTTCGTTTCTCAGTTTTCCTTCTGTTTCTCAACCCGGGTTTAGATGGTCGTAAATTCTCCGATTATTTACAGTGTCCGTCCCCCCCCCCC
>NW_006408551.1:21289375-21293749 GCF_000296735.1 Chrysochloris asiatica | reverse complement strand
CACCCACCCCCGGCATTCTGTGAGCGCAGTGAAAGCATGTACAAGGTCTTTTTCCTGCATCGTTAGAAACTAGCAGTTTCATTTGCGTTACAAACGACGAATACTGGTTTGAGTGAGCTGCAGGCTATTAACCTCTTTGTTTCCATCTCTTTAACTGTAGCCAAAGTCTTCCTTCACACCCCACCTTTATTTACCTTGCTTGCGTTCATTGTCCCTCTGTTTTCCCCTGGAGTAGTTCAAATGCCTCAAATACATCATTTATAGAGCCCTTCCAACAAGGTGGACGCATCTTGAGGCAAAGGACTTCTCAAAATAATGTCCGAACCATAAAGGAACTGAAAAATGTGTCATCAGGTCCAACAGTTTATCTTAAAGATGAGAGAACTGAGGACTAACATAACATTAACTATTCAAAGATGTCCCTTCAGGTCAACAAACTATTCAGAGATGTCTACAGTTTGAAACCTTTCCCAAGCTTTGCTTCAACCCATTAAAAAATCCACTAAATTCGAATGTGTTTCCTAAAATACAAATAGAACAGAAATCATTCCTACAGTGATAATCCAAGCAACATTTGTCCTTAGTTTGGTGGAAAACGCTTAGCCTTTGGTCCGAGTCAAAAAGTGGTATCTGGTCATCTGGGTACAAATTTTGCTCAGCTACTTTAGACCTAGATAACCTCATAATCAAGTTATATAACCTCTCTCATCTTCAATCTGAGAATCTTTTAAAATTGAGGTAATAGTATCTACCTCATGAATGATGGTGATAAGTTAAATAAGATAATATGCAAAATGCCTGCAGTGAAAATACTGGTTTCCTTTTTTTGCTCCCATGGGGCTTTTTGGCAAGCTCATAGGTTCATCTATATATATCATTCAGATGCATTAGGCTGCAGATTTAAATAATAAGGAAATTTATTCTAAGAATACTAGCAAACTAACAAAACGGACTGAAAGACTTGAGAACCAAGGTTGGAAAAAGGTAGAAACCAACAGAGATCAGCCTATAGGTATAAACTGCTTGGGAAACTTTCATTACTATTCATTGTCACTGACCACTTGAAAAATTAAAAGTTTTTAAATGGTTTTAATAAAATATGTTACTATAAGTGGTCTTACTTTGTGTTTTGTGTTGGGAAATTCCTGGCAATAAAAGCTCAAGGGTCACAATGTCTAGGAGCTATTGATTTATAGCCACTGTATCTGTGGGTTCATGCGCCAGACTGCAAAGTCGTTTGAACTGGAAGGTCGACAGTTCAAGCTCACCAGCTGCTCCTCGGAAATCCTATACAGCGTCGCTATGGGTCAGAACCAACTTGATGGCACTTAACAACAACATCCACAACAGAACAAAACACTGTGCCATCCTCACAATTGTTCGGTTTGACCCCATCACTGTTGCCACTGTGTCAACCCATCTCATTGGGGGTCTTCCTCTTTTTATATGAAGGCTAGACCTCAGCAATATGCAATAACATGAATATAAGTGGAAGTGTTTTTTAACATTGATAAGCACTTTTTATAGAGATGAAGAGGCTCAAAGTTAATAATCATACTGTTTCTTTTTCTTGCAACTTATGTAACAATAAATGTATGCGTGATGACAGAAAATATTTACTACTTAAATATTTTTAATCCCACTGTTACGTGAAGGCCACCATAGTAGGCAGTACTGAGGGACACAGCTATGAAGAAGATTGGACCATAAGGTAGTGAACAGTTGAGTAGTAAGATGCAATGAGACAGATCTTGGTTTGGGGACTCACCTCTGTCACTTATTTACTGTACCATTTTGAGTAAGAATGGTTGTTACTAGTTGACACTGAGGTTGGTTTTAATCATGTTGTTGTTGTGTGCTGTCGAGTCGGTTCCGACCCATAACTACCCTATATAAAGTTCCCAAGGAGTGGCTGGTGAGCTTGAACTGCCGACCTTGCAGTTCAAACTGACTTTGCAGTCCGGTGCATTAACCCACAGTGCCATACCAGGACGTAGGGACAGAAGAAAACAGCCTGGCTCTGCACCATCCTCACAATCATTGATACATTTGAACTCATTGATCTAGCCACTGGTTCAAGCCAGGTCCTTGATGGTCTTCCTCTTTTTCTCTGACCCTGTAAGTTACCAAGCAAGATGTCTTTCTTTAGGGATTGGTTTCACCTGATAATATGTCCAAAGTACATGAGATGAAGTCTCATTATCCTCACTTCTCTTCTAGCAATCTGGCTATACTTCTTCCAAGACACATTTTTCTGGCAGTCTATGATATATTTTTCTTCACAGTCATGGATTGAATTGTGTTCCCCAAAAATATATGTGTCAACTTGGCTGAGCAATGATTCTCAGTGATTTGGCAGTTATGTAATGTGCCAGTTATGTGGTACTCCACCATGATGTGATCTGAAGTAATAAACCAATAAAAGGATTAATGATGGGATGTAACACTGTTAATCCCATAACAGACTATACCTGATGTAAGAGTAGTTTCACTTTGGTGTGGCCAGCAGCACCTTTTATCTTACAGAAGATAAACAGAGTAGTGAGCAGAGATCTGAGGGACGAACTACCACCAAGAAAGGAGAACCAGGAATGAAGTGCATCCTTTGGAATGGGGTCCTTGCACTGTGAAGCTCCTAGATCCAAGGGAAGATTGATGCCAAGACAGAGGAAGATCTCCAAGGAATGCTAGGCCTACAGATACTAAAAGGAGACAAAGACCTTCCCCAGCGCCAACAAAGAAAGTCTTTCCCTAGAGCCAGCACTGTGACTTTGGATGTCTGGCCTCCTAAAGCGAAAAAGAATAAATTTCTGTTGCTTAAGGCCATCCACTTGTGGTGTTTCTGTTATAGCAGCATTAGATAACTAAGACTTTTGCTAATACCACCGTTCAAAACCATCACTTTTTCAGTTTTCCTTATTCATTGTCCAGGTTTTGCAGGACTATGCGGCAATTGGAAATACTATGGCTTGGGTCAGGTGTACCTATGTATTCAAAATGACATCTTTGCTTAGTAACTCAACCTCAATGAGTCCTGTTGGAAAGAAAAAGACAAGAAATAAAGATAATGTTGTTTGTTGTTGTTGTTGTTAAGTGCTGTCAAGTCCATTCTGACACAGAGCGACCCTGTATAGGGTTTCCAAGGAGCGGCTGGTGAGCTTGAACCACCAACCTTGCAGTTCAAATGACTTTGCAGTCTGACACATCAGCCCACGCCACCACACCAGGACTCCAATAATGTTGTTAAAGGTGCCTTCAAGTCAGTGGTGACATAGTGACCTGTGAAAAATAGCATGAAACATTACATAGCCCTGTGTTGTCCTTACTTGCTGTCCTTACTATTGTTTTCATCCCCATGATTGTTATTGTCTATTTGAGCCCACTGTTGTAGCCCCAACATTCCTTTGTCAGTTTGTTCTACTGTGGTGGCTTTTGTGTTGCAGTCATGCTAGAAGCTATTTCACTGGTATTTTAAATACCAGCAGGGTCACTAATAGTGGACAGGTTCCAGTGAATCTTCCATACTAAGACAGACTAGGCAAAAGGAGGGGTGGGAAACTGAATGGACAGTCACTGAAAACCTTAGGAATCATGAATGAACATTGATATGGTGCCAAAAGAAAAGTTATTAAGGTTGGAAGGCACTCAAAATACGACTGGGAAAGAGCTGCCTCTTCAAAGTAGAGTTGACCTTAATGACTTGGATGGAACAAAGATTTCTGAATCTTCATTTGTTGATAGAGCACAACTCAAAATGAAAAGAAACAGCTGCAAGCAGCAATTAAAAATCAAAACATGAAATGTAACAAGTATGAATCTCCGAAAATTGAAAATGGTCAAAATTGAAATGGAATGCATAAAGATCGATATCCTAGTTTGAAATGGAATGAAATCCATTTTGAGTCAGCCAATGATATGATTTACTATATTGGGAATGCCACATTGAAGAGGAATGGCATTGCAGTTGTTGTCAAAAAGAACATTTCAAGGTCTATCTCAATGTGCAAAGCAGTCTGTGAGAGGATAATATCCATATGCCTACAAGGAAGGCCAGTTTATACTACTATTATAAAAATTTACATTGTTGTTGTTGTTGCTCTTCTGGTCTTTGGTCTTCAGTATTTAATGTAACAAATGTGACCTTATGCACAGCAGAATGAAACACTGCGCGATCGTGGGCCAACCTCACTATTGTTGCCACACTTGTTGAGTCCATAGATGTTGCTACCCCCATCTCATTGGGGGTCTTCCTCTTTTTCTCTGACCCTCCACCTTGCCAAACATGATATCCTTCTCCAGTGACTGGTCCCTCCTGACAATATGTCCAAAGTATGAGAGACGAAGTTTGGCCATCCTGGCCTCCAAGAAGCACTC
>NW_006408551.1:21278930-21288050 GCF_000296735.1 Chrysochloris asiatica | reverse complement strand
TCTGCATCATTCAATAATTTGCCCAGAGAATCTTTCAATAATGAAAGTCGAGGCTTGAATTTTTTCTTCAGTTCTCCCAGCTTGAGAAATGCTGAGCGTGTTCCTCCTTTTTGGTTTTCTGACTCTAGATCTTTGCACAATTTGTTGTAATATTTGACTTTTTCTTCTCAAGCTGGCCTTTGAATTTTTTTTTTTTTTTTTTAAGATCAGCTACAGTAGTGGAACAGAATTTATTAAAGTTCCAACAACATTTTAATGCCCCGATCTCTTATTGTCTTTGTCAGTTGACAATAAGTGCTTCACAGCATACTAGCCACCACAGAACAGCTGGATGGCCACATCAAGCACAAAGGGAGCAGCAGTGCACGCTGTTAACTGTCGTTCTGATTGCCTAGAAATGGCAGCACATGAAGATTTATTCCATTATAAATTAAAACAATTATTTTTCTGGAGTTAATATTTTCTCCATGAAAGAGTCCAACTTTCTGCACGCTTAAAAAAAAAGAACTTTCAAAAAGGGTATCTTCCCTTTCTTTGGTGATAAGTTTATTCTGTTCTTTCAACTGTCTGATATTCTAAAATGATTCCTGTTCAGCCTTTAGATGTTCTTCTGTCACTTCATTTTCCTCACTTACTCTGGCCGGTTCTTTAATAAAGTTTGCAATGCATCTTTTGTCTTCAAGACACAAAATCCTTCAATGATGCTCTCTTTATTCCTCCCTTGAGGAAATTCTGTTGATCAATGGAATCTCCTGCATCGTTTAAAGACTCCATGGAGATTGAAGCTGCAGCCACCCCAGAAGGCTTAAGTTTAACATCAGCTTTTGACTCATCAACTTGTGTCTTGGATCTGATATTTCCTTCTGTAGTATTTCTTGGAACATATACTACTGATTGTTCTTCATCAGAAAGATCCTGGCTCCAGAACGCTGCAGTGCTCTGAAGGGAGGGTGTTGCTATGTCCGCCATCTTGAAACAACCGCCAGTCCTTTTGAAAATTTCTGTTCAGCTCTTGTACCTCCTCATTTCTTCCATTTACTATAGCATCTCTACACTGGAAGCAAGTTTCAGTGCCTCTTCTGACATTCATTTTGACCTTTCCCTTCTTTCTTGTCTTCTTAATGACTTTTTGCTTTCTTCATGTATATTGTTCTTGATGTCCCACAACTCTTCTGGTCTTTGGTCTTTAGTGTTTATTGTATCAAATCTGCTCTTCAGATGATCTCTAAATACAGATGGGATATATTCAAGGTCATATTTTGGCTCTTGTGGACTTGTTTTCATTTTTTTCAGCTTCAGTTTGAATTTGCATATGAGCATTTGATGGTCTGTTCCACAGTCTGCCCCTGGCCTTGTTTTCACTGATGATAATTGGAGCTTTTCCATAGTCTCTTTCCACAGATGATGTCAATTTGATTTCTATGTATTCCATCTGGTGAGGTCCATGTGTATAGTCGTCTCTTATGCTGTCTAAAGAAGGTATTTGAAATAAACAAATCATTGGTTTTACAGAATTCTATCATGCATTCTCCAGCATCATTTCTATCACCAAGGCCATATTTTCCAACTACTGATCCTTTCTCTTTGCTCCCAACCTTTGCATTCCAATCTCTAGTAATGATTGATGCATCTTTATTGCATGTTTGATCAATTTCAGATTGAAGAAGTTGGTAGAATTCTTCTATTTCATCCTAACTGGCTTTAGTAGTTGGTGCATAAATTTGAATAATAGTGGTATTAACTGGTCTTCCCTGTAGGCACATGCATATTATCCTGTCACAGACAGTGTTGTACCTCATGACTGATCTGGATATGTTCTTTTGACAATGAATGCAACATCATTCCTCTTCAAGTTGTCATTTCCTTGCATAGTAAACCATGTGATTGTCAGATTCAAATGGCCAATACCAGTCATTTCAGCTCACTAATGCCTAAGATATCCAAGTTTATGCCTTCCATTTCATTTTTTACAATTTCTAATTTTCCTAGATTCACATTTCATGTTCTGATTATTAATGGATGTTTACAGCTGTTTTTCTTCATTTTGAGTTGTGCCCCATCAGCAAATGAAGGTCTGCAGACTTTACTCCCATGGGCTTTACTCCATTCATGTCATCACTGTCAACTCTACTTTGAGGAGGCAGCTCTTCCCCAGTCGCATTTTGAGTGCTTTCCAACCTGAAGGGCTCATTTTCTGGCACTATATCTGACAGCGTTTCTCTGCTATTCATAAGGTTTTCAGTGACTAGATATTCAAAATAGTTCACCACTCCTACTTCCTAGTCTGTCTTTATCTGGAAGCTCATCTGAAACCTGTCCACCATGGATGACCCTGCTGGTGGTATTTAAAATACTTGTGGCATAGCTTTCATAATCACAGCAACTTACAAGCCACCACAGTACGACAATATCAGGTACTGGTCCCTTTTAACAGCATGTCCAAAGTATGTAAGACAGTGTCTCCCCATCTTCCCTTCTAAGGAACATTTTGGCTGTACTTCTTCCAAGACATATTTGTTCATTTAGCAGTCCATGGTACTTTGAATATTCTTAGTCAATACCGTAATTCAAATGCATTAATTTTTCTCTAGTCTTTTTTATTCATTGCCCAATTTTCACATGCATATAAAGTGATTAAAAATATCATGGCTTGGATCAAGTGTTTCTTAGTCCTCAAAATGACATCATCTTTTTTAAAAACAACAACAACAACAACACTTTTCAGAGGTCTTGTGAAGCAGACTTACCCAAATGCAATGCCTCATTTGATTTAACTTGTTTCCATGAGCATTGATGTGGATCCAAGTGAAATGAAATCCTTGAAACTTACATTTTTTCTCAATTTATCGTGATATTGTTTATTGGTTCCATTGTGAGGATTTTTGTTTTATGTTGAGGTGTAATCATATTGAAGGCTGTATTCTTTCATATTCATCAGCAAATGCCTCAAATCCTCCTGCTTTCAGCAAGCAAGGTGGTATCATCTGCATATCTGATGCTGCATTTTTCTTCATATAGTTCAGCTTCTCAGAGTATTTGCTTAGCATACAAATTAAATAAATGTGAAATGATATAACCCTGACATATGCCTTTGCTCATTTTAAACCATGAAGTATGCTTAGTTCTTGTGGGGAAAATGTCTCTTGGTATATGTACAGGTTTTCCATGAACATAATCAAGTGTTCTGAAATTCCCATGCTTCGTAATGCTATGCATAGTTTATTATGATCTACACAGTCAGATACATTTGCATAGTCAATGAAACACAAGTAAGCATCTTTCTGATATACTCTCCTTTCAACCAACATCCATCTGACATCAGTAATGATATTTCTGGTTTCATGTCCTTGTCTGAATCTAGTTTGAATTTCTGACAGCTCCTTGAAGATATCCTGATGTAACTGTTACTCAATTATCATCAGCAAAATTTTACTTACATGTGATATTAATGATATTGTCTTATAATTTCTGCACTCTGTTGGATCACCTTTCTTTGGAATGGTCAGAAACATGGATCTCTTCCAAGTGATTGTCCTGGTGGCTGTCATCCAGATTTCTTTGCATAGGCTGGGGAATGCTTCTAGTGCTACATTAGTTTGTTGAAAACATTTTGATTTGCATTCTGTCAATTCCTGGACCCTTGCTTTTTGCTAATGCCATCAGTGCAGCTTGAACTTCTTTATTCAATACCATGGGCTGTTGATCATATGCTACCTCATGAAATTGACCAATTCTTCACTTCTGCCAATTGCTTTAGCATGTCTACTTTTAAAAGCAACTTTCAAAGTCTCTTCTGACATTCATTTTAGTCTTTTCTTTGTTTTTAAGTGGCCTTTTGTTTTCATGTTTGATGTTCTAGTATTATCCCACAACATTTCTGGCCTTCAGTCATGTGTCTAATGTATCAACTATGTTCTTGAGATGGTTTCTAAAGTCAAGTGGGTTGTATTCAAGGTCATATATTTTGACTCTAATGAATTTGTTTTAATGTTCTTCACCTTCAGTCTGAACTTACTTGTATCTGAGTAATTGATGGTCTGTTCCATAGTTGGCCCCTGCCTTGTTTGGCTGATGATATTGAGCTCTTCCATTGTCTCTCCTCACAGATGTAGTCAGTTTAATTGTGCATTCCATCTGGCAAGGTCCATGTGTATAGTCATATTCTATGTTATTAAAAAAAAGGTATTTCCAATTAACAAGTCATTGATGCTTACAAAATTCTATCATGGGCTTTCCAGTGTCATTTCTGTCACCAAAGCCATATTTTCAAACTACAAATCTTTTCTCTTTGTTTCCAACGTTCGCATTCCAATCACAAGTAATTATTAATGCATATTGATTGGATGTTTGATCAATTTCAGACTGTCTGATTCAAAATGGCCAGTATCTGTCAATTTCAGCTCACTAATAATGCCACCACTCGTCTGTCAGTTTGTTGTACTGTGATGACTTGTGTGTTGCTACGATGCTGGAAACTACGTAACTAGTATTTTAAATACCAGCAGGATCATCCATGGTGAACAGGTTTCAATGGAGCTTCCAGACTAAGATAAACAAGGAAGGAGAGGCGATGATACATTGTCAGACATAGTTCTGGAAGAATGAAAGCATTATAAATAGCACCAGAATATTGTCAGTTATAGTGCCAGAAGATAAGCCCCTTAGTTTGGAAGACACTCAAAATTCTACTAGGAAGAGCTACCTTTGCAAAGTAGAGTTGACCATGATTATGCGAATGGACTAAAGCTTTTGGGACCTTCATTTGCTCAAATGAGGAGAAACAGCTACAAACATCCATTAATAATTGGAACATGGAATGTACGAAGTATTAATCTAGGGAAATTGGAAATTATTAAAAATGAAAATGGAGCACATAAACATCGATATCCTAGGCATTGTTATTGTTAAGTTCCATCAAGTAGGTTCCTTGTAGTTCAAACTGACCTTCCAGTCTAGTACATTATCCCAAAGTACCACACCAGGACTCATAAGCATTAGTGAGCTGAAATGAACCAGTATTGAACATTTTGAATCTGACAATCACATGGTTTACTATGCAAGAAATAAAAATTGAAGAGGAATGGCATCTTTTTCATCATGAAAGAGAACATTTCAAGACCTATCTTGAAGTATAATGATGTTTGTGATAGGATAGTATCCACATGCCTGTAAGGAAAACCAGTTAATACCAGTATTATTCAAATTTATGTACCAGCCACTAAAGCTAGTGATGATGAAACTGAAGAAGTCTAGCAACTTCTTTAGTATGAAGTTTATTAAATATACAATCAAGATGCATTCATAATTACTAGTGATTGGAATGTGAAGTTTGGAAACAAAGAGGAGGGATCAGTAGTTGGAAACTATGTCCTTGGTGATGGAAGTGATGCTGGAGATGGCATGATACAATTCTGCAATACCAATTGCTTATTCACTGCAAATATCTTCTAAGAACAACACAAAAGGTGACTATACACACGGACCTCACTAGATGAAATACACAGGAGTCACATTGACTACATCTGTGGGAAGAGATGGTAGAAAAGTTCAATGTCATTATCCAAAATAAGTCCAAGGATTGACTTTGAAAACAACTATCAATTGTTTATATGAAAACAAGTCTACGAGAGCCAAAATATGACCTTGAACATGTCCCACCTGAAATTTAGAGACCGTATCAAGAACCGATTTGATATATCGACCAAAGACCAGAAGAGTTGTGGGATGACATCAAGAATATCATACAGAAAGAAAGCAAAAGATCATTGAAAAATGCAGGAAATAAGAAAAAGCAAAAATGGATAGCAGAAGAGACTGTGAAATTTGCTCTCCAGCATGGTGGCTGTGTGCCGTGGAGTTGGTTCCGACTCATAGTGACCCTGTACAGGGTTTCTGAGGCTGTAAATCTTTACTGGAGCAGAACGCCTCATCTTTCTCCCACATAACGGCTGGTAGTTTCAAACTGCTGACCTTGCAGTTTGCAGCTTGATTTGTAACCACTACGCTACCAGAGCTCCAGCATAGTAATGCTAAAATTAATGGAAGATATAAGGACGCTAAAGAGCTGAACAGACAATTTTAAAGGGCAGTTCAAGAAGACAAAGTCAAATATAATGAAATGTTCAAAGACCTGGAGTTAGAAAACCAAAAGGGAAGAATACGCTGGGTATTTCTCAAGCTGAAAGAACTGAAGAAAATATTCACACCTCAACTTGCAATATCGAAGGATTCTATGGGCAAAATAAAATGGATCCTGGTGTAGTACTGTATGATTAGAACTGGACTGCTAACCACAAGGTTAGAAGTTCAAATCCACCACTTGCTCCATGAAATTCCTATGCATATAAATCAGAACTGACTTGATGGCATTTGAAAACAACAATGGGCAATATATTGAATGTTGAAGAAAGCACCAAAGAAGATGGAAGGTATACACAGAGTTTCTGTACCAAAAAGAAATGGTCGATGTTCAACCATTTCAAGAGGTGGTATACGATAAAGAACCTATGGTACTGACAGAAGAAGTCGAAAGAAGGAATCCAAGCTACACTGAAGGCATTGGCTAAAACCAAGGCTCCAGGAACTGACAAAAACCTTTCAACAAACTGATGAAGCATTGGAAGTGCTCACTCATCTATGCCAAAAAATTTGGAAGACAACTACCTGGCCAACCTTTTAGAAGAAATCCATATTTATGGCCTTTCCAAAGAGAGATGACCCAATGGAATGAGGAAATCATTGAACAATATCATTAATACTACATGCAAGTAAATTTTTCTGAAGATAATTCAAAAACAGCTGCAACAGTATATTGACAAGGAATGGACATTAATTCAATATGAGTTCAGAAGATGTGGAACAAAGAACATCATCGCTGATGTCAGATGGATCTCGGCTGAAGGCAGAGAATACCAGAATGTTTACTTGTTCTTTATTGACTATGCAAAGACATATTCCACTGTGTAGATCATAATAAATTATGGATAACATTGTGAAGAATGGGTATTCCAGAACACTTAATTGTGCTCATGAGGAGCCTGTACATAGATCAAGAAGCAGTTAGTTATTTGAACAAAACAAGGGGACACTACATGTTTTAAAATCAGGAAAGTTGTGTGCCAGGTTAGATCCTTTCCCCATACTTATTCAATCTGTATATTGAGCAAATAATCTAAGAAACTGGTTTATATGAAGAATAACGTGGCATCAGGATTGGAGGAAGACTCATTGACAGCCTGTGGTATGCAGATGATACAATCTTGCTTGCTGAAGGAGAAAAGGAATTGAAATACTTACTGATGAAGATCAAAGACTACAGCCTTTAGTATAGATTGCACCTCAACAAGAAGAAAACAGAAATTTGCCCTACTGGACCAATAAAAAAATATCATGATAAGTGGAGAAAATATTGAAGTTGTCAACAACTTTTCTTTTTGCTTGGATCTGCAATCAACAGTCATGCAAGCAGCAGCCAAGAAATCAAATGACGAATTGCCTCAGGCAAATCTGTTGCAAAAGACCTCTTTAATGTGTTCAAGAGTAAAGATAGCAGTTTGAGTTCTAAGGTGTGCCTGACCCAACTCATGGTATTTTTCAATAGTATGCACGAATAAAGAAGACCATGGAAGAACTGATGCATCTGAGTTATGATGTTGGAAAAGAATATTGAAGTACCATGGACTGCTGCTGGATGTGTAGGGGATTATGAGCTGGGTTGAAAACTACAAGGTCAGCAGTGAATCTACCTGTTGATCCTCAGGAGAAAGATGAGGCTTTCTGCTCCCATAAAGATTTGTTGTTATGTGCCGTGGAGTTGGTTCCGACTCATAGTGACCCTGTACAGGGTTTCCGAGGCTATAAATCTTTATGGGAGCAAAAAGCCTCATCTTTCTGCTATGGAACAGCTGGTAGTTTTGAACTGCTGACCGTGAGGTTAGCAGCTCGATTCATAACCACTACGCTACCAGAGCTTCTTCATAAAGATTTATAGCCTTGGAAGCCTTATATAGGGTCACTGTGCGTCAGAACTGACTTGATGGCACAAAACCACCACCACCACGTGTTGCTAGAAAAATGAACAGGTCTGTGTTGGAAGACATACAATCAGAGTGATCCTCAGAAGCCAGGATGGTGAGACTGATCTCTCATATTTCAGACATATTATCAGGACGGGACTAGTTCCTAGAGAAGGATGTTATATTTGGTAAAGTGGAGGATCAGCAAAAAACAGGAAGACCCCCAACAAGATGGACTGGCATAGTGGTAGCAATGGACTCAAGTGTAACAATGTTGGTGAGGATGATGCAGGACCAGTCAGTGTTTTGTTGTGTTGTGCATAGGTTCGCTATAAGTCGGAATTGACTTGATGGCACTTAACAACAACAGTAACAACAATGCCTAGTGTCTTAAATTGTGTCCCCTTAGATTACATGTGTCAGTTTGGTTAGGTTAATTCTCAGCAGTTTGGTAGTGATTTAATGATGTAATATGGCAGTTATGTTATGACTCCTCATGATGAGATCTGATGTGATAAACCAATGAGAAGACTAAGGGTTGGCTGTAAGCCCTTAATCCCATCACAATCTCTATCTGATATAAGGGAATTTCCAAGGGGTATGACCTGCAATGGAGGTGCGCAGTCAGGGAGAGACCAATGAACAATGGACAGATATCAAACAAACAAACAACTCAAAATGAAGAGAAACAGCTGTAAACGTCCATTGAAAATCGGAACATGGAATGTATGAAGTATGAATCTGAGAAAATTGGAAGTTGTCAAAAATGAAATGGAACGTATAAACATCAATATCTGAGGCATTAGTGAGCTGAAATGGACTGGTATTGGCCATTTTGAATCTGACAACCACATGGTTTACTATGCCAGGAATGACAAATTGAAGATTAATAGTGCTGCATTCATTCTCAAAAAGAACATATCCAGATCAGTCATGAGGTACAATGCTGTCTGAGATAGGATAATGTCCATGCGCCTACAGGGAAGCCCAGTTAATACCACTATGATTCAAATTTATGCACCAACCACTAAAGCCAGTGAGGATGAAATAGAAGAATTCTACCAACTTCTTCAATCTGAAACTGATTAAACATGCAATCAAGATG
>NW_006408551.1:21238679-21277720 GCF_000296735.1 Chrysochloris asiatica | reverse complement strand
TGCTTTATTGACTACGCAAAGGCTTTCGATTGTGTGGATCATGACAAGCTATGGACAACATTGAGAAATATGAGTATTCCAGAACACTTAATTGTGCTCATGAGGGATCTGTACTTGGACCAAGAAGCAGTTGTTCGAACAGAGCATGGGAAAACTGCAAGTTTTAAAATTAAGAAAGGTGTGCGATAAGGTTGTATTATTTCACCATACTTATTCAACCTGTATGCTGAGCAAATAAATGAGAAGCTGGGTTCTATGAAAAAAAATATGGCATCAGCATTGGAGGAAGACTCATTAACAACCTGCAATATACGGATGATACAACCTTGCTTGCTGAAAGTGAAGAGGACTTCAAACATTTACTGATGAAGATCAAAGAGCACAGCCTTTGGTATGGATTACATTTCAATGTCAAGAAAACAAAAATCCTCACCACTGGACCAATAAACAACATTCTTATCAACGGAGAAAAGATTAAAGTTGTCAAGGACTTCATTCTTCTTGGATCAACTATCAACATTCATGGAAGCAGCAGTCAAGAGATCAGACAATGTATTGCTTTAGGCAAATCTGCTGCACAGGAACTTTTTAAAGTGTTGAAGAGCAAAGATGTCAGCTTGAGGACTAAGGTGTGAGTGACTCAAGCCATGGTATTTTCAATAACCTCATATGGTTGCGAAAGCTGGACAGTGAATAAAGAAGATCGTAGAAGAATTGATGCCTTTGAATTATGGTGTTGGAGGAGAATACTAAAAGTGCCATGGGCTGCCAAAAGAACAAATAAATTTGTTTTGGAAGAAGTATAGCCAGAGCTCTCCTTAGAGGCCAAGATGGGCAAACTTCATCTCTCATACTTTGGACATATTGTCAGGAGGGAACAGTCACTAGGGAAGGGTATCATGCTTGGTAAGATGGAGGGTCAGAGAAAAAGAGGAAAACCCCAGTGAGATGGATTGTCCAAGTGGCAGCATTGATGGACTCAAGTGTGGCAACGGTAGTGAAGTTGGTCCAAGATCGGACATTGTTTCGTTCTGCTGTGCATAGGGTCGCGATGAGTCGGTTTCAACTCGATGGCACCTAACAACAACATGATCTGCAACATCTTTTATTCTATAAAAAGAAAAGGTGAGGGAAATGAACAGAGGCAGAGGGACCTAACACCACCTAGAAAGAAGAGTCAGGGGTGGAGTGAGTCCTTTGGACCTGGGGTCTCAGTGCTGTGAAGCTCTTAGATCCAAGGAAAGATTGATGTCAAGACATAGGGAGATCTCCTAGGAATGCTAGACCTGTAGATACTGACAGGACCTTTCTTCAGAGCCAGTGCTCCGAATTTGGACTTTTAGCCTCCAAAATTGTAATAGAAGCAATTCTCTTGTATTTCTGTTATAGTAACACTAAATAGCTAGAACACCTAGGATATTGATCTTCATGCATTGCATTTCAGTTTTGATGGCTTCCAGTTTTCCTAGATTCATATTTCATGCATCCCAAGATTATTTATGGATATTTGCAGTTGTTCTCACTTTGAGTCATACCCCATCAGCAAATTAAGGTCCTGAAAGCTTTGCTCCATCCATGTCACTAAGGTCAGTTCTTTGAGGATTCTGCTTTACCTCAGTCATTTTTTGAGTGCCTTGCAACCTGAGGCACTCATCTTCTGGCACTAAAGAAGACAATGTTTCGCAAGTATTTGTAAGATTTTCACTGGCTAATCCCTTGGAGTCCTTTTGTGACGCTATCGGTTAATGCATCAGACTGCAAAGTCATTTGTACTGCAAGATCTGTGGTTCGAGCTCACCAGTTGCTCCTTGGAAACTCTATACAGGGTCGCTATGGGTCAGAATCGACTCAATAATACTTAACAACAAATCCCTTGGAAGTGGACCACCTATTCCTTCCTCTTAGTCTGTCTTAGTCTGTCTTAGTCTGCTGAGACCTGACTACCATGGGTGACTCTACTAGTGTTTAAAATACCTGCGGCATAGTTTTCAGCATTACAGCAACATGCAACCCACCACAGTATGACAAACTGACTTGTGTGGGGAATAATACCTACCTTAAATGGGGTTGAAAGGAATGGAAAGGAACAATTGAGGTGTTGAACATATAGTAATATGTGCCTATCCCTGAAATAACTGCTTTACAAGCATAAACTAGGATTGTTGTTAAGTGCCATCGAGTCGATCCTGACCCATAGCAACCCAGTGTAGGGTTTCCGAAGAGCGGCTGGTAGAGACTATATATTTGCAGTGTGGGAACTGGAGGAAAGTCTTTAGGAAGATAATCAGTCAGATCCTCATAGGAAATAGATGGCATACTCGCTGGGAGATGGAAAGAATACATAAAGTCACTGTACCAAAAAAAAAAAAAAAAAAGATTGATGTTCAACCATTTTAAGAGGTAGGATATAATCTACAAGGCAGAGTTTTGTGCATTGTGGATAGGGATGCTATGAGTCGGTTACCAAGTGCCAGTGATACTGAAGGAAGAAGTCCAAGGTGCACTGAAGACATTGACAAGAAAGAACAAGGCTCAGGGAATTGATGGAATACAAATTGAAATCTTTCAACCAACTGATGTAGCATTCGAGGTACTCACTCCTCTATGGTAAGAAATTTGGGAGAAAGATAGCTGGTCAACTGATTGGAAGAGATCCATATTTGTGCCCATTTCAAAAGAGATGATCCAGCAAAATGCAGAAATCATCGGACAATATCATTAATATAGCATGCATGTAAAATTTTGCTAAAGATAATTCAAAACTGACTGCAGCAGTACATTGATAGAGAACTACTAGAAAGAGGCTTGGGTCAGATTCAGATGGTGATGTGGAACAAGGGTTATCATTACTGACATACATAGACTAAAAGGCAGTCCAAATGGTTTAAAATCAGGAAAAGCATGGGCCAGGGTTGTATTCTTTTGCCATAGTTATTTAATCTGCATACTGAGCAAATAATCCAAGAAGATGGATTATATGAAGAACAATGTGGCATCAGGACAGAAGGAGTACTCATTAACAACCTGAGATAGATGTTCAGATTATACAACCTTGCTTGCTGAAAGCAAAGAGGACTTAAAATACTTACTGATGAAGATCAAAGACCACAGCTTTACATATGGGTTGCACCTCAATGTAAGGAAAACAAAACTTCTTGGACCAATAAACAACGACAGTATAAATGGAAAAAATATTAAGTTGGCAAATACTTCATTTTGTGTGTGTCAACCATTAACACTCATGGAAGCAGCAGTCAAGAAATCAAGTGACATATTGAATTAGGCAAATTGGCTGCTCAAGACCTCTTTAAAGTGTTGAAGAGCAAAGATGTCAGTTTGAGGACTAAAATGCACCTGATTAACACCATGGTATTTTCAATAGCTTCATATGCATGAGAAAGTTGGGCAATGAATGAGGAAGACTGTAGAAGAATTGATGCATTTGGATTATGGTGTTGTAGGAGAATATTAAAAGTACCACGGCTGGGTAGAGTCACACCAGGACTGCAAGGTAGGTGGTTCAAATTCACCACTATCAAAGATCTCACCTTCTTGGTGTCTGGGTTTCTGCAGCTTCTTCTTCTTGAAGTAAGCATTCGTGAGATGTTTGGGGATCTTCACACCACTGATAATCAATTTTGGTGGAGGTGGCGATGACAAATTTCTGGTGTGTCCTATGCAGAAGAACTCTATTGGGGGACAGAGGTCCAACCACAAGGAGCAAGCCACTGGCCAGCTGCTTCAGAAAATCCACTTTCTTGCCTCCATGGCGCCCAACCACTAACAACTGGATCTGTCTGTTTTTGTTTTACTGAAGATTCTTAGTCCAAAAAGATTCTATTAGGCTATCTAAAAGAAGAAAAACAATTCATGAAATGATGGAGAACTTTCATTTTTCTATTTAATGTAGAAAAACTCTTTAAATGATTGTTTATGGCAATGACTTCCATCTCCTGTGTGACTGTAATTACTGGAATGAATAGGACTGAAGTTGCTATCTACCTGCAGATACAAAAATCACTCTAGAGCAAGGATACATGTAAAGTTCCTCTAATGAGAAATCAGATTCTGAATAAATTCTGTTTAGAAAATCTAATACAAAATTTCTCTTACAGAAAAACTCCAAATACATATTCCTGCCACCAGGATATACAGGTAATTTCTCCCTGTGTGGGGGTAGGGCGTGGTGACTGAATTCTAGAGAATAAAGTCTATAAAGAGGAAAACAGTAACTTTATTATGATAAAATCTGGTAAAAACTACTTGAGCTAAATTATCTAAATTAAAATCACCAGTAATAAGTAATGTTGGGAGTCCTGGTGTGGTGTTGTAGGATAAGCCCTGGACTGCTAGCCTCAAGGTCAGTGATTCAAACCTGCCAGCTGCTCCTTGGAACCCCTATACAGGGTCCCTATGAATTGGAACCAACTAGATGGCTCTTGACAACAACAAGTCATGTTGGTACCAAGTACCCACTGAGAGAAGGGCATTTCACCTCTGAATTTCCCCCCCAAATTTCATAACCAATTCTCATCATGAGGAAAATATCAAGTAAACTCTAATCAAGGGACATTCTACAAAATGTCTAACTGATGTTTTTCAAAACTACCCAGATCGTAAGCAAGAAAAGATTAAGAAATTGTCACAAATCAGGACTCTAAGAAGACCTGATGATTAACTTCAATATGGTGTTCTATACTGGATCTTGGACAGAAAAAGGCATCAAAAGAAAAATATGGTAGACTGTAAATAAAGTCTGTGTTATCTGGATAATGACTTAGTTAATATTATTGTGCAAATGTTAATTCCTTGGTTTGACAACTATACCATTCTTATATAAAATTAATTATAGGGAAAGATTGTATATGGAAACTCTGTACTTTATTTGCAGCTTTTTTATGAATCTAAAATTATTCTCCCTCAAAAAAATCTAAAAACAAACCAAAAAAATTTTAATTTACATAATTAAAAGAAAAAGTACCTTGGGCTGCCAGAAGAACAAATAGATCTGTGTTGGAAGAAGTACAGCCAGAATGTTCCCTGGAAGCCAGGAGGGCCAGACTTAGGACATACTATCAGGAGAAACCAGTCCCAGAGAAGGACATCATGCTAGGTAAAATGGAGGGTCAGTGAATAAGAGGAAGACCCCTAATTAGATGGGCTGACCCAGTAGCAGCAGCAATGGACTCAATTGTAGAACGACTCTGAGGTTGGTGCAAGACTGGGCAGTGTTTCGTTCTGTTGTGCATAAGGTCACTATGATGTGGTGCCAACTTGGCAGCACTCAACAACAGCAACAACTCACTGGGAAAATGGAGCAGAATGTAATGAAGTAACCACTTGTGAGGGTATGGGTATACCTAAAAGAAGCTAATGTGGGGTTATGAAACACTGAGGAGCAAACAGTTACTAGAACCAAGAAAAAAATGTATACCTATGATAGAGGGCTACCTGATATGGGTATAGCCTTCAGTGGAAGCACACAGTGGAGAGAGCCTACAGAGTTAAGTACATGACATTACTCCCCTCCTGACCTTAATTAGCATTTAATTTTAGGTTGGTGTTTGTTCTGTGAAAGAAAGGCCTGGCAGATTGCTTCCATAAAATTTACAGTCAATAAAACTCATGAAGCAGTTATATTCTCTAACACAGGGGATTTGGAATCAAATGACACATGGCTGGAATCAATTAAACAGCAATGGGTTTTGATCAGGAGCCTGGGTGACAACAGCAGTTTGCAATCAGCTTTTAACTTTATGGTTGGTGGTTGCTTTGGAAGAAAGACCTGGCAAAATGCTTCCATAAAGTTTATAATCAAGAATACCCATTGTAATGGTTAGGGTTCTGAGTCAACTTGACTAGGCCAGGATTTCCAGCCATTTAGCAGTTGAGCTATGCTTATTCTAATGGTGATGAAACCTAAAGTGGGTTTGAGCAGTTAGTCAATTAAAGGCATGCTTCCTTCAGGGGTGTGGCCTGCTCCCAATATAATGGATATGTGGGAAAGGCTATCTGTCTCTTCCGTTAGGGACCTGGGACTCTGCAATTGTAAGCCATTTCCTTGATATTACAGCTATGAGTTGGAACCTACACTCCATGGCACATAACCACCACTATATATATTGTTGTTGTTGTGTGCTGTGGAGTCGGTTCCGACTCATAGCGACCCTGTACAGGGTTTCCAAGGCTGTAAATCTTTACGGGAGCAGAACGCCTCATCTTTCTCCCGCGGAACAGCTGGTAGTTTCGAACTGCTGACCTTGCGGCTCGCAGCCCGATTCGTAACCACTACGCTACCAGAGCTCCTTCCTATATATATATATATATATACTTCTTTAGAAAAGCCCCTAAGACATGTAGAAGAGAGAGAGAGAGTTGTTCTAGACAAAATCACAAGGATGAGTTTTCTCATTTGGTTCTCAAATCTGACTAATTTTAAAGGCACTGATATAGGCTGGAGGCATGTCTGACCTCTACTTCATAGGAATCTGCCTTGGGCTGATTTTGAGTTTAGTCCTCCTTCCCCCTTGTGGATCAGAGAAAGTCAGACATGGTGCCCACTTGGTTTAAGCAGTTGGTGTCATGAGCAGGATTCATTGCAATCACTCCAGATTCATGAAAGTAAGAGGTTTTGTGAGAGAAAGAATGAAGGGGCATGGGATAAAATACTTAAGTAAAGGGGACAACCTTGTAGTTTCTGGAGTTGCCTGGAGCTGATGTCATGCTGGTTAAAAAGGATAGCAAGGGCCTACTGGAATCCATTCTGCCAGAGGCCCAAGGCCATATGCATATGACTAGGATTAGTCCAAGGGAGAAGAAAAGATTGAAGTGTTACAAAAGGTTTATGTTTTTGAATGCCTTATGAATACTGGTTTCTCCTGCCTATTATTGTAAAATAGGCATATATGGGTGATGGAAATGAATATTGGAAGTTATGATTACAGAGAGCCTACCTTCAGTCTATACTTGATTGGATTTGCTAAGGAGTTAGAATTTGCCCAGAAAAAGTAAGAGCTTGAAAATTCTTCTGAGATAAACAAATGGACGTATCTAACAGAGAGATGAGCAGATCGTTTTAGAGTTCAGGAGAGAAGTTTGGCATGAAGGTACTGCTATGAAGGCACTGTCACATGGATGACATTTAAAGTCGTGGCAGTAGATCAGATGGATAACACAGGCATCTAGTTATGTAGCACTGCTGTAACACAACTAGCACAAATGGGTGGTTTTAAAGAACAAAATTAAACAAAAAACTTTTTATTATGAGTTGAGTGAAGATTTACAGAGCAGAGCATCAGTTTTGGATTCAACAAACCATACACTTTTCTTCACTAATGGTTGCAATCCCCTCCTTGTACCAACAGTTAACAGAATTTACCTCTATTCACTTTAACTATTGCATTCTTCCTTATGTCTCCTGCTGCCTTCATCTTTCCTTTGGAAAGCTCCTTCTTGTTGTACATTGCCTACCTTGTCATCCATGTTAATTTATGTCTTACCCACTAGCCTATGAATAATTTTCCCTCTTCTCCTGTCCCCATCACCATCATAGATTATTTTACCAAGAAAATCTTTAACTTTTTACAATATTGGTCTAGTATAATGTTTGTCCTTTTGTGACTGGCTAATTTCACTCGGCATAATGTCCTCCAAGTTCAGCCACGTTGTGAGATGTTTCACAGATTCATCATTATTCTTCTACATTTTGTGTGTATGTGCCAAAGTTTATTTAACCATTCTTCTTTTAATGGGCATTTAGGCTGTCTCCATATTTTTAATGGGTCTCTTGTAGACAGCATATTGAATGATCCTGTTTTCTTATCCATTCTGCTCTTTATGTTCTTGAGTGATATATTTAATCCATTTACATTCAGTGTCATTTTCAATAAGTGTGAATTGATTATTGTCATTTTTTCTGTGTCTTTTTTTGTGGTGCTGTTAGATTCTTTGTTCCCCATAATTTTCTATGTTAAATTCATTTTGTTTGTAGGTTTCCTTTTCCTTTTCATTTCTGTTGTGTTAATGTTTATTAAATCTTTCTGATTTTCCTCTTTTTTAATTTTGATGTGTAGGTGTATATATATATATATATATATATATATATATTTGAGGTTACCTGTAATTTGTAATTTTTCCCAGCTTAAAACAGTCTTGTTTTATCTTGAAATTTACTGGTCTTTCTTGCCATTTGGAAATTCTATATCTACACTATTTCCTCTGTTTGCTTTGTAGTTGATTTCATTATACATTGATATCTTTCAGTCTTGTAGGTTTGTTTTATTTTAAATGCTTTTACATCAGGATTGATTTCTGGATGGTGCTGTCGTGAATGGTAATCTCAGGTTGTTGTCTGCTGTTGTTAGTTCTCAGTCCAAAGAACACCCTTTACCATTTTTTACAAAATTGGCCTGGTTGCAAATTCCTTTAAGTTCTGTTTATCAGGAAATATCCAAATTTCATCATCATATTAAAGGGATAGCTTTTCTAGGTATATGATTCTTGCTTAACCATTTTTTTATTTCAGATTTTTTTTTTTTTCCTTTCAGAATTTTGTATATGTCATTCCATTACTTTTTGCCTACATGGTGTCTGTTGAGTAATCTAAGCTTAGTCTTACTGGTTCTCTTTTCTAGGTAACTTCTTGTTTTTCCCAAGCTGCTCTCAGGATTCTTTCCTTGTCTTTGGTTTTGAAAAGTTTGCTTATGGTATGTCTTTGTGATTTTTTTGGTGGGATCTATCTATCCTGTTTGTGGTTCATTTAGCTTCTTGTATGAGAAAGATGAGGCTTTCTACTCCCGTAAAGATTTACACCCTCGGAAACCCTGTACAGGGTCGCTATGGGTCGGACCCGACTCGATGGCACTTAACAACAACAACAACAACATGCTTATCTCCTAGACTTTCATGATGTTAGGGCAGTTTTCTTCCAACAAGTCTTCAACAATTTTCTCTGTTCTTGTCTCTTCATAGTGTCCTATGTAACTCTTAGGCTTTCTTTGGATTTTTTCATTCTTTTTTCTGATTGCTCTTCTAGCATACTAGTATTGAGAGATGTCTCTTCAAGTTCTCTAATCTCAGCTTCCGTTGTGTCACATCTTTCAATGTATTGTCTTTTGCCCTTTCAACATACTGTCCATTTGTGAGACCTTAATATTAATCTTCTGGATTTCTAATTTCACATTTTGTATTGTTTCAAAATTTGCATTTGTTTTGCCTGTTTGCTCTTATAGTCTTTTCCTGAATTCTTCTAAAGTTTTTATTGTATTCTTCTTGCTCTCCTCAATCTTTCTACTGATCCTTTGAAGGTACCTAATTATCATTCTTTTGAATTCATTTTCAGTTAGTTCTATTACATTGTCTTCCTCAAAAACGTTGTCTTGCTCTATGTCTTTGTAATTTGAGTCATTTGCTCTTGTTTCTTTGCGTGAGTTAAAATTGTAGTTTGTTTCATGGGCATCATGAGGTTGTTGTATTTGTAAAAAACAAACAGTGCAGTTGTTGAACCTGGATGGGAGAAATCACTCGAGTGCTCCTGCAATTCAAGGAGCTCACAAGGTGGTTGTAGAAGGAATGTGACTGCAGAGTTCCTGGCCCAAGATGGAGTTCCTACTGGTGTTGGTGTTATCTCTGTTCAGCACACTCAATCCAGAAGTAGTTCATTGGGACCCTTTATGGAACTGGCTTCAGTGTCTACTAGGACCAGAGTGAAGCCAGGGGCAGGTGATAGGTTAAATGCTAGTCTGGTAGCTCTGTGGGTTTTATAGGTCTGGAGCTGAGTCCAACTGAATCCAGGCATCAAAACAGCACAACAAAGTAGCACTGCCGGCCCCCGCCTCATGCTTGCATTGCTCCCAACCATGAGGCTCCTAACTCCTGGAGAATAAGATGTTCACTGGGGGTGGATGAGGGTGGGAGCTGGTCACACTTCTGGTCACCAGGGGAAGATGGGGGAAAGAAGAAATTGAATTTTTTTCAATCACCCACACAAATGCCAGGCTTCCCTCCACTGCCAGAGCTGCTTATAAGATAGTTGAGCCCTATCTGGCCAGCTGTTTACCAGTCTGTCTCCCTCTCTCACTGTCCCTGCTTGGCCTCTCCTTCCAGCAAGCACTTCAATCACTTCTCTAATCTTACTTCTGAAGTTCAGGGTGCCAGAATTTCCATCAGTGTCTGTTTTATTTTATTTTTCCTATTTTTGTTGTACAGGTTCATGCAGTGCATCTGCCTAGTCTGCCATCTTGCCAAAGTCCCAGAATTTTTTCCTCATTGTTCTCAAGACTAAATGTTAAAACCAAACTCTTGGCTGTATCAATTTCTTCTATGTTGACAGCCATGGGAGTTCATGGGTCTTCCTTGGTCTGTAGATGATCCTCACGTGACATTTGTATTCCTCTGTGCTTGTTCTGTTCTTCTTTGTTGCGTTAACTTTTTTTTTTTTAATGTTTTATTGTGAATTATATGATAGTTTACATGTTTACATGAGAGAACTTTAGTTTTACATTCATTCCATCATATATCATTTCATTGCCATGTTTCCAATCCCCTTCATGCATCATCAACCGACCAAAGGGTATATCCTAGAAACAACCCCCCGCCCCTCCAAGTCTTCGGCCCACAGTCCCTCTCCCTCTCTGGATCCAAAGTCCCCAGCCACTTCATCACTCCACGTCATTGTCTCTGTCTCCATCTCAGGCATCTCTGGTTCTCTGGGTAGGGTCCCGGTCTCGGCTCTTCTCCGTTGATGGTCCTAGAGACCTCTGCTCCTACACTGGAGAAATAATCGCTCCCTTCCTTGCTACAAAACGTCTACCTTTGCACTTCTAACCCTCATAATCAGTCCTGATAACCATTATTCACTACAGTATCACAAGTTACCCATCTGTATTTCATTTCATCAGCTCCGCATAGACAGATTGGATAGTACTCACTGGAGATTCTGCCTTCCTCCATGCCCCTTAGCTCTTGGTTCCCTCTTGAAAGCTTGTAAGTCAGTCACTTTTTGCCTTGTTGTGTTAACTTTTTGTTGCGATTTGAGTGATTTTTATTGTAATTGGAGTTTATAAGCAAATCAATTTTCCTTTCAATAATTCATACACATTTTGTTTCATGCCATTGATTACAGCCCCCACAATGTAACAGCACTTATCCTATTTCCTACTTGCATATTTGATCAACTTCAGACTGAAGAAATTTGTAGAATTGTTAGCTTTCTTCATTATTAACTGGGAAGAGCTGCCTCCTCAAAATGTAGTCAGCCTTAATGACATGAATCAAAGGTTTCAGAATCTTCATTTACTAATTAGGCAAGTCTTAAAATGAGAAGCAACAGCTGTAGACAGCAATTTATAATTAGAATGTGGGATATTATGAAGTATGAAGTATGTATGAAGTAGCTAGGAAAACTGGAAGCTGTCAAAAATGAAAGGGAATGCATAATGATTGATATCCTAGGCATTAGTAACCTGAAATGGACTGGTATTGGTATAAGGTATTTCAGAGATTCATAGTTTCTCTTTATCAAGCTAAGTATTCTGTTGTGCATATATACCACACAACAGATATTTTTTATCCATTCATCCACTGATGGGCACTTAGGTTGTTTTCATATTTTGGCTATTATGACTAGTGTTATGATGAACATTGTTACTGTTATTATTAACTGCTGTTGAGACAGTTCTGACTCATAGTGACTCTGTATAGAGTTTCCAAGGAGTAACTTGGTGAGTTTGAACCACCAATCTTGAGGTTCAAACCTTGCCGTCCAGTGAATTACCCTGCAGCACCATACCAGGACTGCATGGTAGACATTAGGTATGCATATATGTCTATTTGTGACCTGGATCTTATTTCTGTAAGATTTATATTTAGTAGTGGGCTTGTTGGATCATATGATATTTATATTTCCAATTTTTTAAGGTAGTGCCATACCACAGTGGTTGTACCATTTTATATCGAAAGTCAGTGAAAAAGAGGAAGACCCTGAATGAGATGGATTCACACAGTGGCCACCACAATGGGCTCAAACATACCCAGGCCCAGGTAGTTTTTCATTCTCTTGTATATAGGGTCTGTTGTAAATAGGGTTGGAACCGACTTAATGGCACCTAATAAGTAACAACATACTGCTTTCCACAGAGGTAGTACAATTGTATAATCCCATTGGCAGTGTATGAAGGTTCCAGTTTCTCCATACCATTGCCAGTATTTGCTGTTTTTTATATTTTTGAACTTGCTATTGATACTGGGTTGAGATGATATTTCATTGTTGGTTTGATTTGCATCTTTCTGGTGGTTAATGATTGTAAGTATTTCTTCATATGTTTGTTGACTGCCTGAATGTTTTCTTTGGTGAAGAGTCTGTTTATGTCCTCTAACCATTTTTTAATTGGATTATTTGTCTTTATTGTTGAAGTGTTGAAGTTTTCCATACATTTTAGAGCTTTGTCTCTTGTTCAATATGTCATTGCTACTGCTCTCTGTACTTTCTACATAACACATAAGTGACTAGGTTTAGAACTCACCTTATTTTGAAATAATCTCATTAACATGTTGTAGTTGTTGTTATTAAGGAGCTTTGGTAGTGTAGTAGTTACGAATCAGGCTGCTAACCTCAGGGACAGCAGTTCGAAACTACCAGCTGTTCCGCAGGAGAAAGATGAGGCTTTCTGCTCCTGTAAAGATTTGCAGCCTTGGAAACCCTGTGCAGGGTCACTATGCATCAGAACCGACTCCAAGGTACTAAACAACAACAACAACAGTTATTGTTATTAGGTGCCATCAGGTTGATTCTGACTCATAGTGATCTTGTGTAAAACAGAACGAGACACTGCCTGGTCCTGCCCCATCCTTACAATCATTAAGCTTGAACGCATTGCTGCTACCACTGTGCCAATCCATCTTATTTAGGATCTTCCTCTTTTTTTTGTTGATCCTTCACTTTACCAAATATAATGTCCTTCTCTAGGGATTGGGCTCTCCAAACAATATGTCCGAAGTATAAGAGATGAAGTCCATATTCTTCTGACAATATTCTGTGCTAGTCATCATGTTTCAATATTTGATATTCTGGTATTATCTGACAGTGTTTCACTGCTATTAATAAGGTTTTCAGTGGTTAAACACTTGAGCGTAGTCTGCCTCTCCTTCTTCCGAGTCTGTCTAAATCTGGAAGCTCAGCTGAAACTTGTCCATCATGGGTGACCCTGCCAACATTAAAAATACTGGTGGCATGGCTTCTAGCATCACAGTAACTCACAAGCCACTACAGTGCAAGAAACTGACAATAAGTGTTCATCTGTCATTAAAAATCAAAAGAAAATATCAATTTTCAAACAGGGTATGATTTACAATTATAAGGATTAAGATTTCAACACATATTGTTGGCAAATACAGTTCACACCATAACACCAGGGAAAGATCTCTGGGTGGTACAAGGGTTTTTGTCCTTGGCTGGTAATCAAGTTTGGTTGTTCTAAACCATCCAACATACCTGGAAAGAAACAGGCCTGGACATCTGGTTCTGTAAAGGTTGTTGTTTTTGTTGACCTTTCACTTTACCAAGTGCTGTTGAGTATGTTCTGACTCATAGAGACCCTCTATAGAGTTTCCGAGGAGCAGCTCGTGGGTTTGAAAAAATTCGAGCCAAAAACACTTTATGAAGCAGTTCTACTTTGTAGGACATGGAGTTTCCTAAGTCACAAATCAACCACAAAAACAAAACCAACAACATACTATCAGGAAAGTGATCTCCCATCTTGAGGTGAAAACAGCAAAATGATGTCAGATTAGGGTTTCCTTCTCTAGGGTCAGATAGAGTAAGGAGTTATGAAACAAAGTATAAATTTATATGGTGAAGAAGATGTGATAGAAAAGATTGTACCCATTCTGGAGTCCTGGTGTGGCACTGTAGGATAAGCACTTGTCTGCTAACGACAAGATCGCAGTTCAAACCTACCAGCTACTCCTCTGAAACCCTATATAGGGTTGCTATCAGTCAGAAATGAATCTATGGCACTTATTAACAATTATAACAATCCTCAAACTTATAACAGTAAACAATGAGGAGCCCTGGTGGTATAGTAGGTTAAGTGTTGGGATGCTGACTACAAGGGTGGGTTGGAACCCACCAGCCGATTTGTGGGAGAAACTTGAGGCAGTCTACTTCTATAAAGATTTACAGCCTTGGAAACCCTATGGAGCAGTTCTACTCTCTTCATATAGTCATTTGGAGTCAGAATCAACTTGATGAAAATGGCGTATTGTGCTCGCTGCCTAAAATCCATTTGTCATCAAGAAACAACCACACTTTGATTTCATTCCCCAGGCCCCAGTATTTGTTCACATTTGGCCGTGTAATCTCTCAGTCATAACTGATAAGACTCAAGGAAATACATGCTGGGCGTTCTGGAAAAGCCTCTCAAATTTCTTCAGGAGCCCCTTACATCCCCTGGATGGTGTGGTGTGATTGGCTGTGAGGTCTGGAATGGCTGCAGCCATTTTACTAGCATGTAAGGATTCTAGAATCAGAAAGCCTAGGTGTGGAGACAGTGGAGAAAAAGAGAAAATTCCAGTCCTTGGTGTCATGGTTTGTGTTGCAGGCTCAAACCTCTTGAAAAGCTAGCCTTCACTCTGTCTCTGTACTTTCAAGTTACCTGAGGCGTGAACCAACTATTTCAAGTGAGGTTTTCTGTTACTTGCAATACACAAAGTGTATTGTATGTGTAACTGTTCTAAGTTTATGTGGTCAATATTTTTCAAGACCTTGAGGGACTCCAGTGTTAGTCATCTTAGTTTTAGCATAGAGTAAATGATATAGGATATCTTTGCTGATGTCAGATGGATCTTGACTGAAATTAGAAAATACCAAAGAGATGCTTATCTGTACTTTGTTGACTATGCAAAGACTTTCGATTGTGTGGATCATGACAAACTATGGACAGAATTGTGGAAAATGAGTATTCTGGAACACTTAATTGGGCTCATGAAGAACTTGTGCATATACCAAGAGGTAGTTGTTCGAACAGAGTAAGAGGACACTGAATGGTTTAAAATTGGGAAAAGTGTGCAGCAGGATTGTATTATTTCACCATACTTATTCAATCTGTATGCAGAGAAAATAATTGGAGAAGGTGGATTAGAAGGAAAACATGGCACCAGGAGGAAGACTCATTAACAAACTACAACAAGCAGATGAAAGTGAAGAGGACTTAAAATATTTACTGATGAAGATCAAAGACCACAGCCTTTGGTTTGGGTTGCACCTCAATGTAAAGAAAACAAAAATCCTTGCCACTGGACCAGTAAAGAACATCATGATAAATGGAGAAAAGATTGAAGTTGTCAAAGACTTTGTTGTGCTTAGATTAGCCATCAACACTCATGGAATCAGCAGTCAAGGAATCAAATGACATATTGCAATGGGCAAATCTACTGCACAAGACCTCTTTTAAAGTGTTGAAGAGCAAATATGTCAGTTTGAGGACTAAAGCGCATCTGATCCAAACCATGGTATTTTCAATAGCTTCATATGCATGTGAAAGTTGCACAGTGAATAAGGCAGACTCTAGAATAATTGATTCATTTGAATTATGGTGTTTGAGGAGAATATTAAAAGTACATGGGACTGCCAAAAGAACAAACCAATCTGTGTTGGAAGAAGTACAACCAGAATATTCCCTGGAAGCCAGGACGGCCAGACATAGTGTCAGGAGGGACCAGTTTCTGGAGAAGGCTATCATGTTTGGTAAAATAGAGGGTCAGAGAAAAAGAGGAAGACCCTTTTTTAATGAGGTGGATTGGCACAGTGGCAGTAGTCTTGGGCTCAAATGTAGCAATAATTGTGAGGATGGCCCAGAACCAGGCAGTGTTTCATTCTGTTGTGCATAGGGTTGCTATGAGTTGGTACAGACTCGATGACACCTAACAACAACAACAACAACAAGTGATGTGTTTCCATAATATCAGCAACAACACAAAGTCCATCTGGTGTCCTCCACTTGAATATCTTTCTTTGGGGCTTAGTAGCAATAAACATATTGCCCTTTGGCAGATAGGAGGACTCCCTGAAGGCTTTCTTTAATGGTTTATAATTTTTCAGGTATTGGTCAGTTGCTAGGGTAATGCTGGTACTTAAAGGTAGAGGGAACCATGTAGAATGTGCTTCTGTGAAGAGTGAAAACATGCTTCAGCAGTGGGATAGAATTATACTCTGTAAGAACAAAAGCATGGGGACATTGCTTTACAATGTGCTTAATACACCCAGCCAGGTGGATATGAACATGCAAAATTAAATCATTTTAAACAGTATTCTTCAAAACATCCCTGGTTGGTAAAAATGGTTAAGTGCTTGACTAGTTATCAAAAGTTCAGCTGTTTAAATCCACCTAGAGTCACTTCTGAACATAGGCCTGACAATCTACTTCCTAAAGGGTCATGGCTTTGAAAATACAATGGAACACATCTACTCTGCACATACTGGGTCATCATGAGTCAGAATTTACTCAGGAGCTACTAATCACAACAGCAATAACATCCTTTAAAACACTTTGTGTATAGTTCTTGGTGGTGGTGGTGATGTGCTATGAAGCTGGTTCCGACTCGTAGTGACCCTGCATAGGGTTTCTGAGGCTGTAAATCTTTACCAGAGCAGAAAGCCTCATCTTTCTCCTGCAGACTTGCTGGTAGTTTCTAATTGCTGACCTTGAGGTTAGCAGCCTAATGTATAAGCCATTATGTTGCCAGAGCTCTTTCAGGTACTTTTTAAAGATGGATATTTTTTTGACAAAATGTTTGGAGGAGGATTTGTTGTTGTCAAGTGCTTCTGAGTCAGTTCTGACTCATAGTGATCCTGGATAGGGTTTCTGAAGGGGAGCTGGTGGTTTGAATCGCCATCTTGCAGTTCAAATCGACCTGTGGTCTTGTGCTTACCCTACAGCGCCACACCAGGACTGATTGTTGTTGTGTACTGTCAAGTCAGTTCTGACTCCTAGCGACCCTGTCTAGGGTTTCCACACAGATCTTGGGGTTCAAACTGACCTTGCAGTCCAGCGCATTAACCCACAGCACCACACCAGGGCTCTACCAGGACTGATAGTCGATGTTAATGGGGAATGTGGCACTGTAGGGTAAGTACTGAACTGCTAACTGCAATGTTGGCAGTTCAAACCTATCAGTGGCTCCTCAGAAACCCAGTACAGGGTTGCTATGAGTCGGAATCAATTCAACAGCACTTAACAACAACAACAGTGCAGGAGATAGAAAAACCCTAGTGGTGCAGTGGGTTAAGTGTTACCCAGTTAACTGCAAGGTCATCAGTTCAAACCTACCAACGGCTCTGTGGTAGAAAGATGAGACTGTCCACTCCCATAAAGATGTAGTCTCAGTAACCCTGTAGGGCCACTTTGAGTTGGAATTGATCGATAGCAGTGGGTTTGAGTTTTGGTTTAGTGAGAGAAATGGAATAAACCAGATTGATGATGATGGCCTCCGCCTTAGGGTTGTGTTGAAGTCATGAGACCATTATCATATGAATGTAGTTTTTATTTTGTAGCACATGGACGTCAAGTAATCACTGAGCAGAGTGCTTAGTGGCAGGTAGTTCTGTCAGTGAAAGTAGACTACTAAAGGCAGCTCTAAATGATTTGTTATATGTGGAAAGAGAAGTCTCTGAGGGAAATAGCAGTCATAAAGACTATTTCCCAGAAAGAGCTATCTCTCTTTTGGACAGGTGATTTGCCAGGGAAATTAGCCTAGGTCGCATAAGCGGGGGCTTTAAAAAGTTTGTGGAAAAATGAAATAAATTTTTTAAAATGTATTTGCAAAGAAAAAAAAGTTAATGAAATTTCCCATGAACTTTTGAAGTCCCTTGTATCCTTTAATAGGTAAATGGAAGATATTCCATTTGAAATATACATAAACACTGTCAGAAATAATGAAGTAAAGTCAGAACTTGAAAGTATAAGGTTAACACAGCAGATTAACTTTATTGTCATCCTTGTCAGTAGGAGAAGCTAAGAGTTTCCAGGGTTGGAAGAAATTGATATGTCCTGAGAGATAGGTGTAAATTTAACCTGTTGGTACAAAAGAAGGCTTTGGATAAAAATCAGTTAAGAAGTAGAACTAGTAGCTGAGTCACAAAACCAGAGAATTATAAGGTTTCATTTTACAGAGAATAACTGAATGGTCAGCATGGAAGTGGTAATCTAGGTCTAAGAGACAAATTTTGCCAATTATTTCCCCAGAATTGGAAAGAGTTTTTTTGAGATAGAAACCTCTTGAAGTTCCAAATCAGCAAACTAAAGTGCATATTCATCTATCATCTACTCTACTCTTCCCTCCTTACCCTCCACTTCTAGACTTATTTATAGAAAAAGTTCAGGAGATCTGACTTTGTGATGACTATGGGACAAAAGGCCCACTAACTGTCAGTTTGTTGTACTGTGGTGGCTGTGATACTGAAAGCTATCAGGGTTACCCATGGTGGACAGGTTCCAGCTGAGCTTGCAGACGAAGATAAACTTCTAAATGTTTAGCTACTAAAAACCTTATAAATAACAGTGGAACACTGACAAATATCATGTCAGAAGATAAAAACATTATGAATAGCACCAGAATATTTTCAGATATACTTCTGGAAGATGGCCCCTCAGGTTTGAAAGGCACTCAAAATATGACTGGGTAAGCGCTACCTCCTTAAGGTAGAGTTGATTGGGCGATGTGAATGGAATAAAGCTTTTGGGACCTTCATTGGCTGAAGGGGAACAACTCAAAATGAGGAGAAGCAGCTGCAAACATCTATTAATAATTGGAACACAGAATATATGAAGAATGAACCTAAGAAAATTGGAAGTTGTCAAAAATGAAAGCATAAACATTGATAATCTAGGTATTAGTGAGCTGAAATGCACTGGTATTGCCATTTTGAATCTAATAATTACATGGCTTACTATGCCAGGATTGAAAAATTGAAGAGGAATGGCATCGCATTCATCATCAAAGAGAACATTTCATGATCTGTTTAGCTCTTTTACCCCCTCATTTCTTCCATTTGCTTTCACATCTCTACGCTGGAGAGCAAGTTTGAGTCTCTTTCAACATTCGTTTTTGTCTTTCTTTCTTGTCTTAATGACCTCTTGCTTTCTTCCTGCATGATGTTCTTTATGTCATACAACAACTCTTCTGGTCTTTGGTCATTAGTGTCTAATGCATCAAGCCTGTTCTTCAGATGATCTCTAAATTCAGGTGGCATATGTTCAGAGTCATATTTTAGCTCTCATGGACTTGTTTTAATTTTCTTCAGCTATTGATCCGATCCTTCTTTTTGTTTCCACCCTTTGCACTACAATCACCAGTAATTATTAATACATTTTTATTGCATGTTTGATCAATTTCAGACTGAAGAAGTTGATTGTTATTATTGCTAAGGGTTTCAGAGGGGCAGCTGGTGCTTTGGCAAGTTCAAATCCACCAGCTGCTTCTGGGAAGTTGGTAGAATTCTTCAAACAACAACAACGCCTAGGATATTGATGTTTATGCATTCTATTTTATTTTTTATAACTTCCAATTTTACTAGATTCATACTTCATATATTACATGTTCAGATTTTTAATGGATGTTTGTAGCAGTTTTTCCTCATTTTGTGTTGTCCACCATTAGCAAAATAAGGTTTTGAAAGCTTTCTTCCATTCATGTCATCAGGGTCAACTCTAGTTTGATGAGGCAGTTCTTCCCCAGTCTTATTTTGAATTCTTTCCAACCTGAGGGGCTCATCGTCCAGCACTATATCTGAAAATATTCAGTTGCTATTCATAATGTTTCAATATTCAATATTCAGATGCTATGACAGTGTTCCACTTGTAGTCAAAAGGGTCTTAGTAGCTAAACATTCAGAAGTAGTCTGCCTTTTCTTCTTCCTACTCTGTCTTAGTTTGGAAGCTCAGGTGAAACCTGTCTGCCATGGGTGACTCTCCTGGTATTTAACATACTGGAGATGTAATTTTCAGCATCACAGCAATATGGAAGCTCCCACAGTAGGACAAACTAATAGACAAGTGGTGGGTCTTACTGTTAACTGTGGTTAAATGACTAAGTTCCAGTCAATGGGATGGGAGCAGGAGTAATGTGCAGCACTGCAGCACTACGCAGCCTGTTCCATAAAAATTCTTCCATGAATTTTCTTTCTCTCCAATGTCTAGATATATTGATTCTCAGGCAATCCTGGAAACCACACGCTTGAAGATGGGAGAGTCTGACTTCGGCAGTTCAAACCCACCAGCTATATCTCTGAAACGCTAGACAGTGTTTCTATGAGTCAGTAGCGATTCGACGGTACTTAGCACAACAAGCACAAACTTCTTCATCTGAAACTGATCAAACATGCAATCAAGATGTATTAATAATTATTGATGATTGGAGTGCAAAGGGTAAAAACAGAGGCAAAAGCAGTAGTTGCAATACATGACCTTGGTAATAACTAAAACATAGCATCCCCATTTTCTCTTCTCCCACCCCTCCAGTCCTACCTGGAACTACCTTGTACTGAGAGTCAGAAATAAATTATGCTTTAAAAAAAAAAAAAAATTAAACAATACAGAAGAGTCTAAGTTAAAATAATGTCTCCTGCCTACCTATTTCCATTCCTAACAGGCAAACACCTTTAACTATTTCTGTCTTTATTTTCCTGGTTGTTACTCTGTTGTTTTATTCACGTTAAACAATATTTAATGACATTTCAGTATGAGAAATGTGTTCCCTTGAATTGCCTCTGTCTCAGCGGCAATTAACAACAACACCCAGTCATTAGGGGAGTGTGGTAGCACCATATAGTAATCGCTGGACTGCGAACCATAAGGACCATGTTTCAAGCCCGCTAGTTGCTCCACAGAAGAAAGATGAGACTTTCTGTTCCTTCAAATATTTAAAGCCTTGGAAACCCTGTGCAGGGTCACTATGAGTCGGAGCAGATCTGAATGCAACATCCAATCATACGGTGGGAGTTAAGAAGACTTTGGATAGAAGAGTTATATCAAGCAAATTCACTGTGCCACACTAATAAAAGCTTGTCTGACAAGATACTTGTCTGTAAGATACTCAAGGTCAAACAATTCTGGAGGATAACTGGCATGAACTAAAGTGTTTTGCACATGTATTATTAGAAACAGATCTTAACCAGTACCAGCTGCTGTTGAGCCAATTCCGCCTCATGGCAAGCCCATTTGTGTCAGAGTAGAATTGTGCTCCATGGGATTTTCAATGGTTGCTTTTTTGAAAGGAAATTAACTAGACCTTTCGTCTAAGGAAACTCTGAGTAGGTTTATTACCTTCAAACTTTTGGTCAGCAGTCAAGTATGTTAACCACTTCCACCACCTAGGAACTCCAGAAACAGATCTTAGGTTACTGAGTAAACAATTCCACCCAAACCAGCATCTTTTGCTCTAGCTAATAGACAACAGCAGTAAGAGACACAGAATGTATTTGCTTTTTAGAGCAAGGGAAGCTTTGCTTAGAAACCATGCCAAAGTCATATTTGAATTGTTGTCAGCCTACCAAAGTTTTGGCCGGAAGCCCAGGAGTGTGTAAAATTGTCCTTTTCAAATGAATGATCAATCAATCAAAAACGACTTGAGTAAAACATCTACCTGATTCCTTGAAACAGCATAAAATAACACAAATTCCATATTAATTTAGAAAAAATCAAACTACTCATTTTGACACTTTGCTCAACCACTTTACAGGGAAAATAGCTCATTTTCTTGTTCTCTGTAATATGTCCAAACTAATCCTTGTGCTGATTCATGACACCAAATAGACGACATCATTTGGAATCTGCCACAGAATGTGCTTCTTTAGTCCTATTAAATGTTCCACTACGGAATTTTTAGATTAGGGGAAAGAAAAGGAACTCCTAAATAAGTCTTCAGTAATGGCAATTCCCACGAATCCTTACATTACATGAATCAAACATGATTTGAGTCTGCGTAAGATGTACTACCACAGAAAGAACAAGGTGTTATGTATTCAGAGTCATAAAAATCACTTTCTCCATTGTTACTTGATCTTAGAATTTAAACAAATTTTGATCAATTTCAAGTGCAGGTGGCAGGGTAATGTTGGGGAATAGGTACAAGAGAAGAGGGAAGAGCCACCATTTTGGAACTTTTCCCCCAAGAAATAAGTCTGCTAGGATAACGGTTCCTAATAGTTCCCTCACTCGTCTGTCAGTGTGTTGTATTGTGGTGGTTTGCATGTTGCTGTGATGCTGGAAGCTATGCCAGCAGTATTTTAAATACCAGCAGGTTCACCCAGGTCTCAGGGGTGCTTCTAGACTAAAACAGACTAAAAAGAAGGAAAGGTGGATAATTTCTGAAGGTTTAATCATTTAAAACCTTTTGAATGGCAACAGGACATTGTCTAATAAAGTGCCAGAAGATGAGCCTTTCATTCTGGAAGACACTCAGAAAATCACTACAGGAACAATCAAACAAAATAGATAAAGCATTGGAGATGATACAAAATCACAACCAGAAATCCAGAAAAGTAATACTAAAATATCAGAAATGTACAATACACTGAAAGGGCAAAGGAATAGATTGAATCAATGGAAGTCAGAATTAGTGAGCATGAAGATAAATCTTTCAGTACTAGTAAGATAAAACCACAATCAGAGAAAAGAATGAAAAAATCTGAAGAAAACCTAAGATTCATGCCAGACAACATGAAGAGGAATAACCTACAGGTGATTGGAATTCCAGAACAGGAAGAGATCACTGAAAGGATAGTTGAAGAGCTGCTGGAAGAAAATAAGATAGTCAAAGAGCTGCTAAAAGAAAATGCTCTAATGTCATGAAAGATGAGAAGATAAGCATTCAAGAAATGGCACAAACCCCAAACAGAATAGACCTCAAAAGAAAATCACCAAGACATATCAAAGTCTCCAAAAAGATTATTTGGAAAATATGGTGATAGAAATAATATGGGAGATTCCATGATAGAATTTTGCAAGACAAATGAATTATTCATTGCCAATACCTTTCATTAACAACATATACAGCAAGAATATATATATATAATTTACCAGATAGAATACATAGGCACTAAATTGACTATATCTGTGGGAAGAGTTGATGGAGAAGCTCAACATCATGAGCCAAAACAAGACCAGTGGTCAACCACCAATTACTCATATGTAAGTTCAGGATGAAGCTGAAGCAAATTAAAACAAATCTGTGAGATTCCTGGTGTGGCACTGTGGGCTAATGCATCAGACTGCAAAGTTGTTTGAACTGCAAGGTCAATGGTTCAAGCTCACCAGCTGCTCCTTGGACACCCTATACAGGGTCGCTATGGGTTGGAATCGACTCGATGGCACTTAACAACAACAATATGGCCAAAATATTGACTGATTAAGGAAGCATCAAAAGAAGATGGAAGGAATATAGAGTCACTGTACTAAAGAAAATTGGTCCATCTTCAGTTATTTCAAGAGGTAGCATAATATCAAGAATTTTTGGTATGGAAGGAATAAGTCCAACCTGCACAAAAGGCATTGGCAAAAAACAAGGTTCTGGGAAATGATGGAATACTCATTGAAAATTTCAGCAACCTGGTGCAGTGCTGGAGGCACTTACTCTTCTATGTAAAGAAATTTGGAAGACAACTTCCTGGCCAACTGATTGGAAGAGAACCATATTTGAGCCCATTCCAAAAAAAGGTGACTTGGCAGAATGCGGAAATCATTGGACAATGTCATAAATATCACATGCAAGTAAAATTTTGCTATAAAGACAATTTAAAAATGGTTGCAGCAATACTTCAAATGGATCTGCCAGAAATTCAAGCTGGATTCAGAAGAGGATGTGAAACCAGATATCACTGCTGACATCAGGTGGATGTTGGCTGAAAGCAGAGAATACTAGAAAGATGTTTCTTTGTACTTTATTGACTATGCAAAGGCATTAGATTCTGTGGATCATAACAAACTATGAATAACATTGTGAAGAATGAGAATTCCAGAACTCTTAATCTTGTTCATGAGGAACTTAGATATAGAACAAGAGGCAGTCATTTGAACAGAACAAGGGGATACTGAATGATTCAGAATCAGGAAAGGTGTGCATCATGGTTGTGTTCTTTAACCATAATTTACAATCTGTATGATGAGCACATAATCAGAGAAGGTGGATTATACAATAAAGAATGTGCCTTCAAGATTGGAGGAAGACTCATTAACTACCTGCCATATGCAGATGACACAGACTTGTTTGCTGTAGGTGAAGAGGACTTAAAGTACTTCCAGATGAAGGTAAAAAATTACAATCTTCATTATGGATTGCACATTAATGTAAAGGAAACAAAACTCCTCATAACTGCACCAATAAATAACACTATTATAAATAGAGAAAAGATTAAAGTTGTCAAAGGTTTCATCTTTGGTTCCACAATCAAAGATTATGAAAGCAGCAGTCAAGAAATCAAACAACATAGGGCAGTAGGAAGATCTGCTGCAAAAGTCCTCTTTAAAGTGCTCAAGAACAAAGGTATCTGTTTGAAGACTAACGTGCCTCTGACCCAAGTCATGGCATTTCCAATTGCCTTGTATGCATGTGAAAGATGGATAATGAATAAGTAAGATCATAGAAGGATCAATGCATTTGAATTATGGTGTTGGTGAAGAATACTGAAAGTTCCATGGATGGCCAGAAGAACAAACATAACTGTTTTGGAAGATGTAAACCAGAGTGCTCCTTAGAAGTAAAGATGGCATTGACTTTTTCTCATACTTTGGACATATTGTCAGGAAGGACCAGTACCTGCAGAAGGATATCATACTTGGTAAAGTGTAGGGTCAGTAAAAAAAAGAGAAAGACTTCCCCCCCCCCCAAACAAGTTGGAGCTATCTTTATTAGTATAGCAGAATCCAAGAATCCAACTGATTTTTGTGTATTGATCTTGTATCCTGCCACTTTGCTGAATCTTTTAATGAGTTCCAATAATTTTCTTGCTGAGTCTTTGGGATTTTCTATGCATAGGATCACATTATCTGCAAATAGGGAGAGTTTTATTTCTTCTTTGCCAATTTGGATGCCTTTAATTTCCCTACTTGTCTTATAGTTCTGGCTAGGCCTTCCAATACAACATTGAATAGGAGTGATGATAAAGAGCATTCTTGTCTCCTGTTCACAAAGAAAATGCCTTCAATTTTTTTCCATTGAGCATGGAGAGCATTGTTGGCTGTTGGTTTTGTATATATGCTCCTAATCATATTGAGGCATTTCCCTTCAATTCCTACTTTGTTGAGTGTTGTTGTTGTTGTTGTTTGTTTGTTATCAAGAATGAGTGCTGGATTTTGTCAAATGCCTTTTCTGCATCAACCAATATGATCAACCACATGATCATGTGGTTCTTTTTCCCTTTTGAATTTATGTGGTAGATTACATTGATTGTTTTTCTAATATTGAACCATCCTTGCATCCCTGGTATGAATCCCACTTGGTCATAACATATGATTTTTCTGCATATAGTGTCTATTGGCTAGGATTTTGATGTTAAGTTGGTTCCGAACCATAGCAACCCTGTATAGGGCTTCCAGGGGGTGGCTGGTGAGCTTGAACCGCTGAACTTTCAGTTCAAACTGACCTTACGGTCCAGTGCTTATCCTACAGTGCCAGGATTCCTTTAATTCATTTATTTCTCTCTAATCTTACTATATCTTTTCTTCTGGTTACTGTATTGGTCTTTTTCTAATTGTTGGAGATGTTGTCCTAATGTATTGATTTTGTTTTTTTTTTCTTCTTCTTTTTGGATGTGTGCGTTTATTGCTATAAATTGCCCTCTAACCACTGCTTTTGCTGTGCCCCAAAGGTTTTTGTATGTTGTGTTTTCACTCACATTTGCTTCAAGAAAAAATCTTAAATTATTTTTTCATTTGTTCAATTACCCAGTAGCTTTTAAGCAGGATGTTATTCAGTTTCTATATATTTGATTTTGTTTCCTTGATCTCCCTAGTGTTAATTTAAAATTTAATAGTATTATGCTCTGAGAAGATGATTTGTAGTATTTTGATGTTTTAAAATTTATTGAAACTTGCTTTGTGGCCTAACATATGGTCTATTCTGGAGAATATTCCATGTGCACTGGAAAAAATGTGTTTCATGCTGTTGTTTTGTTGAGTCCGCTGTACAAATCTATGAGGGTAAGTTGATAGAATGTGCTGTTTAGTTCATCTGTCTCTGTTGAGTTTCCATCAGGGTGTTCTGTTCTTTTTGAAAGTGATGTATTAAAACTTCCACTATTATCATAGAATTCTTTCTTTCTTTCTTCAGTTCTACTAGTTTGATTTATGCGTTTTGAGGCTCTTTCGTGGTAGCATATTCATTATGGTTATGTCCTCTTGTTCAAGTGACACTTTAATCATGGGATAATGTCCTTCCTGTCTCTTATGCTGGTTTTTGCCTTAATGTCTATTTTATCAGAGATTAATATTGCCATGCCTGCTCATTTTGATTGCCAAAATTGATAAATTATTTTTCATCTTTCATTTTTAATCTGTTTGTTTTTATGTGTAAGGTATGTCTCTTGTAGATAGCATATTGAAAGATCCTATGTTCTTATCCATTGTGCTATTCTTTGTTGCTTGATTGGTACATTTAATCCACTGATGTTCAGCATAATTATAGATAAGTATGAATTAATTGCAGTCATTCTGCTGTGTGTGTTTTTTGTGGTGCTGCTAGTTTCTTTGTTCCACATGTTTTCCTGTGATGAATTTTTTTTGTGTGTGTATTTTTTCTTCTTCATAGTTTTAATGTTTAAAAGTCTTCATGGAATTTCCTTTTCTTGATTTAATGTGAAGCTTTTTTTGAGGTTACTATGCAATTTGACTTCCTCATCATTTAGTAATCTATAACCATACTTTCCCCTCTTTTTGCTCTGTAGTTGTCGTAATTCTAAATTGATATTTCTGATTCCCTATCTTCAGTCTTGTAATTTTGTTTTATTTTGGATACTTCTATATCTGGATTGAATTCTGGGTGGTGTTGCTGTGTATGACAGTTTCTGGTTGTTATCTGCTGTTGTTGGTTCTCAGTCCAAAGGACTCCATTTAGTTATGTGGGTTTTTTTTTTATAAAGTTGATTAGGTTTTTACAAATTCCTTTAATTTCTGTTTATCTGGAAATGTCCTATTTCACTGTCATATTTGAAGGACAGTTTTGCTGGGTATATGATTCTTGGTTGGCAGTTTTTGCTTTCAGTTTATGTCTCCCCATAACATTCTTGCCTGCATAGTTTCTGCTGAGAGATCAGAATTTAGTTTTATTGTGTTTCTTTAGTTGGTGACATTTCATATTTCCCAAGGTGCTTTCAGGATTCTTTCCTTGTCTTTGATTTTGGAGACTTTGATATGTCTTGGTGATTTTCTTTTGAGGTCTATTCTGTTTGGGGTTTGTGCCATTTCTTGAATGCTTATCTTCTCATCTTTCATGACATTAGAGCATTTTCTTTTAGCAGCTCTTTGACTATCTTATTTTCTTCCAGCAGCTCTTCAACTATCCTTTCAGTGATCTCTTCCTGTTCTGGAATTCCAATCACCTGTAGGTTATTCCTCTTCATGTTGTCTGGCATGAATCTTAGGTTTTCTTCAGATTTTTTCATTCTTTTCTCTGATTGTGGTTTTATCTTACTAGTACTGAAAGATTTATCTTCATGCTCACTAATTTTGACTTCCTTTGATTCAATCTATTCCTTTGCCCTTTCAGTGTATTGTACATTTCTGATATCTTAGTATTACTTTTCTGGATTTCTGGTTGTGATTTTGTATCATCTCCAATGCTTTATCTATTTTGTTTGATTGTTCCTGTAGTGATTTTCTGAATTCTTCCTTGTTTTCCTCGACCTTTCTATCAATCATTTGTTGTTGTTGTTGTTAAGTGCTGCCAAGTCAACTCTGACCCACAGTGACCCTGCATAGGGTTTCCAAGGAGCAGCTGGTGAGCTTGAACTGTCGACCTTGCAGTTTAAATGGTATGGCAGTCTGGTGCATTAACCCGCAGTGTGGTTTGGATGTACCTAAATATCATTCTTCTGAATTCTTTTTCAGGTTGTTCTAGTGCCTCTTCTTCCTCAAAAACATTTTCTAGCTCTGCTTGTTGATTATTTGTTTAGGCTAATCTGTCTTTTTCTTCATGTGAATACAAATTTTCTGCTGCTTTCTAGGCATTGTGGCATTATATTTGTATTAAGTTGATGAATTTATGTTGGTTTATTCTTTGTCACTCACCAACTGCCTCCTGGTGGGTATGATCAAGAGAAGAGCTTGTCCACTGTTCTCTGTTCACTGTTTATACAGCTCAATATAGAGTGGATTTAGCTGATGTTGGTTGTAGTCACTGCTTTGGTGTATAGTAGATGGTATTGACTCTTGCTTGATTGATGGGGTTGTACAGGGTACAGATGTGGTTTGGCTGTATGGATGCTGTTGCTGTCTCCTTTGTCTTCATGAACCACAGGTAGGTTTCTGCAATGTGAATATATTTTCTTGTCTCTAGAGCTGTTCACAAACTCTCAAGATGGCTGCAACAGGTCATGTTGGCTGCCACAGCTCATCTATCACCTCCTCTCTTGCCACAGATGTTCAATTCTCTCTCCCAGTAAGTGCTCGATCCACTTTTCTATGCCATCCTCTGAAACTCAGGACCATCCTCTGTATCTATCTAGTCTGGTTTTCTGTATCCTTGCTGCAGAGGCCCAGTAAAGCCTTTCTGTCTAGTATGTCACCTTGCCCCATCTCCCCTCTATCAGTACCATTGGTTCTTCCTGAAATGACTGAATCCCAACTAATTTCTTTTGATACATTGTATATTCATTTCATCTTCTTTTGATGCTCCCAGCATAAATCAATATTTTGCCTATAAAATCCCTCAATGTTGTAACTCAAAGCTTGAATTTTTTCTTCAGTTCTATTAACTTGAGAAATGCAAAGTGTGTTCTTCCTCTTTGGCTTTCTAACTCTAGGTCTTTGTACATTTAATTATAATACTTTACTTTGTCTTCTTAACCACTCTTTGGATTTTTCTATTCAGCTTTTACTTCATCATTTTGTCCATTCTCTAACTGTGAAGAGAGAACATAGCATGTCTTTGATGTCACACTGGCCCTTAGCCATCATGGGAAGATAAGGTGAGAATTTCATATATAAATCCCTGATTTCTGGTCACTCACTGAGACTAGGAGAGACAGAGTATCACCATTCCTACTCTGGTACTCTCTAAAGAGAAGAATCCAGAGGTGTAGGCTGAAACTACACTGTCAGTCACTGAGGGACCTCTGCTACTTTTGAGCTGTGGTCAAGGCTTCCTTCTAAGATCTCTTGTTAAAGGTAAAAACCTGAAGTGTCAAGAGTTGGACTCTAAGCATTAAGTTAACATGATAATCGTAACTGTTAATTCTGAGTCTCCAGTTCTAAATGTTGTGAGGTCTTGCCTTACCATGACTACCTTGCTATAAACTAAATAAGTTTTTACATACTAAGCCTGAGTATCTCTCTGTTGATTTATAAGATTACATCCTACTGACAGCACTCAATAAATACTTTGGATGATGAACTTGAGTATCTCTCTGTTAATTGCTAGAAATAATTTTTGATTAAACTCCTGTCTAAAAAGAAATGGCTTCACCCATCCCTTCCACAGCACTCTCTGCTCAGCTGTGTTTGATAATTCATTGTAGTAGCTACACAGAACTAAGAGACAGTACTCATGATTATTGTGTTTATTAGGGAAGCTAAGAAATTACAACGCAGAGTCAGAAAATGTTCAGGACACACTTCTTTCATTCAGGACAACCTCTTCCCAGCCATGCCACTGGCACGTCTCTCTCTGACCCTCTGACCCTTGACTTGGCAGCTGCCCTGCTCAGCAATGTTAACAAAGCTATTTTAGGACTACTGATAAATGTCCAAAGGACGCTCCACTCCACTAAAAGCCTCAGCCCAAAGACACTAAGCTCTGTCTCCATGAGTCAGCAAACTTAGCTCCCTAATTAAGTGCCTGGGGTACCTCATTCCACAAGTGAGCCTCCTGCCCAAAGGCACTCCAGTTTACATGTTTTGTGGGCTGGGAAGTCTACTGCACTGTCTGGTGTTCTGGCTTTTTATTTTTGCTGCGGTCACTCCTCTGGTGTCAAACTTTCTGTCCTTGGGTTGAGGAGGTTCTATATGTAGGCATCTCTGGCTTTTCTTCTTTGATAGTAGTGCAATCCCCTTTACCTGCTTCTGAGATGACTCATTTTATACCTATGTTAGAGTTCCAAGTTTTTACAAAGAGAATCAACCCTGTTAACAATCACAACCAAATCATATAATCCTATCAGCATCTTCCCCAACCTTCTCTTACCCAGACCTATCAGGAAAAGGTCATTTGGTGGGAGTTACAAAGACTATGATCAAAGAACCATTTGAAATAATTGATTGCACCACAGCACCTAACAGATGTCAGTTACCATAATCATTAATTTCATGCCATAACTTCAGTGGTGGTGATGGTGGTGATGATGGTGTTCTGACTCATAGTGACCCTGCATAGGGTTTCCAAGACTGTAAATTTTTATGGGAACAGAAAGTCTCATATTTCTCTCACATACCTTCAGTGGTGGTGTGCCATGGAGTCAGTTCCAAATCATAGCGACCCTGCATAGAGTTTCCAAGACTGTAAATCATTATAGGAGAAGAAAGCCTCATTTTTCTCCTGCATACCTTCAGTAGATAGAAGTTTTTTTATTTCTTAACTAGCTCTATCTCCTCTATTATTTGCATCTACATACCTAGAACTGTAAATAATCTGAAGCTTATTCTTGTTCTAGCAAGAATTGTCAGTATTTATCATAAGTGACTTTGATGTGAAAATCAATGCAGATCAGAGAAGACCAGGATTGGAATATAAACAGATCCATGTTTAAGTCTGAAAGTCTGGGCATGGACAAGGGCAGGGAAAATGTATTTAACATTGAATTTAGGACATCTGCATATGGGGTTTAAAGAAGTGAGAAGAAGAAATAAGTATATATGTATTGTATACACAAGACCTTTTTTAAAGTGTTGAAGAGCAAAAATGTCAGCTTGAGGACTAAGGTGCACCTGACCCAAGCCATAGTGTTTTCAATAACCTCACATGCATGTGAAAGCTGGACAGTGAATAAGGAAGACTGTAGAAGAATTGATGCTTTTGAGTTATGGTGTTGGAAGAGAATATTGAAAGTGCCATGGGCTGCCAAAAGAACCAATAGATCCATTTTGGAAGAAGTGCAGCCAGAGTGCTCCTTGGAGGCCAGGATGGTCAAACTTCGTCTCTCATACTTTGACGATATTGTCAGGAGGGACCAGTCACTGGAGAAGGATATCATGTTTGGTAAAGTGGAGGATCAGAGAAAAAGAGGAAGACCCCCAATGAGATGGATTGGCCAAGTGGCAGCATAGATGGACTCAAGTGTGGCAACAGTAGTAGGTTGGTCCAGGATCGGGCAGTGTTTCGTTCTGCTGTGCATAAGGTCGCTATGGGTTGGTGCCAACTCGATGGCACCTAACAACAACAACAACAATACTTACATAAACAGTTAACACTGAATTCACAATCCTGGAGGGGGACTTGCATCAGACACTTGAAAGGGTTTTGTGTACATCTGGTATTTGAGATAGTCATCAGCTAATACTAACACCACAATCATGAGGCCACTGGAATTTAAGAAATAGAAATACAGACTCTGCAGTGAGGGAGGTACCAAAAGGAATGTGGTTTGGGGAAGTTGAGGAAAAGAAAAAGCATAGGGATATTTGGGCAGAAAATGATTTATTACAATGGAATCAGATTCTCTTAGGTAAGATTACACCTGGGGTGTGCAGCCTTCAAGATGAACAATTTGAGCCACTCTAAGTCAGTATGTTAGTTCCATTCTAACACCTGATTCAAGAGATGGAGTAGACTGGGGGAAACCACCTGATAGCCAACAGAACAATCTGCCCACCGGTCTACTGTCCTAGAACTGGAGTCATCCATGGAGTCTTCAGATCTCAAAGGTCCTGGAGCTCCTGAAACATCTACTCCTGGTGGCTGGGTGTCAGAAAATACCCTAAAGGGGACCAGGGCCCATGCAGATCCAGATTCACACATGGATCCCAAGCACCAGAATAGGAACAGAAAATTTCAAGGAAGTTGCTGCAAAAGGAGAAGCCTCATGGGAAGACATGGGAATCCAGCTTAAGGCTCTGCATACTAGATATAAGGGTGCTATTTATCTTTGGTCAGAATGGAGTCAGCACCAATTATATTTATTATTATTTCCTTTCTTTTAAAATAATATTTTATTGTGCTTTAGGTGAAATTTGACACAACACATTGGGTTCCCCTTTAGCAATTCTTATACAAATTGTTCCATGCCATTTTTTACACTTTTGCAATGTGTCAGCATTACCATTATATCCATTCCATTTGTTCTTTTTCATTGATCTAGCTTCCTTTCTTGCTGTCTCATCTTTGCTTTGGGGTAAATATTGATTGTTTGGCCTCATATAGGTAATTGTTTAAGGGAGCACATTACTCATGGGTGGTATTTTTATTTTATATGCCAATCTATTATTTGATTAAAAGGTGACCTCCAGAAATTGCTTCAATGCTAAGTTCAAAGGGGATCTTATAGTGATAGTTTCTGGGCTTCCTCTAGTCTCCATAGGTCCAGTTGTTGTTGTTGTTGTTAAGTGCCATTGAGTCAGTTCCTACCCATAGTGACCCTGTATAGGTCCAATTGTTGTTGTTGTCATGTGCTGTGGAGTGAGTTCCGACTCATAGCGACCCTGTACAGGGCTTCCGAGGCTGTAAATCTTTATGGGAGCAGAAAGTCTCATCTTTTTCCCGCGGAACAGCTGGTAGTTTCGAACTACTGACCTTGTGGTTTGTAGCCCGATTCGTAACCACTATGCTACAAGTGCTCCTTAGGTCTGTCTTTTTTTAGGGATTTGAGTTTTATTCTGTATTTTCTCCCATTGTATCTGGGATTGTCTATTGTTCTCCTGGTCAGGACTCAGTAGTGGTAACCAGGCACCATCTAATTCTTTTGGTCGCAAGTTAGAGGAGCTCATGATTCCTTTGGGTTATTAGTTCCATGGATTAGTTTCATCTTTGAGTCGTATATTTCCTTAACTCCCTTTTGCTCCATACAAGTAGAGACCAATAGTTGTATCTTGGATGGCTTCTCTCAAGTTTTAAAGACCCCAGAAACTACTCATGAAAATAGGATGTAGAATTATGTTGTGCCAATTGACTAAGTTGTCCCATGAGACTATGGTCCCAAGCCTTTTGGTCTAGTAGACTAATGAATTGTTTGGGTATGTCCAGGAAGCCTCCGGAACTGTGTCTCTATGTGGAAATGCATGTAGCATACACAAATGTGTATACACATATATCTAGAGATACACCTATACATACATGTATGTTTGCTTCATGTGCATTCCTACACACATACATGCACCTATATTTACCTGTGTAATCACACACATATTTTTTGGTTGTTTTTACTGTTATTGCAAAATTATTTTACAGCATTTACCAAAATTGTTCCCTTTTCCTGTGTACTTCTTTGTGTCTTTATTTACATTGCTCAGATTGTGCTGATTTCATCCATATTTGGGACTGCCATTCCCATTCCCAAAAGTAACAAGCATCTGTTAGGTAGAACTTGCGTCTGCCTCCTTTTCCTTCCCATCCTTGGTTATTATCAAATAACTTTGATTTTTTTGTGTGTATCTATTACTGACTTTTTATAATAGTTGTTGTTAAGTGCCATCAAGTCGATTCTGACCCATAGTGACCCTATATAGGGTTTCCAAGGAGCAGCTGGTGAGCTTGAACCACTGACCTTGCGGTTTAAATGACTTTACAGTCTGACGCATTAGCCCACAGACCACACCAGGACTCCTTTATAATAGAAGGAATATGCAATATTTGTAGCTATATGATTGACTTACTTCACTCAGAATACTGTCCTCGAGATTAATCCATGTTCTGAAATATAGCCACTGTGTTTAGCTTAAGCAACTTGACTTTCTTAGCTACAGTAATTGTCTGGGAATGTGTTTGGTCTAAAGAAGGAATGACCCTACTTAAGCAGTTAATGGTGTTCTGCTGTGGCACTGTAGGGTAAGCACTAGACTTCTAACCACGATATTGGGGATTCAAACCCACCAGCTTCTCCTTGGGAGCCCTACAGTGGGTCGCTGTAAGTTGGAATTGACTCAATAGCACTTAACAACAAGAAAAAGCAGTTAAATAGACCTAAGTATGAAGGTAAGGCATGCTGGGTCCTAAAAACCACAACCAAGCTAGACGAGTGGTTCTCAATGCTGACTCCACAATAAAATCATGGAGGAAACATTAAAACACAAGAGGATACAACATAGTATAACACACATACACACATCAGGCTCCTTCGCAGACCAATTAAATCAGACTCCACGTGATGAGATTCTGACAATGGTCTAGAGGTGCTCTTCACTTCAGGGTCAGAGTCCCCTCGCCTCGTTGTCCAGTAATGATGCAGTTCTTCCTACTTGACTTCTAGGAGTCCTGCCCACTCTATAGGTACCGATCACAGATAACTACTCTTTGGACAACTCTGAACCCTCACCTACTCTTCTTTCTGTCAGCTGCAGATACACCTCTTAGCTCATCCCTACATGAACCTTGATTTCTGTTCTGCATTCACCATATTGCATGCTTTGCAATTTAGCAGGAAGAAACTCTGAATTCTTGCTCTGAAATCCCTCCACCCCCTGTGTACATGTATGTGTATTCATCATTTTAGGTCTTAAATGGCTTGAGAGTGCTCCTGCTGGAGTCAATTAGATGGGACAAACAAGCTATCAGAACACTGTTTGCCCCACAAAATGGATTTTTAATAGGAATGGGAAGAAACTGCTGTTGCTACAAAAATAGGAGCAACTACATTTATTTTACAAAATCTTTCCTCAGCAATGTATCCATCTGCAAATTTCCCATATTCTCTCTTATAGATGACACCAGTATTTAAATGTGATCTTTCTGTGATGTTTTAAAATTCCTCAGGAGGGATTATAACACCTTAATAATAATTTTTATCTATAAGAGTACCTTTACATCCTTGATATCTTTGGAGTCTAACATCAGTCTGGTGTATGCCTAGTACCAATTTCTTTTTCCTTTTTACAAGCTAAGGATGAAGACTTAGATGCTTATGTGGCTTGCTGGAGGACATACAGTGAGTTTGTCAGGATTCGATTCCAAGGTGTTGGGGTTCATAAGTCTAGTGTCTCTTCACTATTGGACTGTGAAAGTAATTCAATTCTCCACATTTATTTATCTAATATGTAGTTAGTTGTAGGCACATCTCAGTGCTAGACATTTACCTTTTTGATCCTCACATGAACTGTCTGTGGTAGACAAGACTTTTCATCTCTGTGATTCCCAGTTTCCTTAACAGTAAAATAAGGGGCTTTGGCTTAGTTGCAGCAGGATACTTAGAGCTCTAAAATGTAGTTTCTGTGATTCTACAGTTGACTTTTAAGACAGATTTAAAAACTGATTTGACTTTTGCTTTTATTCAAAGTTGTGTTCTAGCTCCAACAAAATAATGAATATTCTAAGCACTTGTTACTGATGTTAATTGCCTTTTTGAGTAGGTTCTGGCTCACGGCAACCCCAAGCAAACAAAAACATTGCCCAGTTCTGTGCCATGTTTTTGATCGCTGGCATGCCTGAACCCACATGAGTGGTCACTGTGCCAATTCATCCCACTGAGGGTTTCCCTTGCGTTTGCTAGTGCTCAGTCTCTTCTGAATACATGTCCAAAGTAAGTCAGTCCAAGTCTCTAACAATGTCCTGTGATTCATAGGATTTTCATTGGTTAATTTTCAGAGTTGGAATCACCTGATCTTTTCTTTCTATTCAGTCTTAGTTTGGAAACTCTGCTGACATTGTGGGTCACCCTGTAGGTATTTGAAATACCAGTGGCATAGCTCCTAGTATCACTGTAATATACAAGTCACTATAGCTACAAACCTTAAGGTCAGCGGTTTGAAACTACCAGCCGCTCTGCGGGAGAAAGATGAGGCTTTCTACTCCCATAAAGATTTACACCCTCGGAAACCCTGTACAGGGTCGCTATGGGTCGGAACCGACTCGACGGCACTTAACAACAACAATAGTACAACCAGGAGTCCTGGTGAGGTACTGTGGGTTAATGCGCTGGACTGCAAAGTCAGTTTGATTAACAAGATTGATGGTAAAGCTCACCAGCCGCGCCTCAGAAACCTTATACAGGGTCACTATGGATTGGAACCGTCTCGATGGCAATTAACAACAACAAATAGTACAACAAAAGGAGTTCTGGTAGTTTAGTGGTTACGAGTTGGGCTGCTAACTTCAAGATCAGCAGTTGGAAACTGCCAGCTATTCTGCCAGAGAAACATGAGATTTTCTGCTCCCATAAAGATTTATTTTACAGCTTCAGAAACCCTATGCAAGGTCACTATTGTGAGAAATAAGTCTTGTGGTCCATCTTCAGGAATTCATGAGATTGCAACACCTGGTAGACAGATTGTTGATTTAAGCAGGCGATTCTGGGACTGTTGTTGTTGTTAAGTGCCGTGGAGTCAGTTCCGACCCAAACCAGTACAGGGTTTCCTAGGCTGTAAATCTTTACGGGAGCAGAAAGCCTCATCTTTCTCCCGCGGAACAGCTGATAGTTTCGAACTGCTGACCTTGAGGTTCGCAGCCCGATTTGTAACCACTACGCTACCAGATTTTGGGACTAGGAAATTTAAATAAAAATACAGCTATTAAGATCTTGGGCAAGCCATTTTGGCTTCTCTAGGGGGAGAGAAAATGGGATGTGCCATGGAATTGTATATGGAGAAGTGGAACTGGAGGAGGGATTTTTGGGGGGACAAGAATAAAAACCATTTGTGGAGGGCCATGTGGTGTGTCTGTGCGTGGCTGCCATGTCTGCAGGGCTGGGAGCCCAATTTTGCAAAATCGAATAAAGAAAACCTCACTCTTGCTAAAATGAGTACAAATTGGATTATTTGAGTGTTTGTCAGTATAGACAACGTTTCTCACAAATTTGGGGGCTTGTTTGGGATTTTCTGACCACTTGGAGCAGCAGCCCTGGTGGAAAAGGAGATGTGTCCTGCCTTGGTTTTGGCAGCCTATTCCACAGGATTGCTTGCCTCCCAGCAAGAGCCAGAAAAAGACCCAAGACTGTTCAAAGGTCATCAGAATTAGCAAGAGAGACATGGAGGACTGGGAAGAGAGTAACCGTGGCGATCAGGCAATCTGTACACAGGCCAGGGCAGGAAAATTGGACTATAAGTATTGCTCTGGTGGTTAGGCATTTTTGGGGGTCATTGTGTGACTGAGACTCATCTTGGATGCAAAGCAAGTGCAGAGTCCCAATCTGGTCAGAGAAGGACAAAGTGAAATCACGGGGTTGTATGCAAGAAATCTCCATGAGTACCCAAACATGGGGATATTTTGGGAGGTTGAGTATGCAAGGGAAATCAGACACCAAGACCAAAAGAAAATGGGGAACGGAATTCTAGACATAGGGAAGAAGAGAGCAGGAGAGAGTCCCACAGACATTCCTCCTGTCAGTCCTTTGGGGAGAATGTTGAGGGTTTGGGGGAAAAGATAAAAATATTGTTGTTTTATTTGGCCAAAAGAACGAATCCATTCACCGCCTGTGTTCTGGCCTCAATTTTGTTCCAATGAGGCCTGTGTTTGCCAGGCTCTAGACCTTCATGTAAACGATAGAACTCAGCCTTCGAGAACCTGTGCTCTTGGTTGATCAGTAGGGGGAGTGGAATCAGTTCTGAAGATGGCCAGGTCCACAAGCCCAGCAGAGGATGAATGTTGTGGGAAGACAGGCCATTTCAAAACAGAATGCCAGAGATAAAGAAGCAAAGGAAAAATGATTCCCCTCATGAAACTAAGAAATTAACTTTTTTTTTGTAATGATCTAATTGTAAGATTGGGTTAGGATTAGAGAGGGCAGGGGTAGATAGAGGTAAATATGAGACTTCTGACTGAAGAGGCGAAAGGAAAGACTGACTTGCAGATATGGTTTAAAGAAGGCAATAAGGGAGAGCTATTGGGAGTGGAACTAAAAAGAAAACTGGGGTAGGTGGTCCATAGAAGACAATACCCTATCCCCATAGGGAGAAAGGGCCTAGTGATTATTTTTTTGTTTGGTATTTTTTTTTTCAAATATAATTCTTACATAGACTATTTGAGTTTATAATGCAAAATTCTGAGTTTGCACATTCAAGGTGAAACATAAATGTGAAATTGGGCACTGAAAAGTTGTTAGTTCTGTTTTAATATCTTCGATATTCTTTTTGCAGTAAAATGGTATAAATTAATCCATTTACAAGATGGTTAAAGATTTGTTTGGTTGGTGTAATAGTAATTTTCAAAATTGTACATTGCTCAAGGTTTTATCTGTGTGTTTACATAATACTGTTTTAAAAAGATATTTGGTGTACAAATACTCTTTCTGAATTGAAAACATTTTTTTTTTGTTGTTAAAATATGGGCCATGCTGTATGTATGCATTTCATCTTGTTAAGAAGAGAAAAAGGATATTGTGTTGTAGATGTGAATATTGATAGTTTTAGTTCATTTGGCAAGGTTATAATGTTAAAGTATGTTTAATTGACATTAAGTACAGTATTCATAAAAAATAAAAATTGTAATCTTTCAAGAAAGTGAGGTGGCACAGGAGGCACTCACTCATCTCTGCCAAGAAATTTGGAAGACAATTGTCCGGCCTACTGATTGGAAGAGATGGGTATTTATGTCCATTCCAAATAGAGGTGACCCAATGGAATGAGGAAATCATGGGACAATCTCTTTGATATCCCATGCAAGTAAATTTTACTAAAGGTAATACAGAAATGGCTGCAAGCATACATTGACAGAGAACTTCCAGAGGTTCAAGCTGGATTTAGAAGAGGCCGTGGAACAAG
>NW_006408551.1:21236717-21237399 GCF_000296735.1 Chrysochloris asiatica | reverse complement strand
CAGTGCTAAAGGGGCACCATGCCATAGGCGCCCCTACCTGGGATTCCTGAGAAACTACATGCTGGCCCTTTCTGCTTTGCTAACCTTCAGGTTAAACGGACTCTTCGTCCAAACCCATTCCTTTGAATTCACCGTTGATCACTTCCGACCTGGAGACTTGGTGCTGATCTAGACCTGAGAGGAGAACAGACTCCAGCTGGAATGGGAAGGCCCTTACCAGGTGTAGTTGGCCAATGAGACAGCTGTTCAGACAGTGGAAAAGGAGTGGATTCATTGTACTCAAGTAAAGGGACCGGTGAAGGTGAAGAGGGACGTTCCCTAAGGGAAAAGTAGTTACTGGTGGGCAGCAGATCCCTTGTCCAGGGAGCTCTTGCTCAAAGTGACCTTGACAAAAGTCTGAGAGGCTGCCTTGCTATACTGCTGCTGCCAGATTGTCATGGTTTTCCCTGGTCCTATTGCTCTCGGGGGTCTAAAGAATTAGTTCCATCAAGTCGACTCTTCTCAGTAGACTTGGTAGAATTGGGGGCATAGAGTAAGTCAAAGTGAGAGTACCCTTCAAAGAGAGAAGCAAGTCCATCTCCCAAGTGGAGAAGACCCTTTGGGGTTGGGGTACACTGGGGCTTATAAAGGTATGGGTCTTTTCCTCTTAAGAGTGGGCTAATATGTATTCATTAGGAGGAGT
>NW_006408551.1:21235060-21236219 GCF_000296735.1 Chrysochloris asiatica | reverse complement strand
GGGAAAGGGGTGGATATGAAACCAGAGTAAGAGGGGCCTAGGGCCCAGGGGTTCTAACCTGTCCCTGACAAGATGTGGTGGGTTTGGAAGCTAATATAGCTAAAATGTATCATAATCATGGGGGAGGTGCAAAGGGCTTTTGCCTAGGACCAGTCAATAATGTTGACAGTAGATGTAACTATGGCATCTTTCCCTCAAACCATCAAATTAGGTGTTTGCCAAGTTTTATCCTGTGGGAAATTGGAGGTCCTGGTGCTTATCTCAATTATAGGTAGCCAAGTGTAGTAATCTGTGTCTATGGAATGGATGCCCACATCCCTAAATGGGACCCTATGAGTCGATTTGTATTCCAATTCATCACTTCTCTGATTTCAGCACCAAACCCAGGCCTTTTTCCTGTTATACCCCTAAGGAAATCTTTAAGAATGACCCTGAAAGAGTAGAAGTGATTGAGGTAAAAGACCTAAGACAAACTTTAGAAGAAGTAGAAACAGAAAATAGGAGTGTGAACACTGGGGTAGAATGGATTAAAAGTCATTGTCATGTTTGTGCAGCTGATAAACCACAGGCGCAAGTAATTCCCTTTTCCCTTGGTCGGGCTTCGGACAGGTACTGTAGGTTGGCTCTACTGAGACAAGGATGCTTGGGGAAATGACACTTGTAAGGGCTTGTCAAAGACAATTCCTTCATTCTCAATAGGGATGATGAACCATTCTTCTTGTCCTATTTGGCCCTCAGAGTATTGTGGAAAAGAGAATGTCTGAGATTTGCTGCCCTTTGATTGGACTGGGATGTGCGTGTTGGTCCAGCTGGCAATTCCCTTCACCCTAGTGTTCTACAAGAAACCTGAGCAACATGAGAAATCTCAAGCCCAGAGATCTCTCCCTGGATCTCTTGATCCATAGGTTCATAAATGACACCAGAAATGCCCTACAAGGAGTAGCTAGTCAGTTAGATGTCACTAGCCAGATATCTTGGGAAAACAGAAGGGAACTAGACATGATGCTAGCCAGAAAGGGAGGTGTATGTGTAATATTGGGAGCTAAGTGTGGTATCCCTAACAACACAGCTCCTGATGGAACTATCGCAAAGGTTCTGCCAGAATTAAGCATCACAGCTAATGAATGGGCTGGAACTAACTGACTAGATAGCTGCCTCA
>NW_006408551.1:21231811-21233207 GCF_000296735.1 Chrysochloris asiatica | reverse complement strand
TGAGCCAGAACCTGAGTTGATACATTTGCATTTGAAAAGCTATGCATGCCCACCCAGAACTGTTGAAGATCTGTGATTTATTTATTTATTTATTTATTTTTTAAAAAGGCAGACAGTTTGGCATTTTGAGTTTCAGAGGCTTCTAGGCAAGGAAAGTTGTCCCATTAAAGAAAACAACTTTCTAGGATGGAAAGTTGAAGGGAACCAGCCAGCATTTATGCTTGCTGATGCACCACTGATCTTGAGATGAAATAAGAGGGAAAATGGATTGTTTTGAAGTTCAGGGAGGTGTATGTGAACTCCCAAGCTGGCAGCTGGTACTCATTTGACCTAGCTTGGATGGCTAGGGTTGTTGAGCTGACTAGAACCTGGCCAGATGAATATGCAGATGTTTAATACTCTGAGCAAGCATCAGCTGCTACAATTTGATGGACTGGACTTTTGCTTATGGATGCAGTTCCTAAAGATTCCAATCAGAATGAACGTCACTTCAAATTGAGGAACATGCATGTCTTCTCAGTGTACTGGATTGGTAGTATGGGTAGTTTAGACATTACTATTCTGGTGTGGTGCTGTGGGTTAATGTGCCAGACTGCAAAGCTGTTTGAACATTAAGGTTGGCAGTTCAAGCTCACCAGCTGTTCTTTGGAAACCATATACAGGGTTGCTATATGTTGGAGTAGACCAAACAGCACTTGAGGACACCAATTGCTATAAATGGCTGACTTGACACATTTTCATGGGTGTGCTTGGTTTTAGAATGAGGGGTCAAGGGAAAATCCCCACTGACTAGTTTTGTTGTTTTCCAGATGTGTCTGGTGAAAGGGGTGGGTACTGAATAATGCTGATGAGATTGTATTATTTCAACTGTAGTATTAGTTGTGATGGTCAGAACTATAGTTGTAGAAGACATGTAATTTAAAGGAGGGAATAGTTATTTTTCATTTCAGGAATGTACAATTCCAGGACATCAAGAAGGAAGAGCATGAGTGGGACTTGGGATCCTGCCTGAAGAGGCAATGACAGCAGAGATGGTGGCAGAAGTGATGACATGGAACAGCTGTGGACTCTAGGCCCATGGACTGAATGAGGCTGTGTGCCTATGGGCTGGAGATTGACTTTTGACATTTATGTGTGCATCAAATATTTATGATTTGTTCATTTGTGATATATAAGGAGAAAATGGGGCCAGTCCATTTTTGGTTGTAGGTGTTTTAGTTGTATTATGTCAGGCTTAAGTATGATGCAACCTAATATAGGCACAGTTAGCTGTACTCCTAGGGACACCAAGAAATGATACACTTTATGAGGATTTAAGATGAATAAATGAAGATGAGACCAATATGTGTAACTAGAAAAGAGGAGGATTTGTGAGAAATAAGTCTTGTGGTCCTTC
>NW_006408551.1:21228424-21231436 GCF_000296735.1 Chrysochloris asiatica | reverse complement strand
GAACCAACTCCATCGTACAGCACCACCACCACCACCACCACAATAGTACAACAAACTGGGTGGCAATCAATGTGAAGGTAATAAGGCATGAGAACGTGTCCTTAAAGGACCATGGCAAGCATAATGTTGAGTACAGTGGTAGATTCAGATAGTTTGTGATATGATCTTTTCATTGGGGACCTTACCTTCTACTAGCAAGAGGTTTAGCACACAAAATAATTCTGCTATGATAAAGTATGAAATATAGACTCCAGGAACCACGATCAAACAGAGAGAGAGGTCAGTACTGAGACTTCCCCTGAAGAAGCAAGGATATGGGCTGAGTTTTCTTGTTGTTGTTGTTTTTTTTTAAGAAAGATTGGGATGGGATGATGTGAAAAAGGAGGACTTTGCAGTCCAGAGAAGAAACCAGGCAAAAATTGGCAAGAAACATTTGTAGGACAGTGAATGAACTGGGCAGATTTTTTGGAATTGACTAAGCAAAAATCATGCAGATTTGTATTGGCAGGTTGGTGGATAAAACCGATAGCCTCAAATTGATTCTACCTCATAGTGGCCCCATAGGGCAGAATAGAACTGTCTCATAGAGTTTCCAAGGCTGTAACCTTTATGGAAGCAGGCAACCTCATCTATTTCCTGTAGAGCAACTGGAGAACTTCTGACCTTTAGGTTAGCAGCCAAGTGCTAATCAGGGCTTCGTAGGATGGTGAATAGAAGAGAACAAATAGCAATGGTATTTGAGGAAGGTGTTATCCAACAAGGAACACTGGTGATGCAGTGGTTACTGTGTTCAGCTACTAGACAAGAGTTCAGCTGTTTGAACCCACCAGTTTTTCCTTGGGGAGAAAGATGAGGCAGTCTGTTTCTGTGAAGATTTCAGCCTTGAAAACCCTATGGGACAATTCTACTTTGTCATATAGCATCACTATGAGTTGGAATCAATTCAATGACAAAAAAATCGCAACAGCAAATGGGAGAATAGGTTGGAAGCAACATCTCTGAAAGTAGTCAAAGTGCCTTCTGTCTGCCTGACTCTGTGATAGGAATGTATAATATCAAATATGTATCATCTCAAACCCTTGCAACAATCTACAAAGTAGGTTTTATTATCTCTCCATTTTCTGAATGAGGAAATTCAAGCTCAAAGAGATTTAAAAAACAGTCCAAGGTTTTCCAGTTTCTATTGTTGTTGTTAAGTATTGTGGAGTTGGCTCCATTAGACTGAGTAAAAAGTGTAACTCTTTCTGACTCCAGTGTCACCCCGTATCTCTGTATCCCACACTGCTGCTTCCAGAGAAAGGAAGCTCTTGCCAGTGTCATTCTCTCAAGTCAGCCAAAACTCGATTATATGATGGATTTTGACACCATGGTTACTATTTGCTGAACACTTGATAACCTTGCTCACAGACATCTGATTTAGTTGCTGTGGGTATCTAAAGAACTCATTCACCATGCTGTGTTCTGGCTATTAGGCATAATCAAATCCAATGTGTGGCAGGCAACATGACGGAGATATTGAAGGCAATCAGACTGATAGCTGGTCTCCAAGAGGCATGCCTACAGAGGCAAACCCTATGAACAGCTGCCAGAATCACAAACCAAAGCACAGACTTATTTGTGTGGAGACCTGGTGTGGCACTGTGGGGTAATCCATTGGCCCACAAGGTCAATTTGAACTGCAAGGTCAACTGTTCAAATTCACCAGCAGCTTCTTGGAGACCCTGTACAGGGTCCCTATGAGTTGGAACTGACTCGAAGGCACTTAACAACAACAACATTGTGGAAAAGTCATTAGTCATGCATCGTTCTTTTCAGTAGCACCAACAGGTTTGTGGTCTTGGCACACAAATTCAAAACCAAATTTCTATTCAGACATTGAAGTTGTTTATCTGAATTTCCTTAAAATCATTCAGAAGCTTAGTGGGAGAAGCAAGATCCCCATGTTTATTTTGTTCATTCCTAGAGAAATTGGAAGAGGGATGACTGTGTGGATGTTGGGAGGGGAGATAGTGATCCTACGTCTGTATTGCAACTCCTTTTAAATGATGATGAAAGGATGAATCATTATATAAACGTCAATTTCCAAAGATGTCTTTTTTTTCCTTTAAAAATAGAGACAGAGTTGCTACCCCATCACTGATGGAATTCAACCCCAAATGCAAACAGTCTGATGACATCATTGTAGCACATCCAGCCATCTTCTTACTCTGTTGAGATCTTCCAAGGTGTTAATTGCAGTTGTGAATTAATCATTATTCTCACTGAACTAGAGTTTTGTTTCCCTCTTTTAAGCTTCTCATTATTAAGCTTGCTTGAGTTAGTTAACGTGAGGACAACATCAGCGCAAATTGTCATTCAGAAATTCACTACTAAACATGCACAACTGTTTTTCTTGTTATGCTCCATAGCCATCATATGGAACTTTATATGTGCAAAAGTCATAACCACTTATCTGAAACTCAGTTTTCATTTCTTTGTAACAGTTTATTTTCATGAGCTCAGAATTTTTATCAGCCTCTCTTTTTTCTTTCACAGTCTGCAACCAAAAATGAAAGCAACGATGGTTTCAGCCTTTTTTGAAAGTCATGTGTTATAGAAAAGAATATCAATATTTTTGTCTGAGCGCCTTTCAAAAGTATTATCTCTCCTCTGCCTTTATTTACATTAACAATGCTATCACAGTAGTCTCATTATGAGAAAAACAGTTCAGCAAAACAATTCATTAATCTATCAAGATAAGAAAGCATCATTTCCCGATTTCCCAGAAACTTTTAGTGTTAGAAAGAGGGTTTTGAGTGAAAGAGGCTTCTCTAAAAATCATGGCTAGGGAATAGTTGTTCTTATATCCTGGTAACCACTGGGACTCAGTAAAGGCCTACTCCTATTTCTGGTAGTGTAGTAGTTTTACAAGCTATCTCTGGTGGTGTACTGGTTACGAGTTGGGCTGCTAACCTCAAGGTCAGCCATTTGAAACTACCAGCAGTTCTGTGGGAGAAAGATGAGTTTTTTTTT
>NW_006408551.1:21223184-21228324 GCF_000296735.1 Chrysochloris asiatica | reverse complement strand
CTATGGGTCGGAACCGACTCGACGGCACTTAACAACAACAAAGGTTTACAGCCTCGGAAACCCTATTGTTTGTTTTTAAGTGTCGTTGAGTCGGTTCTGACCCATAGCGACCCTGAACAGGGTTTCCGAGGCTATAAATCTTTACGGGAGCAGAACGCCTCCTCTTTCTCCCGCGGAGCAGCTGGTAGTTTCTAACTGTTGACCTTGAGGTTCGCAGCCGGATTCGTAACCACTACGCTACCAGAGCTCCTTGGAAACCCTATACAGGGTTGCTAAGAGTTGGAACTGACTCCACAGCACATCACCACCTATTTTGCCTAGACCTCCCACTGGGGTGGGTCAAGTACTAGGATACTTAGCTCATTGCACTTATTAAGAGTATAGGTTCTCTTAACTGGCAAGCTTGAGGGTTCTATGGATTCTATTCTAGGCTTAGAATGGAAAGGAAAGCAGCAAGATACAGAAATTGGAGCCCATGTGGAACATACTTTAAATCCTAAATATATGTTGAATTAATTTCATACTACAGGTATGAAGTCTAATAATGAGAATTGGAGCCAGGGGAAGACTTGAGGGTGGAGGACCTGTGACTTGTGAATCAGAGGAGAGACCAGTTGTCAAAACTGAGGAAAGGTGGAAGTAGAGCAGCTCAACAAGAAGCCAGGTAGTTGGAAAAAGCAACGATGTCACCTGGATCAGTGCACCTGCTCCAAACCACAATCTTTTCCATTGCCTCATATGCCTGCAAAAGCTGGACAGTGAGACAGGAAGACAGAAGAATTAGTGCATTTGAATTGTTGTGTTGGTAAAGACAACTGAATATACTGTGGACTGTCAGAAGAATGAACAGATCAGTCTTAGAATAAATACTAGCAGAATGCTCCTTAGAAGTGAGGATAGCAAGACTTTGGCTTGATTACCTTGGACTATCATCTGGAAAGACCAATGGCTAGAAAAAGACATCATGTTTGGTGAAGTGGAGGGTGAGTGAAAATAAAGGAAACTCTTAACCAGGTGGATTGACACAATAGTCACGACAGTTGGCTGAAGATGTCACAGGACTGGGAGATATCCAATTCTGTTAAACTTGGGCTTGTCATGAGTTGGAGCCAAGTTGGTGATAACTAACAACAGCAACATAAAACCACTTACAGGGGTTTTGGAAGGGTCTACACACCTCCACCTCAGCTCCAGGGGGGCCTCATTTAACTCTCCAAACAGTCACAGACATAGGTATAATTTCCCTCGTTTTGTAGATGAAGAAGTTAAGCTTCTTCAAGATCACACAGGTGGTCAACAGAAGGCCCCAAACTCAAATTGACTCTAAGTGTAGGGGTCTCCTTCCACGTGAAGGAGCTGCTTTTTGTTTGTGAAAGAAAAATCAGGTAGTAGATTACTGAGGTATTTGCCTGGAATTTTTGCTGTTCTACTTCTGTCTATTTATTTAACAGCAGCATCTGTGTTTTGTATGAGAGGACTTCAAAAAGTTCATGGGAAATTTCCATTGTTTTTTAATTCCATTTTTCCATGACTTTCTTGAAACCCCTCATATTTATGTTTCAGCCATGTCCAACTTGGAGACGGAGACATGATAGTCATTACCTAGAGATTTGTGGTGAACATCTGTATTCCAGGCTTTGCTCTTAGTGATTGTCTTCTGTGAAGTCATGTGGGATTGATCATGGAGAGAATGCTAATAGAGTTGCTCAGAAAAGCAGATGGGAGTTTGACTACATTGTGGAGATGCTGGCAGCAGACAGAGTAGCAAGCATGCTAGAATATGGTTATCCTTATCTTGGTAAAGGTTTTAGACTGTAGGAAAGAAGCAGACTCAGGAAGAAGTGCCAGAGATGGTGTCACTGAGGGTCAGATGACATCTCACAAGCCAGGTGGTAGAAACATTAGGCATATTCTCATGCAGAGAAGGCACTTAAATAAAAGGCAAATGCTTTTTGTAAGAGAGGAAATGTGTGATGTTAGGGAGAATGTTTCCTTATGTGTATTGTATATTATTAAGGATATTTTAAGACATTGGAACGACAATGTGGCCTACCTACTCTTTTTACAGTTGTATTGCTATTGATTCAAGAAATCCCCCGGCCCAGTGTCCTTTTGGTTTTTTTTTCAGTGATCCACATCTTGGATTTAACAGAATCCACACCTAATGAGAAAATCATTCTTTTCAGAAGCTGTTTCTCTTGAGCCACTGAGAAATTGTAAGCTCCTCTCACTGCTTCAGTTACAGTACATTACAAATGCAGTATGTACAAGGAAGGTCCCAGAAAATGAGGTGTATTGCCTTTTCAAGATTTATCTAAATTTCTCATTTATAACTGCTTATGCAAAATTCAATTTCTATAAATTGAATTGTCCCCTTTGAAACAACCTGAAAAGTATTATTTCCAATACAATCGATACTGTCTTCTTTTATTTACCTTTACAAGGTTTTATGTAAAATGGACAAACTCAGGCAAATGCCTTAAAAAAGAAAAAGTAAATATATGACGACAGAGGCAAATGACTCCTTAATTTACAGACTATGGGGTGTCCTTCATGGGTCTTTGGCATTCTTTAGTGAGTTCTGTCTTTGTGTCTAGATGAGCAGTATTCCAAACACATTCATGTATTACTGCAGAGTAATACATGAATGTGTTTGGAATCAACATTTGAAATGTTGAACAGCTGACTAAATTACACTTATCTGAGTCATTTTAGTAATGGTGGTAATGTAGCACACTTATCTTTCCATACTATATTTTTTGGAAGTGGTTACAAACTTAACGGCTCTTTAAATAAGGCATATCGTTTAAAATACATATCTTTTGTCTCAAGGTTTAACTCCCTTTAGCTGTGCACATTTCTCTTTTTGAAAATTGTTGTAAAAATATATTTAATACAACATTTGCCAATTCAACATTTTTTCAGGTCAGATTTTTGAAGCAAAGAACTTTCTAACATAACATTAACTCACTGACCTGGGGTTTTAGTCATGAAATGAAAGTTTGCACTTTCTTATATTCGTTTTTTCAATACTGACTGTGTTTTAATAAGTCTCATAGAATCTCAGAATTCAAAGGGCATTTTGGAATTTGTCTGGACAGCCAAAGGCATCCTTGAAAGGTACTCTGCCTTGGGTGGTAGCAGCTCAAGGGAGGTCATCATTCTACTTACTGAACTTGCTTCTTGAGTATGTTTTGTAAACCCTACACTTATTTTTGTTCTCACTCTTATGTCTTGGATTTAAAGCTTCAGATTCTGCCTGGCTTTCCAGCAAATTCTCTTTAGTCCACTTTTGCCTTATCCAGCCTCAGTCTTAGCTCCCTTTGACTTCATTTCTCCCAGCTGCGTGCCAAAACAAACCACCTAGAGAGGGAAAGGAAAGTAGGATAGAACTATTTCCTGAGTCTAAAACATATCCAATATCTAACTTGTAAATATTTGAGGAGGGAAAACAGCTAAACAGAAAATTTCACAGGCAGCTCAAGAAGAAAAAGTCAAATATTATACTGAAATGTGCAAAGACTGTTGTTATGTGCCATGGAGTCGGTTCTGACTCATAGCTACCCTGTACAGGGTTTCTGAGGCTGTAAATATTTATGGGAGCAGAAAGCCTTATCTTTCTCCCATGGAACAGCTGGTAGTTTCGAACTGCTGACCTTGTGGCTCGCAGCCCGATTCATAACCACTATGCTACCAGAGCAAAGATTAGGGGTTAGAAAGCAAAAAGGGAAGAACCCACTAAGAACTTCTCAAGCTGAAAGAACTGAGGAAAAAATTCAAATCTCAGCTTGCAACACTGATTTTTGGGGCAAAATATTGAATGATGCAGAAAGCATCAAAAGAAGATGGAAGGAATTCACAGAGTCACTGTTCATAAAATAAATGGTTGATGTGCAACCATTTCAAGAGGTAGCACATGATCAAGAGCCAGTGGTACTGAAAGAAGAAGTCCAAGGTGCACTGAAAACATTGGCAAAGAGCAAGCTCCAGGAATTGATGGAATACAAGTGGAAATCTTTCAACAAATGAATGCAGAATTGGAGGCACTCACTCATCTATGCCAAAAAATTTGAAGACAGCTGCCTGGCCAACTGATTGGAAGATCTACATATTTATGCCAATTCTAAAGAGGGGTGACCCACTGGAATGGGGAAATCATTAGACAATATGTCAGAAATGAATCCCGATGTGGCATAAAAGACACTCGGTGAGACTAAATTACCTTGGCAAAGTAAAATTTACTCCTGCAAGAGGGTGCTTGTGCATAGCTGTACATACATGAACAGGTTAGCGAGCACACCGAGTGGGCAGTCCACTCGGGTTTTTAATCCCTGACGCAAGTCTCAAGGCTGTGTCTCACCCTATTGGCTAGGGTTTTGACCGCACAACCTATTCCCTTACCCGATTGGCTAGTTCAAATTTTTAAGGCGCACATTCTTACTTTAGGAAAAGAAGAGAGCGATCATAGTCTTTGCTCCAGGAAGTAGTTTAAGGAAAAAGAAAGTTATCGTAAATTCCTTACTCCAGGAAGTGGTTTAAAGAAAAAGAAAGTGACTATAAATTCTTTACTCACTTCAGGAAGTAACCAAAGAAAAAGAGAGAGATCATAAAGTCTTTACTTCAGGAAATAAAAAAAAGTTACACAAATATAATAAACAGGATTATAATTTTTTCCCACAAATATAATTAATATTATATATAAGCAAAATTTTGCTAAAAATAATTTGTAAATGACTGCAGTAGTACATTGACAGAGAACTGCCAGAGGTTTAAGCCAGATTCAGTTTTATATGTGGAACGAGGGATATCATTGCTGATATCCGATGGATCTTGGCTGAAAGCAGAGAATAACAAATAGGTGTTCACATGTGTTTTATTGATGATGCAAAGGGTTTTGACTACATGGATCATAACAAGCAATGGACAACGTTGTGGAGAATAAGTATTCCAGAATAAGTGTTCAGAGGAACCTGTACATAGAAGAAGAGGCAGTCAGTGGAGTGAACAAGGGGCCACAGAATGGTTTAAAATCAGCAAAGGTGTGCGACAGTGTTGTATTCTTTCACCATACTTGTTCAATCTGTAGGCTGATCAAATAATCTGACAAATTGGATGATATGAAGAATGTGGCATGGGTAAA
>NW_006408551.1:21208735-21220749 GCF_000296735.1 Chrysochloris asiatica | reverse complement strand
GAGCAAAATGAAGTCTCTGACAACTTCAATCTTTTCTCCATTTAGGTGAATGTTGTTCGTTGGTGCAGTGGTTAGGATTTTTGTTTTCTTTACAATGAGATGCAACCCATACTGAAGACTGTGGTCTTTGATCTTCATCAGTAAGCATTATAAGTCCTCTTCACTTTCAGTAAACAAGGTTATATCATCTGCATATTGCAGGTTTTTAATGAGTCTTCCTCTAATCCTGATGCCATGTTTTTCTTCATATAATCCAGCCTCTCTGATTATTTGTTCAGCATACAGATTGAATAAGTATGGTAAAAGAATACAACCCTGGCGCACACCTTTCCTAATCTAAAATCATTCAGTGTTCCCTTGTTCTGTTGAACATACCAGAAAGATGTTTACGTATTCTTTATTGACTACACAAATACTTTCTATTGTGTGAATCATGACAAGTTATGGGCAACATTGCGAAGAGTGAGTAGTCCTTAACACTTAATTTTGCTCATGAGGAACCTGTACATATTGAAATAATGGGCTTTGTAAAAATACTTTTATTTGAATGTAATCATTAAGTATAATTGTACAGCCATCTCTCATTATTTGATAATATTGATTAAATCCAAATAGGAACCCTAGTGGTTTAGCACTCAGCTGCTAAACAAAAAGTTGGCAGTTGAAATCCCCCACCCATTCCAGAGGAGAAACATGCAGCAGTCAATTTCGATAAAGATTTACAGCATTGGAAACTCTATAGGGCAGTTCTGCTGTGTCATGTAGGGTCACTATGAGTCAGAATTGACTTAACATCAAAGGTCTGCTTTTGGTTAATGTGCCAGAACTTCATGTAGATACTAGGATTCCATGAACAAAATAGGGGAAACAATGAGTATACAGCAAACAAATAATGCATGGTACTTGGTTTGCTAAAAAAAGAAAAGGAGCCATGGTAGAGCAGTGGTTAAGCACTCAGTTGCTAATGTAAAGGTTGGAGTTCAAACCCATCAGCCACTCCATGAGAAAAAAGTGATGGCAGCCTGCTTCCGTCAAGATTTCCAGCCTCGGCAACCCATGTGGTCAGTTCTACTCTGTCCTGTAGTGTTGCTTTGAGTCGGAATCAACACGATAGTAATGAGTCTGATTTCAACACTCATGGAAGCAGCAGTCAAGAGATCAAACAATATATTGCATTAGACAAATCTTCTGCAAAAGACCCTTATAAAATGTTAAAGAGCAAAAGCTACCAGTTTGAGAACTAAGGAGCGCCTGACCCAAGCCATGGTATTTTCAATTGCCTCATATGCACGTGAAAGTTGTACAGTGAATAAGGAATTATGGTGCTGGGTAAGAACACTGAAAGTACCATAGACTACCAGAAGAAGAAAGAAATCTGTGTTGGAAGAAGTACAGCTAAAATGTTCCTTAGAAGCCAGTACGTCCAGACTTTGTCTCTCATACTATGGACATGTTTCCAAGACGGACTAGTCCCTGGAGATGCATATGCTTGGTAAAGTGGAGGATCAGTGAAGAAGAGAAGGCCCCCAGGAAGTTGGATTGGGACAGTGGCAGCAGCAATAGGCTCAAGCATGACAACAAGTGTGAGGATGGTACAGGACCAGGCCGTGTTTTGTTCTGTCGTGCCTGGGTCTCTTTGAGTTGGAACCAATTTCATGGCACCGAACAACAGTGTGCTTTAATATGGCTTTAGAATCTTATCCTTCGAGTCCTGGTGTGGTGCTGTAGGATAAGCACTTGACTGTCAACCACAAGATCAGTGGTTTAAACCCACCGGCTCCTCAGAAACCTTTTACTCACAAGGTTATTATGAGTCAGAACTGAGTTGAAGGTACTTAATAACAATAGCATAATCTTATCCATAGAGGTCTGTGTGTCTTTTGATATATTTATTTCTAGGTTCTTATTTTTGTTGCTATTTGAAATGAAATCTTAAAAAAATTTGTTTGGATTTCATTTTTCTCATTATATGTTGCTGTTATGTGGCTATTTCATTAATTTTGTATCTATCCATTTTATATCCATAAACTTTGATAAACTCATTAATTTTAGAAGTATACCTTTAGTTATTTTTACTTTTTTAGGCACCCAATCAAGGAGCCCTGGTAGGATGCATAGTGGGTTATGACCACCAGGTCAGCGGTTTGAAACCAGCAGTTGTTTCAGGGGAGAAAGATGAGGCTGTCTGCTCCCATAAAGATTTTTAACCTCAGAAGCCCTATACAGGGTCACCATTTAAAAACTTGATCCGAACTATGAGGACAACAATCAAGCCGAGGAAAGAGATTGGGAGTGATGGGGGTGGGGCATGTGGTATAGTAATTTTATATTACATTATCAGAAGACAATATTTGGAGAGACTCTAAAAATGTGAAGAGATTAAAAACAAAATGTAGTATTATTGTTGTTAAGTACCATAGAGTTGGTTCTGACTCACAATGACCCTGTAGAGGGTTTCCAAGCATTTGACTTTATAGTTAGCAGTCCAGGGCTTATCCTAACCAGCCATAAAGAGAAATGAAGTTCTGATACATCCTAATACATGAATGAACTTTGAAAATATACTGAGCAAAATAAGGCAGATACAAAAAAAGACGAATTCTGTATAAGTCAGCTTACATGTAATTTTTTAAACAGACAAATGCATAAAGACAACATTTCTTAGCGGCTCCTATGGGCTGTGAGGAGAGGGAGATGGGGAACACTTACTTAAGGAGAATTGAGTTTCTGTTTTCCAAAACAAAAGCCCACTGCCACCAAGTAAATCCTGATACACCGGGTTTCTGAGATGGCCAATCTCTATGTGAGCAGACAGACTCATCTTTCTCCCAAGGAATGACTTATGGGTTTGAACTACTGACCTTGTGGTTAACAGCCCAATGCTGAACTCACAGCACCACAGACTCCTTTAGAAGATGAAATACATTTGAAAATAGTTAATGGCGATGGTTGTACCACATGGTAAATGTAATTGATGTCATACACTTAGGAATTATTAAAATGGCAAATGTATTGATAATATGAGGCTAAGTCCAAAAGTATTGTTACTAGGATTCCAGTTCATATATGTATAGGTTTATTCCACACAAACCATATTTATGCATGTCTCTGTGATCAGTGGGTGGCTGCAGACAAGTTCTGTCAGTAATATACTCGTCTTAGTCTCTTTAGCATATCTGTCATTTTGTTGCACTGTGGTGGCTTGTGTGTTGCTGTGATGCTGGAAGCCATGCCACCAGTATTGTGAATGCAGGCAGGGTCACCCATAGTAGACAGATTTCAGTGGAGCTTCCAGACTAGGAAGAAGGAATAGAATTGGCTCCTGAAAACCTTAAGTGTTGGAAGATGAGCCCCTCAGGTTGAAAGGCACTCGAAATATGACTGAGGAAGAGCTGGCTCCTTAAAGTAGACTCAGCCTAAATGACAAAGATAGAGCAAAGCTTTCAGGACCTTGATTTGATGATGAGGTGCAACTGAAAATGAGAACAGTTACAAACATCCATTAATAATCAGAACGTGGAATGTACAAAGTATGAATCTAGAAAAATTGGAAGTCATCAGAAATGAAATGGAGTGCATAAAGATCAATATCCCAGACATTACTGAGATGAAATGGACAGATATTGGCCATTCTGAATTGGACAATCATATGGTTTACTCTGCCAAGAATGACAAATTGAAGAGAAAAGGTATGACATTCATCATCAAAAAGAACATTTCAAGATCTATCTTGAGATAGCATGTTGTCTATGATATGATACTACCTATACACCTACAAGGAAGACCATCAAGTACAACTATTACTCAAGTACTCACTGACCACCAAAGCCAATGATAATGAAATTTAAAATTCTACCTACTTCTTCATTCTGAAATTGATCAAATACACATACAAGATGCATTGATAATTATTAGTGAATGCAATGCAAAAGTTGGAAACCAAAAGAAGGGTTCAGTAGTTGGAAAATATGGCCTAGGTGATAGAAACAGTGCTGGAGATCACATGATGAAATGTTGCAAGATCAAAATTCTTCATTGCAAATACCTTTTTAACAATATAAATGGCTACACATGTGGACCTTGACTGATGGAATACACAGAAATCAAATTTTCTACATCTGTGGAAGAGATTATGGAGATGCTCGATAGTATCAACCAAAACAGGCCAAGAGCCAACTGTGGAATAGACCATCAATTACTCATATGCAAGTTCAGAGTGGGCCTGAAGAAAGTGACAATCACGGCATTAGTGAAAACAAGGCTCCAGGAATTTACGGAATACAAATTGAAATGTTTCAGCAAACTGGTGCAGTGTTGGAGGCAACTCACTCGTCTATGCCAAGAAATTTGGAAGACATTTCTCTGGCCAACTGACTGGAAGAGATCCATGTTTGTACTCATTGCAAAGAAAGGTACCTCAATGGAAAGCAGAAATTATCAAAAAATATTATTACTGTCTCACCCAAATCACTTTTTGCTGAAGTTAATTAAAAAATGGTTGCAACAGTACATCAACAGGGAGCTGACAAAAATTCAAGCTGGATTCAGAAGAGGTCTTGGAACAAGGGATATGTTGATCTTGGCTGAAAGCAGAGAATACTAGAAAGATGTTTACCTGTATTTTATTGACTACACAAAGACATTCAACTGTGTGGATCACAACAAATTATGGATAATATTGCTAAGAATGGAAATTCCAGAACACATCATTGTGCTCATGAAGACCCCCCCAATGAGATGGATTGCTACAGTGGCAGCAGCAATGGACTCAAACGTGACAATTGTGAGGGTGGCATAGTACCAGGCAGTTCTTTGTTCTGTTGTGTCTGGGGTTTGTTCTCTATGAGTTAGGACTCAAAGGCACCTAACAATAACAAACCACAATTACATTCCCTGAAATGAGGACCTAAATCCTTCTCCTTTCTTGCATGTCTGTGTCCAGTTTCATTGTCATTGGGTGCTAGGGAGCCTTTCCTTTCAGCACACAGAACTGGGTATCACTCTGGGGGGCTGTGCGTGGAATTCAGGGGATCCATAAAGTAAAACAGGGAAACATTTATGTTCTTATTTTCACTGACTAATGATTGAAAAGTAGTGTATTGTTTTGCTATGAATTTGGCAACAAATTTTAGCAATACCAGTTAACATATCTGTGATGTTGTCACTAACAGAAATCAGGCATGTTTTCATATTATTACAGTTGCTATAGATATCTCAAGACATCATTACATTTACCTCTACTTTGAAATCATGGTAATTATTCTAAGTATTGTTGATTATTGCTTTAATAATGAAATATGTATCTTACTATATCACAACATTCAAAAATATGATTTGATACTAATATTACATTATACTTGGTTTCCTTTGGATTTATTCTTATGCCTTTATAAAGATCATTCTTAAAAGGGGCTCCATGGCAAGAAAAAATGCTAAGAATCCCTGTTTCTAATCCTCCAAAAGGTGAATGAGTAGTAACATTATAAGCAGAAAGCATGTTTATCTAGCAATTAAAAAAATCTCTTTAATTTTTATCCTAAAAAGTATAATTATTGAATTGTTCAGATATTACAAATTTATGAATAAAATGCAAAATAGGTTCATTTACAAATACTTAAAAAGCACTAAAAGTTCTCAAAGAAAATAAAGGTACTTATGCTTTCTGCTCCTGTAAAGATTTACAGCCTTGGAAACCCTGTACAGGGTCGCTATGAGTCAGAGCCGACTCCATGGCACATAACAATAATAATAACAATGCTTCATTATATTGCTTAGCTAAGAGACGAGCAACAACAGCTTCAATTTAGTTGTTATTGGTAGGTACTGTTGAGTTGGTTCCAACTCATAGTGACCCTGTATAGGGGTTTCAAGGAGTGGCTGGGGTTTGAACCACCAACTTTGTAGTACAAACGGACCTTGCAGTCTAGTACTTTATCCTACAGCACCTGCTTTTAACATTTCTCTCCCAGCAGATTGCCTTAACATTGTCTATATTATAATTTCAAGTAGAATATTGTACATTTTCTAGACTACTAACCACAAGGTCAGCAATTCAAATCCACTAGTCACTACCAGAAACTATAAAGGGTCGCTATGAGTCAGAATCAACTCAACAGCACCTAAAAACAACTGTTGATCTTATTTAGCATAATTTAATGTACCAGTTGGAGTCCTCATGTGGCATTGCAGGATAATGCACTGGACCACAATGTCGGTTTGAACCTCAAGGTTAGTGGTTCAAACCCATCAGTTGTTCCTCCGACACTCTATACAGGGTAGCTACGAGTCAGAACTGACTCAATGGCACTTAACAACAACAACAAAGTGCCAATTATATTAATGCTGAATCAATTTGAAACTCAAACTAATGATTTAAAAATATTTACAACATATATATTACGATTTCTAGAAAAGAAATATCTAGATTTAAAGGGAAATACGTTCAATGAAAGAGGAGAAATATCAACTATTTTAATTCTAGCTACAGCATTACTGTGTCCAAGGATGAACTCCTAAAATGACTACATTTTAATGGAGACTAATTTTTTTTTTTAGAAGTGTTGGGAGAAAAATGATTTCACTGATCACATTTCTTCCACAAAAACCCTCTTTCTATAGAACTCTAGGGACGAACGGAGCATGATTCACTATCCTTAAAGCTACCGATGCTTTAAGCCGGGTAACAGGTTATTCTTGTAAGGGATTAGTATCAATACAGGCTTAAATGTTTTTATTTTTTGTAGCAAAACATTTATTGCCCAACTAAGCAGTGAAATATTAAAGATGGATTGGATGCTGCAACAGATGCCCTCTAGTGTTCAGGTGGTGTTCCTTCACAGACTCCACGCCTGAATTTGTGATACACACTTTTTAGGTGTTACATCCTACCAGTGCAGTTGAGACTTCATCTTTCAGCATTGGCACTCCAATTATATAGTCTCTTGAGCCTGGCAGGTCAGCTTCCTAAAGCGTATGGTTTAGAGTCACAGTAGCTCTAAGCCCAAGGAAAGACTGATGCAAAAAACACATTGGACACTGGGTCCACATATGTTGAAAGGACACCAAGATCTTCCCCTAGAGCAGATAGAGAGGAAGACTTCCCCTAGAATTGGTGCCTTGAATTTGGACTTCTAGGCTTCTAAACTGTGAGAGAATAAATTTGTTTGTTAAAGCCATAAAATCATGATTTAAGGAGAAATCTATTAAATACATTAAATCTACTTGTGGTATTTCTGTTCTAGCAGCCAATATAACTAAAATGCCTCTCCCGGCCCCATCCCAAAGAGAAAAATTATATTATCCTAAATACTACCATCTCTTCATTTATCAATTTTAGATATTTCCTATTTAATTCCTATTATGATGTAGCACTGTAAGATCAGCACTAGACTACTAACCACAAATTTGGTAGTTCAAACCTACCAGTTGTTCCTTGGAAACTCTATACTGGGTTGCTATGAGTCAGAACTGTCTCGATGGCACTTAGCAACAACAAAAACAATGACAGATGAAGACTTAACTAATTTATGGTTAATTATTATTTTTTCTTTTTAATTTCAACTGTGAACATCAACATTCCTCAGTCACCTATTTTTTCTCTTTAACAGTATTGGCGAGCTCAGTCAGATAGGATTCAGTCCATTAACCACGAGCTTTAATTCAGTGAATTAACTATACATAAAATTGCTAACTGAAAGGATAAAAAGAGGACTCTAAAGCAGAGTTTCTCAACCTGCTTTGACAGGATTGAAATTTTGGGCCGAGCGAGTCCTAGTGTGGGGTTGTGAGTTAAAGAACCGGACTGCAAGATAAGTTTGAACCAACAAAAGTTAGTGGTTCAAGCTCACCATCTGCTCCTCAGAGACCCTATGAGTTGGAACCAACTTGATGGTACTTAACAACAACAACAACAATTCCTTGTGGAAAGTTGTCCTGTGAATTGTAGAATGTGTAGCAGCATTGTACATTGTAACAACAAAATTCTCTCCAGTGATGCCAAACTTGCCTCTGGTTGAGAACCGTTGCTCTAAAATATCAGGAAGGCAGCAACTACCACCTCTAGGGCTGGGGCACCACAGGGAAGTCATTGGAATGATAACTTAGAGGGAACACTGAAGTCCTCAAACTTCTGCTGACACTGGGTCTCTCTTGACTTGGCTGGTGCTGGTGTGTCTGAGGTGAGGGCCAAAACTACTTCTGCAGGTGTTGGAGAAGCTGCGAACTATTTGAGAGCAAGAACCTGCTGCCTACTGCTGGGGAGAAGAAGCTTTGTGGGAATGACACTCTCAAGAACAGAAAGCAAGTCCTCCTTTCCCCTCCAGCATTGCAGCCTCCCTCTAGCGCCTCCTATAGGCAGAGCCCAACAGCGAGTTCTCTGGCAAAGCAAATGTGGTTTGCAAAATTCCAGCCCTTTCCCTCCAAATAAAGCTTCTCCCTATCAAAGTCTGAATTTATTTGTTTTTATTTGATAAAAGGGAGCTGAAAGACTATTGTTGTTGTTAAGTGCCGTCGAGTTGGTTCTGACCCGTAGCAAACCTGTATAGGGTTTCCAAGGAGAGACTGGTGAGCTTGAACTGTTGACGATGTTCAGACTGACTTTGCAGTCCAGCGCATTAACCCACAGCACCACAGTAGGATTCCTATAGAATACTCCAAGACTATAATATGCTGTATTTGTTTCTTATGGTTGCCATAACAAAGATTGCTTATAAGAACTGAAACTGAAGAGAATGAGACCGGGTCAGACATAAAGTAAGGAAAAAAGAATGAGTTAAGGGAATTAACGAATTAGGCAATCCTATGTTGGAGTCCATCTAGTTGATTTGGACTCATAGTAACCCCATGTGACAGAATAGGGATGCCCCATAGAGATTTCTTTAGTATGCACTTTTTGTAATCTTTCCTATGGACTGCCCACAGAACAACCAGAATGCTCCTTAGAAGCCAGAATGGCGAGACCTCATCTCTCAAACTTTGAACATATTTTCATGAGGGATCAGTCCCTGGAGAAGGACATCATGCTTGGAAAAGTAGAGGGTTAGTGAAAAAATGGGAGGGAGACCCCTAAGGAGACCGATTAACACAGTGGGATCAAGCACAACAATTTTAAGGATGGGGCAGGACCGGGCATTGTTTCGTTCTGTTGTGCATAGGGTTGCTATGAGTCACAACTGACTTGATGACACCTAACAACAATAACAAAGTCTTACGAAAACAGACCCTGGAGATTTTTCTCCCACGGAGATGCTGGGTGGATTTCAACCACCAACTTTTTGGTTAACAGATCTTAAACTGTGCTGCCAGAGCTTCTTCAATGTAGAATTGTTAAGTGCCATGACTTGGTTCCAACTCCTAGTGACCCTGTATAGGGTTTCTGAGGCTGTAAACCTTTATGGGAGCAGAAGATCTTATCTTTCTCCCACAGAGCAATTAGTAGATTGAACTGTTGACCTTTTGGTTAGCAGCCCAGTTTGTAAGCCACTATGCTACCAGGGTTGCTTTCAAAGCAGAGTAGAAATGTTAATATTGCATTTTCTCTGGACCCTGGAATACTGGAAAACAGTGGTGGTTTAAAATAACCTATCCTGTGTTCAGGAAAATAGCTTACTGTAAAATAGTCACCTAATACAAGGTCAGACACAGACCCTCCATTTTTCATTCTTCCCCTCATAAATGAGTAACTGAATTGCTTGTCCACACTGATGAATCTGGTGTGTTGCTGTAAGATCAGTACTGAACTGTGAACCACAAGGTTGGCAGTTCAAACTCACCAGTTGCTCCTCGGAAACCCTGTACAGGGCCACTGTAAGTTGGAGCTGACTCGACTGTACTTAAACAACAACAATTGATAATTTGGAGTCCTGGTGTGGCCCTGTAGGATAAGCACAAGGTTGGTGGTTCAAACCCACCAGCTCTTCCTTCTAGGGTCACTGTAAGTTGGAACTGACTGGATGGCACTTAACAACTTCAACAACTGATCAGTCAGTAACAAAATGCTTGGTAAACAAACTCAGTGAAACTTCTCTCCTTTCCCAAAGTCCCTGAACTTTGGTCCATCCTTAGTGTGATCCAGCATCCTCCCCCTCTTTAAGGACTCTTCCTTGAGATAAGCTGACATCAGCTTAAAACCTTCTGCTATCCTACTTGCCCCATACCTGAGTTTTTCCTTTCCTTATTCTGTGCTCACTCTCTGTAAAAGAAAATATGTTGGCAGGTCTTATAGTAGAAGTATTCTCCCTATTGGAGCAGTTGCCCTCCCCCACAATTACAATTGTCCTTTTCCCTCTGAATAAAGCTTCTCTCTATCAGAGTTGAGATTTATCTTTTTTATTTGACAGAAGGGAGCTGAAAGGCTGTAACAGGCTGTATTTGTTTCTTACGGCTGCCATAACAAAGTACCACATATTGGATAGCTTATAAGCACAGAAACTGTGAAGAATCAGATGGAATGAGTTAATGGAATAAACAAGTTAGTCTGCAACCCATAATTCTATGTAGTTCCAGAGTATGTCACTGGAGTGGATAAATTCTTTCAGCATTTTGAACTCAAAATCTTTTTAACTCACATATTTTCTCCAGAAGATATAGTACAGTCTTCTTGCTAAGGAACATTAAACAGCACTTCAGCATTGTATTTGGGAGCCATTTTAAGCAGCAAAATCATCAAAAAGAAGCACAAAAATGCAGAAATATGACATTGAATAGGGCAAAAAAGTCACTTGTTTACAGGAGCTGAAACAAGACAAAGCATCACCTTGTTGACCTTAGGTGAGAACATGTGCACCGGGTGACTCAGACTTTTCACCACTCTGAGCACATCCACAAATGAACACAAAGGCACTATGAATATCAATTTTAGGGTTACAAAGAAATTTTACTGAATAGAGAAGAAAACAAACAAGATGGCAGATCTGGTGGAAGTGCAGTAAGGAGCTTCATCAGCAACAACACAGAATACAGGATCAAGCAGGCTCAGGGGATGGTCCCAGAACTCTGAACCCATATAAAGGAATATTTAGAAGATTGGAAGGCTTACAGCTAGGAGAATTTGTAGCAGAAGCAAGAAATCCATTGCTTTCTAATTCAAGATGCTCAGCTGCTCCAGGAGCTGCCATCTTGGATGAGATCAAGCGGGGGAAGGATCAGAGCAACCACGGACGCCTGACAGAAAGTGGAGACAAAGGTGTGAACATTCTTTTCTTTTGGTATTTGTTTATTGGTCCCTTGCTGTCTGCGCACCTCCATTCTGGTGACTATAGGGGTGCCTGAGCTACACCCTCAGAGGATTCTACTATGCATGTGCACAGATCTCCTCGAAATTTAAAGAGACAGTTTCCACTTAAAACCAAATGGCCACAGCAGGCCCTGAACTGCTTATAACTAGAAAAAAAGGCCTGAATGGGGATTGTGGAGCTGGACAGGCAGACAAAACAGGATATAGGCCGAAAATTAAATCCTAAGTTACGTCAAAATGACCAACAGTGCCATCTTGAAATTTCTCAAGAAGAAGAGTGAAAATGGAAGCCCATTTCCTGATCACATCTACCTGGAGACAATCAGAAAGCATAAAAAAACACCAAAATACACACCCATCTAAGTATTAAGGCCACAGATAACCCCTGAATATGCCCCAAAAACAGAAGCAGATGACCATATCTGCACATGTCCAGAAATGAGATAAAGTGACTGAGACAAATGAGCTGGAAGTAGATCTACACTCCATACTGGAAGATGGGCAGGCTTTGGAAATGCTGGAGAAGGAATTCAGAAAAATGATTATAAAATATATCAAAACACTATACAATGCAGTTGAGAAAAATAAGGAAGAAGTCAGGAAAGCGCTACAGAACAATCGAATAAGATAGATATGGCATTGGAAACAATTCAAAACCTACAGAAAGAGGTCCAAATGATTAATAATAGAATATCAGAAATGGACAATAGACTGAAAGGGCAAAGGAGTAGAATTGAAGAGATAGAAGCCAGAACTAGTGAGCGAGAAGATAAATCTCTCA
>NW_006408551.1:21207259-21208635 GCF_000296735.1 Chrysochloris asiatica | reverse complement strand
GAAATATAACATACAAAGGCAAGCAAAACAGATTAAGCTTGGATTTCTTAACAGAATCCATGCAGGCAAGAAGACAATGGGGAGACATACATAAAACATTGGAAGAAAAAAACTGCCACCCAAGAATCTTCTACCCAGCAAAGCTGTCAATCAAATATGATGGTATAATCATATAATCAAAACATTCCAGGATAAACAAAAGCTAAGGGATTTTTTCAAAGCCAAGCCTGCTATGAAAAACATCCTAAAGGAAGTTCTGTGGACTGAGAACCAGAAAGAACAGACAACAACTACAGAATGACGTATGTGGCCGCATCAACCTGAACTCAGTCAACAAATGGAAGAGTCAAGAACAGAATAAAATGATAAAAACAGAGAATCTGGAAGGTCAGTCTATGGTGAAAACAATTACAATGTGGAAGAAGGTAAACACAGAGGAACAAGAGATCCAGGTGGTGGGAAGTTCAGGTAGATTACAGGATAAAATAGACTGTCTAAATGGAAGGTAGAACTAATGGAATATAAGGTAACCACAATGGAGTTGGGGTGGGGGGTTTAGTTTGGGTGTTGGGGAGGGCAATACAAGAAGCAGGGAGAAGGCAGAAGAACAAGATAGATAGGGGAACACTGAGACAGGTTTACATGTCTTAGTGGGACAGAGGTAAATAGTGATGCATACTCAACCTTGGAACTACAGGGCTCTGGGATACAGGGATCTAGGTATAGCTTGAAGAGGGTATCCTTGACTGCCTTTAGAATATTAGTTTCCCTTGCCTACTATTGTAAAATAGACACTTGGGTGGGATAGAAAGGAAAGTTGGGAAACATGATTAGAGAAAACTTGTAAGCCCGTCTTCAGCCTATAATTGATTGGAATACCTAAAAGGGATTCTACAACTTGCCCAGTGAAATAGGCCTCGTGCAAAGCCTTTACAGAGTATAGAACCTTAGGTGGAATCCTGAGTCCCATCCATAACCTTGTGAGGTGGGACATCCCACTAGAAAGGACAAGCAGACTGGAACAGCTACAGTGACAGAAGACACATCTTCAAAGAAAGATCATCAGGAAAAACCCAAAAGAAAAATGTCGGCATGACTGGCTACTACAAGAATAAGCAAGCTGCTTGCCAGGAAGACATCAAGGCTAGCAATCAAGTGCCTTCAGGACAAACTCCCTTCTAAGACTGAAACTCAAAGGGAATAAACAAACAAGCATGTAAGCTTGCTGGCGACCACATTGGTCTACTGGTGAGTGGAAGAGAGGTGAAAAAAGCAATGAAAAAATGAGTTGAGTTCAACTCCAGTCCATTGAATCCCGTTGACCTGGAGATGAGAGAGAGAAGAGGAAGGGCTGGTTGGTCCAAAGTGTGGTGAGA
>NW_006408551.1:21199160-21206509 GCF_000296735.1 Chrysochloris asiatica | reverse complement strand
CATGGAGAGGGGGAGTGGCTGAGGACTCTAGATTCATGGACTAAGAAGAGAAGGACTAAGAGCTGGTGGCCAGGAGGCAGACTTGCAGAATGTGCCCTTTGGAGATGTAAATTATTACATATGCCTGAATGGGTTTTTTGTTGTCTGTTTTTTAAAAAGCTAAAGTGGATAAAGAGAAATACTGTTAACTGATGGTACATGAAGGGGATTATAATCATTGTAATGAAACAAGGTGTATGATTGCCCTGTAAACTTTCACTCAATCCACAATAAAAACCTTAAATGATAATAATAATAAAAACCCTGTCAAAAAAATAAAAATATAAATTAGTATGTTAAAATCCAAAAAGCAATGTGAAAAAAAAAAGATTTGTTAATAACAATTCCTCACCTGCATATACTTGAGTGGCTTAAAACACCACTTTTATAAGCTATAGCCTTCCATTTTGCCACAGTCATGATTGCTTAAGTGCAGCCATTTGGAGAACATAACTGTTTTACTGAACTAAGAGCAAATATATGGAATCCCGATGTGATGCTGTAGGGTAAGCACTGTACTGCTAACCACAAGGTCAGAGGTCCAAACCCACCTGGTGCTCCTTGGAAACTCTTTACAGGGTTGCTTTGAGTTAATGCGCCAGACTGCAAAGTCATTTGAACTGCAAGGTTGGTGGTTTAAGCTCACCAGCCACTCCTTGGAAACCCTATACAGGGTGCTATGGGTCAGAAATGACTTAACAGCACTTAGCACCAACAAGAGCAAATATAACCAACCTGCTTTAAAGCATCTTTTGTACACCCTCCAACTTGCCCATGTTTCTTAAATGTATGTTTCAACTATTTTAAGTCCGAATGTTAATAACTGACATGCAATACCTGGAGCCTGATACATATTCTTATAAGACATGACCATCAGGACAAGCAGGCACTGAAAACCTGAGTAGTAGTGGAATGTCAGCAACAATGGGCTCAAACACAGTAATTGTGAGGTTGGCTTAGGGCCAGCAGTGTTTCATTCTGTTGTCCACAGGGTTGCTATGAGTCGAACCAAACAGTTCCTAACATTAACAGAACAACAATTCAAGGGCCCTCTCTTGGATTCAGTCCCAACCTATTCCACCCTGTGACAGTTAAGGTTTTGTATCAACTTAGATTTGTCAGGATTCCAGTGGTTTAGATGTAATTATCACCTGATGTGACTCTGTTGACTAATGCGTTGAACTGTAAGTTTAGTTTGAGCCGCAAGGTCTGTGGTTCAAGCTCACCAGCTGCTCCTTTGAAACCCTATACAGGGTTGCTATGTGTCAGAACCTACTGGAAGGCACTTAACAATAAAAACATCACCTCCATGGTGAGATCTAACATGATGCAATCACTCCATGATAGGATCTGATGTAAATATCCCATGTGTTGTAAATCCTCACTTCTATGATGTTAATGAGGCCAGGTGCAATCTACAGGATTAGGCTGTATTTTGAGAGCTTATTTGAAGGTTCTAACAGGGGAGAGCAGATACTCATATACCCTTGACTGAAGGACGGTCCTCTCTATTGCAGAAGGTTGTCCTCTTCAACTGAACTTGCAGCTTCAGCTTTGGGAGGGACACACATGGAGCAGTGAGGGAGGAAGGGGACACCTGCCTAACCAGCCAGATCAGCCGAATCAACCCTGGCAATCAATGGGGTGACAGATGTTGCAGCCAGATCGCCCTCACATCCTAGGCTGTATCTTGAGTCAATCTCTTTTGAGATATAAGAGGAGAGAGAAGTGAGCAGAACGTGGAGGGACCCACTGCTAAGAAAGAGCCAGGAGTGGAGTGCTTCCTTGTGAAGCTACTAGGTCTCCAGGAAGATTTGATGCCAAGACACATGGAGAGCTCCTAGGAATGTTGGGTCTACTGATGCTGCAAGGAGACAAGGACCTTTCTCCAGAGCTGGTGCTCTGAATATGGACTTTAAGTCTCCTACAGTGTGAGAAGGTATTTGCTAAAGGTGTCCTCTTGTAGCATTTCTGTTTTATAGCAGCACTAGGCACTGTGGGCTAATGCATCAGACTGTAAAGTCATTTAAACTGCAAGTTCAGTGGTTCAAGCTCACCAGCTTCTCTTTGGAAACCCTATACAGGGTCGCTGTGGAATCCACTCGGCGGTACTTAACAACAACAACAAATAACTAAGACACACCCCTTGGTCTCTACTAACATGATGTCAGCTACATTTCCTGTCTGCTTCATCTCCATTGAGTGGGGCACAAAGGTCTCAACTGTTGTACTGGGTACAGTGATGTTGTTGTTGTTAAGTGCCGTCAAGTCGGTTCCGACCCATAGCGACCCTGTACAGGGTTTCCGAGGGTGTAAATCTTTACGGGAGTAGAAAGCCTCATCTTTCTCCCGCGGAGCGGCTGGTAGTTTCGAACCACTGACCTTAAGGTTTGCAGCCCGATTCGTAACCACTACGCTACCAGAGCTCCTTGGGTACAGTGATAGGGTTTTTAATTCTCTGGAAAAAACTCAAATGGAAACCCCACAAAGACAAGTAAGAAAAATCAGAAATCTGCCAAGAGAAAGTAATAGTTACCTGATAGGCTTCCTAAGGCTCAAGGTCAGACTTAGCAGGTGACAGTTATGCGATATTGGCAGAATCTCAAAGTAGGCTAGGGATGTTAATTTATATGATTGAAGCTTCACAAGAGATTACAAATTATAAATAAGCCTTTCAATTTATTTTATGAAAGACATGTAATTGCAAAAGGGACTAGATAAAAAATAAACTTCGTTGTCTTTATGGAAACGTCTAATTTTTTGTTCATTTTATAATAAGGGGGAAAGCAATAAAATATGTAAATGATTTCCATAATAAACAGGAAGGTAGGACGAGGTTGACATTGATGAAGGAAACTATTGTGTGGCAGGCAGCGCCACCTTGTGGTAGCTCTTAGTGTTTACTGACCTGCTGCAGTAAGGGCATATGTAACATAGCGGCTTGAAGTCTCTGTGATGCTGTATTGAAGGACCCCTGGTGGCACAATGGTTAAAGAAGTAGCATCATAGATAGCTAACACACACACACACACAATCACATATACGTGGGGATTTCACAAAGTTTGTGGAAAATGGAATGAAAAGATAAAGGATTTTTTTCCGTGAACTTTTTTGAAGCCCCTTCATATATACATGAATATTTATAACACATATTCCATTTGAATGCGTGAGTAAACAGAGGAGGGGTGCCATATATAATCGGTCATTACATGCCTTAATCTGCCTCTGGTCACCTTCTATCAGTGGACACTTGCTTGTACCTGTGATGCTGAACATGTCTCAGTGAAATTTCCAGATAAGGCAGACTACTGGTGTGGCACTGTAGGATAAGCATTGGACTAATAACCACAAGGTTGGTGGTTCAAATCCACCAGCCACTCCTTGGAAACCCTATATAAGGTCGCTATGAGGTGGAACTGACTCCATGGCACTCAACAGCAACAACAAAGGTAGACCAGGATAAAAGCCCTGATCATCTCCTTCTGAAAATCAGCTAGTGAAAACCCTATGAATTACAATGGTCTGACCCAGTACCCATCAAGGGGATGGTGCAGAAATGGGTAGCAGTTTGTCCTGTGTCTTTCAGAATTTGTAAGTAAGTCAAAACAGGTGCGTTTGGTTTTTATTTAGCCTTATTTTAGTGCAAGGAAAACAATCCTGGTGTCTCTGTAGGATAAACACTGGACTGCTCACCACAGGCTATACAGTTCAAAGTCACCAGCTACTCAGTGGCAGAAAGGTGAGGCTTTCTGCTCTTGTAAATATTCCAGCCTTGGAAATCCTGTACAGGATAGCTCTGAGTTGGAATTGGATGAGGTTTAGTGTAAGGAAAGGTTAAAAGTCTTTTCAATGAATTAAAACAGCACATGTTGCAAGTGAAGGTGACTTGTTTTGCCAGTGGGGTTGGTTCAGTCCTCTCAAAGTGAGGACAAATATCCAAGGGAAGTCAAATCTTATCTGCACTCTGGTTATATTACAACGCCTGTCTATGCCCATGGCTGATGACAACATTGATCATGTGCCTGAAATGTTTCTGTCAAATATACGAGTGACAGCGGATTATGTGGCAAATCATTTGCAAATCAGTCAAAGCTCTGTCTATGAAATAATCCATGACAGACTTGGGTTTTGAAAACTTTGTGCAAAACGAGTACTGAAACAACTCACCAAAGATCATATATAGAAGTGTTTGGATTTCTGCAAACAAAATTTGAATCGATACTAGAAGGAAGGTAAAAGTTGCTTTAAAAAAATTGTTATTGATGAGGTGAGGAGACATGTATTCATCACTACGAGCCTGAGAGTAAGTGGCAGATTATGGAATAGAAATACTCTCAGTCACCGACCAAGAAAAAATTCCAAAGTCAACCGTCAGCAGGAAAAAGATTCAACAATCAAAAATGCTCCTTACAGTGAGATCCTCACTGAAATGCTGAAACCCAAACTTTGGAATAATGCAGAGGACTACGAGCCAAGGGTGTTGTGATCTTGCATGACAATGCACGTCCACACACCTCTGCCCATACTGTTGACACTCTCCAAAAACTTTGTTTTAAGGTGTCAAAGCATCCTCCCAATAGTCCCGATCTTGCTCCATCAGACTCTCACTTGTTTGGTCCCCTAAAGCAGAAGATTCACCTCTGATGAAGAAGTGAAGACAGCAGGTGCATCTGTGGCTCGCAGCTCAGCCTAAAACATTTTAAAAATAATATTTGTTGAGAGATGGACAAAGTGTATTGAAAAGCAAGGTGATTATGTCGAAAAAAGATGTATTAGTCTTTTCTAAAAGTTAAGAAAAATTCCATAGCCAGAGTGCAGATAAATTTTGACTTATCTTTGTACATAGGAGCATTGTGGCTTGGTAAGATAAGCACTGGACTGCTAACTTCAAGGTCAGTGATTCAAGCCCTCCAGTCACTCCATGGGACAAAGATGAGACTTTTTGGTCCAGTAAAGCTTTATAGCTTTGAAATCCTTAAACTGGGTTGGAACCAACTCAATGGCATTTAACCAAAACAACAAAAGCCAAGTATGAATTGTTGGTAAGTTTGACCATTAGGAACCTATGGAATGCCTGTACTTGTGTTCATCTGCAAATATGGCTTACTGGCCAGGCCAACTCATTTCCTTGTTGATTAACATTTATTGCACACTCGCTACTTACTAAGGAGCCCTGGTGGTGCAGGTTTCAGCTGCTAACCTAAAGATGAGTCTGAATCCACAACTGCTCTGTGAGAAAAGCTGTGGCATTCTGCTTCTGTAACTATTACAGTCTTGGAAACCTACAGGATTGGTCTACTCCGTCCTACAGGGTTGTTGTGAGTCAGAGTTCATTTGACGCCGGTAGGTTTTTGTTTGCTTTTTTTTTTTCTACTTGGGGGTTTGAACTGCCAACCCTGTGGTTAGCAGACTAGTCCTTAACCTATAGTGCCACAGGGCTCCTTTTTTGCTACTTACCGGGACCCAAACCCCACAACCATCTAGTCTATTCTGACTCATAGCAACCCTATATAGAGTTTCTGAGATTGCAAATCTTTACAGGAATAGGAAGCCTCATTTTTCTCCATTGGAGGAGTTGGTGAGTTTGAACCACCAACCATGTCCATTGCCTAGTGCTGGGACTAAGCATTTTACATGAACTACCTCGTTTCATTCTAACCATGATCCTGTGAAGAAAGTACTATCATCACCTCCATTTTGTCTTTGGGAAGATCTGTGGATTTGTATTCAATAATGTGCCATTTGAACTGCAAAGCCATTTGAACTGCAAGGTCGGCAGTTCAAGCTCACCAGCTGCACCTCAAAAACCCTATACAGGATTTCTATGGGTCGGAATCGACTCGACGACACTTAACAACAACAACTTACCTAAAATGCAACAGTTTGAACTTACTCTGGCTCTATGGAAAAAAGGACTGGCCTAAAGATTGTTGTTGTTAAGTGCCGTCAAGTTGGTTTTGACTTACGGCGACCCTGTTTATGGTTTTTGAGGCTTTAAATCTTCTCTGGAGTAGAAAGCCTCATCTTTCTCCTGTGGAGTGGCTTGTGGGCTCAAATCACAGACCTTGTTGTTCACAGTCCAGTGCTTATAGTATGGAGGCACCATACTCCCCCCATAAAGATTACAATCAAGAAAACCCTATGGGACAAATCTACTCTGTAACACATGGGGTTCCCATGAATTGGAAATTTAGCTGAACTCAGCTTGATAGCAAATGCTGCTCAAATTTCACCTAAGCAATGGATAGGTTTATTGGGGGAACAACAATAGTGATATGGTATTCTATGCATACCATAGAATAGTCAACCATTTGAGGTCAAAAGGGCAGACAGGTGTAGACACATATTAACTTGGGTGAAGGGAAAGGCAATATACAATAAGAGGGCAGTTTTGTGACATAATGATTTAGGCACAGGAAGACATGGGAAGGAATGCAAGAGTTAAAGGCAGCAGAGGTAAATACTGTTATATATACAGTCCTACAATAATGGTCATCTACAGGTAGACACATGGATAGATAGATACACAGGCTGAATGGATATTCAAGGGGGATTGGGAATGTGCCCACTAATACATAAAGGCTTGACAGGGGATATTTGTGCATGGGTATTTAACCTTGCTGCAAATATATTCATGAATGTGGTGGAGCTTACAGGGGGCAAAGCTATAAAAACTTCTTAGACATTATCAAACATGTTGAGAAAATGAATCACTGGGCCTGGGGGCTCAGGGCCATAGTCTTGGGGGACACTGTGGTCAATTAGCATAGGACACATGACAATGTTCTGCATCTTACTTTGGTGAGTAGCCAATAAGAACTTAAAAGGAACAGCCAACTGTTGGTCTGTCTCTCACTGTCCAGAGGAAAGAAGAGTGACGAAATTTGAAAATGCTTGGAAACAGTGATGGAACCTGTGACCATTGGTGTCCATGACCTGAGACCAGAAGAGCTAGATGGCTCCCTGCTACCACTACCAACCACTCTGAAAGGGATCACATTAGGGAGGGTAAATGTGGAACAAAACTTAAAATCATAACAAAGACCAGCTTACTGGTCAGATAGAGACTGGTGGAACTCAGAAACTCTGACCCTTTGTCATTCTTCACGTTTGGAACGGAACTCACTCTAGTGGCTCAATTTTCAGTCAAGCAATAGATAGGTATATATATATGACAAGGCTAGTGAGGCACACACTCCACAGAATGGTCAAATATTTGAGATCAGAAGGGCAACATTCACCCAAGGACAAAGTTCAGAAGGGTTGGGAAAGAAAGACAAATGGAAACAAGAAACACAGGAAGGAAGTGA
>NW_006408551.1:21196198-21198550 GCF_000296735.1 Chrysochloris asiatica | reverse complement strand
TTTGTTTGTTCTTCTTGCAGTTCATGGTACTTTCAATATACTTTGCCAACACCACAATTCAAATGCATCGATTCAAAACCCCACCGCCAACTGGGGACAATCTTCATTAAGGAGTGAACACACCAATATACACATACACTTGTCCATATGAGCAGGGTTGGTTCCTTGCTGATGCCCTTTCCCTAATTGGCACTGGCGTCCTGGTGTGGCATTGTGGGTTAATGTGCTGGACTGAAAAGTTGATTTGAACAGCAAGGTCAGCTGTTCAAACTCACCAGCCACTCCTTGGAAACCCTATATAGAGTTGCTATGGGTTGGAACAGACTCAATGGCACTTTACCACCACAACAGTTAGCATTGATGCAATAGTCTGTGTGGCCAGATCTTACTAACCAATGCCAATTTATCCCTGCTTCATCTTATATTCTCTTTACTTCTTCTTTTTAAGGTGGCAGATTCATAAATTATTCTCTGTAAAATATTCCACATTTTGACATCCGATTTCCTTTCTCCATCTCACAAAAGAAGTATAATAAACAGAGCGTCAAAAAAATGGCTCGCGCAGCTGTTGCCATTATACTGAAACTTCTCCGTTTCAATCCTGAGGGCGTTTCCTACTCTCTGTTTATATTTATATTGCCCAAGAAATAAATCCCTAAATTTAAAAACAGATAAATAGTATGTGGTGGCAAAATTCTCGGTACCATACAAGTATCACCAAACTACTCCTGTTCATTAAGGTCTTCTAAAGGTGGCTTTAACACCATCCAGTCTGTCTACTTTCTAGAGTCATCTGGTAACAGATACTGACATGAGAGGATTTGTGTTCACTTTTTCCAAGCCCTCTTGTTGAAAACAGAAAGAATATCCTGCATTTGCTCAACTAAGGGGGACTTTCTAAAGAAAAACACTTCAAAAATCCAGACAAAGGAAATTCCCTTCTATTTATAAAAGATATTTGTGATTTTAGAGATATGCCTGCGAGCTGCATAAAGCATAGTTCTATTAAAGGGAACTACCACTTGTCTGTCAGTTTGTTGTACTGTTGTGGCTTGTGTGTTGCTATGATGCTGGAAGCTATGCCACTGGGATTTTAAATTCCAACAGTGTTCCCTATGGTGGTTAGGATTCAGCAGAGCTTCCAGACTAAGATAAGAAGAAAGAGAAGCAGATCATTTCGGAAAGGTTAGCCATTGAAAACCTTATGAATAGCAGTGAAGTATTGTCTGATGTCATGCTGGGAGATGAGCCCTGCAGGTTGGGAGGTACTCAAATATGACTGGTTTCCTCAAAGTAGAGTTAACCTTAACGATGTGGATGGAGAAGAGTGTTTAAGTCCTTCATTTGCTGATGTGGAACAACTCAAAACGAGAAGAAACAGCTGGAAACATACTGACCCAAACCCTGGTGTTTTCAATCACATATGCATGTGAAAATTGGACAGGGAATAAGGACAAGCAGAGAAGAATTGTTTTGTGACATTGATAGCAACCCCCGCAATGCAGCAGTACTCTTTCCACTTCCTCCCTGTGCTTACCATTTCCATTGGTCCTTCTTTCCTATCCCTTTCTGCCTTCTGAACTTGATCCTTGAGCAAATGCAGCCCTTTTGATCTCCTGTGGTTGATTGTTCTAAGGAGCATTCATAGCTCCCTGGTGTTATTCACCTTATAGGACTGACTATTATTTCTTTAAAAGTTGAGCTTCAGGAGTGAATTCAGGCTTGAAGGGTGTCTAAGAGTGATAGTTTAGGGGGCGAGGGGCATTTCTGTCAGACCAGTAAGCTTGGTCTTTTCTATTACTGTGAATTTTGGTCCACAGTTTTCTCCTCTGTCCAGGATCTGCTATTGTGATCCCTTTCAGAGTGGTCAGTTGTGGTAATTGTACATCTTTTAGTTCTTCTGGTCTCAGGCTTATGGAAGCTGGGGCTCATGTGGTCCACTAATTCTTTGGATTAATTGTTTCCTTGTGCCTTTGATTTTCTCTGTTCTTCTTTGCTCTGGGTGGGCAGAGACCAATAATTGCTCCTTAGATGGGTGCTAGCAAGCTTTTAAGACCCCAGTTACTACTCACCAAAGTAGGATAGAGAACACTGTCTTTGTGGACTATGTTATGTTAACTGACCACGGTGTCCCCTGGGACTATGGTCCTGAGCACCCAGGCACAGTGACTTATTCTCGAAAGGTGTTTGGTTATGGCTAAGAAGTTTGTAGGATAAGCACTGGACTGTGAACCACAAGGTCAGCAGTTCAAACTCACCAGCTGCTCTGAGGGAGAAAGACAAAGCTTTCTGCTCTAGCAAAGATTTAAAACCTTAGGAGGCTTCTGGCAAGATGGCAGACTAGGTAGATAA
>NW_006408551.1:21194788-21195764 GCF_000296735.1 Chrysochloris asiatica | reverse complement strand
GCCATACTGACTGGTATATAGACACATCCGACCATCTTGTGAGCAGCTTCAGCAACAGAAGTTGGCCTGGCAGATGATAGGAAACGCGTGATTCCTTAATTTTCCCATGATCCCCTGGTGACTAGAGGTGTAGCCACCTCCCACCCTCATTCACCCCTTGCACAGTCCTTGCTCCCTGGGATTTTGGAGCCACATAGTTGGGAGCCACACCAGTGTTAGGTGGGGCCTGGCTGTTGCCAGTTTGGCACGCCCCTTTGGTGCTTGGATTCAAGCAGGCTCTATTCCAGACCTACAGAACCAGCAGAGCCACTAGATCACCATTTAACCATTCACCCTGTCCCCAGCTTCACTGTGCTCCTAACAGACACTGAAAACCAGCTCCATCAACGGCCTCCACAAACTACTTCCGGATTGAGTGCCCTGAACATAAATGACACTGAGATCAATAATAACTCCACCTAGGCCCAGAAACTTTGTGTCACATCCCTCCCACCCTCATCTCGTGAGCTCTTTGGCTTGCAGGAGCCCTCCAGAGTTTTCTCCTCCCTGAGTCCAACAGATTCACTGTTTTGTTTTTGTTTTGGTATTAGTTTTTACCCTTTTGCTGTTTCATTGGTTTTGTTTGTTCTTTCTCCTCCTCTTGTTGTTGTTGTTAGGGGCCATTGAGTGGGTACCGACCCATAGTGACCTTATGCACAACAGAACGAAACACTGCCCAATCCTGGGTCAACCTCACTATCGTTGCCATGCTTGAGTCCATTGATGCTGCCACTTGGCTGAATCCATCTCTCTGGGGATCTTCCTCTTTTTCTCGGACCCTCCATCTTAACCAAACATGATATCCTTCTCCAGTGACTGTTCCTTCCTGAAAATATGTCAGAAGTATGAGAGATGAAGGTTGGCCATCCTGACCTCCAAGTAGCACTCTGGCTGCACTTCCAACACAGATATGTTTGTTTTTTGGCAGCCCATGGCA
>NW_006408551.1:21180080-21180823 GCF_000296735.1 Chrysochloris asiatica | reverse complement strand
CCGATTCGTAACCACTATGCTACCAGAACTCCTTTTCCTATAAACAAGCATAATAGCAGTACTTTCCTCAGAGAAAATGTTGGAAGGATTAAATGAGTTAATTAATTTCAAGTGCTTATTACATTCTGGGTGGGCACCTAGCAAGCTCCCTTCACTTTTACTTTTAGTACAAATATTATAAACAATAATAGTGGGAAACGATCACTCCTTTGTTTGTCTACTGTATAATTCTGAAGCTTCAGGCAGCCATTAATCAATAGTGATGGATGCTTGTGTCAGACACCCTGTTTTGAGGGTGCTCAACTAAAGTGTCATTGGAACATAGGTCTTTTGGCAGATTTCAGAAGCTCTGAAAAAATAACACTTTCCAGCAGCCTTCATGCAACTCCCTGAAAGACTTGGTGCTTCCATGCTAGCCTCATTCTGGGGTAGGACCAGGTGAAAAGGTGAAGGCAGGACCTGACAGGGCTTTGCAGGAAGGGTCCTAAACCAGGTGAACAACAGGAGGAATGTCAGTGAGAACAGCAGCAGTGAGAAAGCAGAGATTTCTGCTGAAGGTCCAAGAGCCGGGGCTTGATGGGGTTACTTTACCATCTTTGAATCATTATGAATGTCAGATTTCAATTGGCACTCCCTTGAGCACACACAGACGATGTCTCATAGTTAAACCACAGTGTACTGTAACTCCAATCCTGAAGCAATCTTCTAAAATTATGTAATTAAAGATTCCATTAGAATAAAGT
>NW_006408551.1:21177157-21178638 GCF_000296735.1 Chrysochloris asiatica | reverse complement strand
AAAACATCTACCTTTACATTTCCAACCCTCACAATCAGTCCTGATAACAATTATTCACTATTGTATCACAAGATCCCTGTCTGCATTTCCTTTCTTCAGCCCCTCTTATCTAGACAGATTGGATACTACTCAGTGGAGATTCTACCTTCCTCCATGCCCTCTGGATCTAGGTTTCCTCTTGAAAGCTTGTAAGCCAGTTATTTCTTGCCTTTGTAGCACCCCCATTTTGGGTAGCCAATGTCCAAGTTACCCACCCTGCCTACTCTCTTGTCAATGTACTCTTGCAGTGTTATTGAATTATCTTTCTCAAAATTTTACTTGCATGTGATATTAATGATATTGTCCAATGATTTCCACATTCTTTTGGGTCACCTATCTTTGGAATGGGCACAAATATGGATCTCTTTCAATCAGTTGGCCAGGTAGCTATCTTCCAAATTTCTTGGCAGAGATGAGTGAGTGCTTCTAGGGCTGCATCAGTGTTGTTTTTTTAAAGATTTCAATTTGTGTTCCATCAATTCCTGGAGCCTTGTTCATTGCCAATGCCTTCACTGTACCTTGGACTCCTTCCTTGAGTACCATTTGTCATTAATGGCATAGTAAACCATATGATTGTCAGATTAACAATGGCCACTACCAGTTCTTTTCCACTCACTAATGCCTAGCATAGCTATCTTTAAGTGTTCCATTTCATTTTTGACAATTTTTAATTTTCCTAGACTCATCATTTGCACATTCCATGTTCTGATTATTTATTAATGGATGTTTATAGCTGTTTCTCCTCATTTTAAGTTGTGCTACATCAACAAATGAAGATTACGTAAGTTTTCCTCCATTAATATCAATATGGTTAACTGTACTTTGAGGAGGTAGTTTATCACCAATTGCATTTTGAGTGCCTTCCAGCCTGAGGGGCTCATCTTCTGGCACTATATCTGATAATTACTTTGGTGCTACTAATAATGTTTCAATATTCAATATTTTGGTGCTTGTATTGTCTCACTGCTACTCATAAGGGTGTCAGTGGCTAAACATTCAGAAGTAGTGCATTTCTCCTTTTTCCTATTCTGTCTTACTCTGGAAGCCTAGCTGAAATTCGTCCACCATGGACTACCCTGCTGGTATTTAAAATGCTGGTGGCATAGCAACATGCAAGCCACCACAGTACAGCAAGCTGACAGATAAGTGATATGTTAGAAGGTGGTAATAACTATGGAAAAAAAGAACAAGAAGTGGGGGTTCAGCATGCTGAACACTTTTTTCTCCTCATTTGTCAACATGAGGGTGCATCAGGGAAAATAAACCCCCTTCTTTTCCTAATGGTCTTAGATTGGGTTCTCTAGAGAAGCAAAACCAGTGATATATATATATATATATATATATATTTGTTGTTGTTGTTAAGTGCCGTCGAGTCGGTTCCGACCCATAGCGACCCTGTACAGGGTTTCCAAGGGTGTAAATCTTTACGGGAGTAGAAAGCC
>NW_006408551.1:21146164-21175948 GCF_000296735.1 Chrysochloris asiatica | reverse complement strand
GTACCAACCACCAAATCCAGTAATGAAGAAATTGAAATATTCTAACAATTTCTTCAGTCTGAAATTAATCAAACACATAATCAAGATGCACTGATAGTTACTACTGAGTGGAATGCAAAAGTTGGCAACAAAGACGAGGGATCCATAGTTGGAAAAGATGGCCTTGACGACAGAAATAATGCTGGAGGTCACATGACAGAATGTTGCAAGACCAACCAATTCTTCATTGCAAATACCTTTTTTCAACAACATAAATGGAAACTATGCAAATGGATCTCAACAGATGGAATACACAAGAATAAAATTGATTACATCTGTAGGAAGAGGTGATAGAGATGTTCAATATTATCAGCCAAAGCAAAGCATGGGGCCAACTGTGGAACAGATCATGCAAGTTCAGACTGAAACTGAAGAAAATGAAAACAAGTCCAGAAGAGCCAAAATAGGGCCTGGAATAAATCCCATCTGAATTTAGAGACCTTGTCAAGAATAGATTCAGTGCATTGAATACTAATGACAGAAGAAGAGAGGAACTGTGCGATGAAATCAGGAAAATCATACATGAAGAAAGAAAAAGTTCATTAAGAAGACGAGAAAGAAAGAAAAGACTAAAGTGGATGTCAGAAGAGACATGTTTTTTGTTTTTGTTTTAAACTTGTGATTGTGAATTGAGTGAAGGTTTCACAGTCCAGGTCATCAACTTTACATTCAATAAATCATACACTTTATTTCATCTCAATGATTACAGGCCCCTCCATGCAACAACAGTTATCTGGCTTTCTCCCTGTGATTCATATTTGCATTCAACCTATTTTCCCTTCGTTTCTCAACTTTGTCCTTTGGAAAATGTTGCCCTTTTGATTTTGAATGATTGACCATTCCATGGTGAGCATATTCTGCTAGTGTTGTTGTCCCTTGCTATAAATCTATCTACTGCTTGGCTGAAAATTGGGCCATGAGGGTGAGTTTTCAGACATGAAGTATAATCGAGGGCCATAGTCTCAGGTTTCTCCAGTCTCTTTCTGACCAGCAAACTTTTTTTTTTTTTTAATTAAATAATTTTGAGTTTTGCTCCACATTTTCTCCCACTCTATCTATCATCTATCTATCTATCTATCTATCTATCTATCTATCTATCTATCTATCTATCTATCTACCTATGTATCCAGGATCCTTGAATGTGATCCCTTTCAGAGTAGTTGGTAGTGGTAGCTAGGCACCATCTAGTTCTTCTGGTCTCAGCGTTGTGGGAAGTGATGTTAACAGTGTTCCATTAGTCTGTTGGATTAATTGATTCAAAGTTTCTCCAATTCTTATCGCTCTTCTTTCTTCCACATATGGAGAGACCAATAGATGCACCTTAGATGGTCATTCATGGACTTTCTAGATCCCAGGCACTACTCACCCAAGCAGGATATAGAACATTGTCTTTGTGGATTGATGCCAATTCACCATGGTGTTCCCTGAGACTACGATCCTGAGCCCTAGCCCCATTGTCTTAAGATGCTTGATAATATCTAGGAGGTTTTCATCATTTTCCACTGTATGCTCCACCACATTCATAGTTGTGTTTGCAGGAAAGGTAAATACTCATGTACAAATATCCTTTTTAAAAATCTTATATATTTGTTGTTGTTGTTGTTGTTAAGTGCCATCGAGTCGGGTCCGACCCATAGCGACCCTGTACAGGGTTTCCGAGGGTATCCCATTCTTTCTCCTCTACTCATTCAGCCTAAGTCTCAATCCATGTATCTACCCACAGAACACTATTGTTGCAAGGTTGTATATATATCACTATTTACCTCTACTCCCTTTAGCGCATGCATACCTCCTTGTGTCTTTACCTATTGTCATCATTCTTCTGCTACCCTTCCTCTTCTTGTATATTGCCTTCCCCTTTCTTGTATATTGCCCCTACCCCTACCAGAGCTAACATGAGTCTACCCTCTAGCAAATGAATTACTCTCCTCTCCCTCCTACCCCTGGGCCCATCAACGAATGAAACCTGCTTTTGAATATAGAGTAGTAAAAACAAATGGAAAAAATTGTGAGTAAAAGAGCAAAACAGAAAATTTCAAAGGGTAGCTCAAGAAGGCAAAGTTAAGTATTATAATGAAATGTACAAAGACCTGGAGTTAGAAAACCAAAAGAGAAGAACACACTTAGCATTTCTCAAGAATTGCTCGATATTCAACCATTTCAGGAGGTATCATATGACCAAGAACCAATGGTAATTAAGAAAGAAGTCCAAATTGCACTGAAGGCATAGATGAAAAACAATGCTCCAGGATTTGATGGAATATCAATTGAAACATTTCAACAAACTGATGTAGATACTTACTAGTCTACATCAAGAAATCTGAAAGACAGCTTTCCTGTCCCACTGACTGGAAAAGATAGATATTTGTGCCCATTCCAAAGAAAGGTGACCCAACAGAATGTGAAAATCATCAAATAATACCATTAATGTGAGACATAAGTAAAATTTTGCTGAAGATAGTTAAAAAAATAGTTGCAGCAGCACATTGACAGGGAGTTGTCGAACATTCAAGCCAGGTTCAGAAGAGGACCTGAAATCAGGGGTGTCACTGTTGACATCAGATGGATCTTGACTGAAAGCAGAGAATACCAGAAAGATGTTTACTTGTGTTTTATTGACTAGGCAATGACATTTGACCACATGGATCATAACAAACCATTGATAACATTTTGAACAATGGAAATTCCAAAACACTGAATTGTGCTTATGCGGAACTTGTATCTAGACCAACAAAACAAGGGATACCACTTGGAGTTTAATATCAAGAAATTAAACCAAGAAAGATGTGCACTATACTTATTAAATATGTATGCTGAGCAAATAACCCGAAAAAGTGAACTATATGAAGAACAATGTAGCATCAGGATTGGAGGATGTCTCACTAACAACTTGTGATGATGACATAATCAGCCTTGTTGAAAGCAAAGAGAATTTGAAGTACTTGCTGATGAAGATAAAATAATATAGATATGGATTACAACTCAGTGTAAAGAAAACAAAAATTCTCACAGCTGTTCCAATAAACAACATTATGATAAATGGAGCAAAGATTGAAATTGACAAGGATTTCATTTCACAAAAGCAATAATCAAGAAATCAAAGGACGTATTGGACTGGGCAAATCTGCTGCAAAAGACCTCCTTAAAGTGTTAAAGAGCAAAGATGTTACTTTGAGGACTACGGTTCTCCTAACACAAGCCATGGTATTTCCCTCATATGGGAAAACTGCACAATGAATAAGGAAAATTGGAGAATAATTGATGCATGTGAATTATGGTGTTGGCAAGGAATATTGAAAGTACCTTGACAAACAAATCTCTCTTGGAAGAAGTGCAGCCCTTAGAATCAAGGAGGATAAATTTCATTATAAAATTTTGGACATGCTATCGGGAGGAACCAGTTCCTGGAAAAGGACATCAAGCTTGGTAAAGTAGAGGGTCATTGAAAAAGAGGAAGACCCTCCCCAAAGAGATGAATTGATATAGTGGCTGCAACAATAGGCTTTAACATAACAATTATGAGGATGAGGCAGGATCAGGCAGTGTTTCATTCTGTTGTTCATGACGTTCATGGGGTCGCTAAGAGTCAGAACCAATGCAAAGACAACTAACAACAGCAACAACATCTCTCTTTTATTTTTTTTCTTAAATGTTTTATTGTGAATTATGTGATAGTTTATATGGGAGAACATTAGTTTTATATTCATTCTATCGTATATCATCTCATTGACATGGTTAAAATCCCCTCCATGCATCATCAACCAACTAAAGGATATACCCTGCAATCCTTCCCCCAGACCCCCAGGTCTTCAGCACACAGTCGCTCTCCCTCTCTGGATTTAAAGTCTCCAGCTGCTCCATCACTCCACGTCATCATCTCTGCCTCAACAACATCTCTTTTGTAATGTAGACAGTATTAAATGATACTAAGCACTCTGGTTCTGGAACCAAAGTGTCTGAAATGTCTAGCTCAATGGCATGTTTCTCTATATGACCTTCAGCAAGTTTCTGTCTCTCTGCTTTGGTTTTCCCAACTATAAAATTTACCTACCTGTGAAGTTTATAGAGAATTAAATGTTGCTTAGATCAATGTCTGTCTTGTAGTAAGTACTCAGATGTTAGCTTGAAAAAAGAAAGTGATGCCCATGTGTTGTTTCGGGTGAGGGAAAGGATCATGAGTAAGATGCCTCTGCCCTTTGGAAAGTGAAAGGCAAGACTTGCTTTTATCCCTAAACATCCTCTAAGCCTAGCCACATAGGACTTCCCCCTTCAGGACCACAAGTTTGAAGCTTAGGCTCTCCCTCCTTGTTCATTCAATGATTTGATTACAACATGATAATACTAAGTTCAAGGTCTGATGGTTGACCTACTTGAAAAATGAACAAGAATGGATCTTTCTAGATCCTTTGATTCATTCTCAAGAAACACTCTCCTTTTCTGAAGAAAATGTTTTAATTTTTTTATCTTGTATTATTCTTTCATTCTAACTTTAGTTTTATCATATCAGAAAAGAAATATTTGCTTTGTTGCTCAGTTATCTGAAACAGTCCTCAATTAGACTTTGTTATGGTCCTTTTCTGATGTTCTCTGGTTTATATTTTGTTACTACTAACAACCATACTTCATGTCCCACTACAATAAGGTAAAACAAGTATCAAAATTTAAGTAAGTTAACTTTTATAAACTAAGTAGTGGATAAACTGAACCAGAAGCTGACAGTAAATTCTTAGCTGTCTTAGTCATTTTTTCAATATTTTATATGTGAGCCAGTTAGAAATATATTTTATATCACATTCTGACACACACAGTTGTGTGTTTGTTCATATTCTGTGAGAGGTAGATAGTCCAACAGGACTGAAATTTCAAGGGTTTTATTAGTGGATATGCATGGGTAAGGGAAAGATGGGAAAGAAACTGGTGAAGGCTGGATGCAAGTCTGAGCCCAAGTGAAGGAACCAGAAAGGGATGCCTGGGTGGGAAAGTTCTAGATTGCTATGCAGTCTAAGGAAGGTTCAGTAAGGCTGCTGGGAACTCCTTGAGCCAATGCTGACTTTCAGAATAATAGACCTAATTGGTTATCCCTCCTATACTCAAAGATACTGGCTGTGAGCAGCCCACAGATTGCAGAGCACAACGGTAGGAGGAGCCTTTGGCCAGTAGTTGGTGGTCTACAAGGCACATTCTCATGGTCACCCTCAACATATCCTCATGTATAATGGAATAAAAATTTCATGTAATAATGCTTACCCTCACAAAGTGAGATACATTCTAATATTTTCTCTTCTAGCCTGTTCCTTTCCTTCTGTCTTTGATTTTAAATACTGGCCATGATCCACAAAAGTGATTCCATGAGCTTGGAATCACTGTCTTGTTGTTGCTCTTAAGTGTTGTCAAGTCTGTTCTGACTCAGAGTGACTCTTAATAGGGCTTCCAAGGCTGTAATTCTTTGCGGGAGCAGAAAACCTCATTTTCCTCATATGGAGTACCTGGTGGGCTTGAACACACTGGCTTTGTGGTTCACAGTCCAGTGCTTATCCTACAGAGCCACACTCTCCCTACTTGAATCACCTTACAGACTGAAAATACGGGTTTAAACCATCCACTAGCAACCAAATCACTTTGGGGTGGCAGGGAAGAAGGGGAAGGCATTCTCCCAAATATTCAGATTCCTAGGCTCCATCCTAGAAAGTCTGCCAGGATCTAGGAATCTGAATTTTTAAACAAGCACTGCCTTCCTCATACCATTCTTTTGAGAATGATAATGATTCAACTTAATCATGCTTCAGAAATCTAAGTGTTAGCAAAGAGGAAATAAATGAGATAAAAAGAATGCCTTTGCTCAAAGAACAGGACAGACAAACCTCAAAGTGATTGCAGGGTCTTGGATACCAACACTGCTCTCAGGTAGGGAGTTGTTGGTGATTTTTTATTGGTTTATGGCACCATTACCTGACACATCTGAGGATTAGGATTCTCATCATCATGGATGCTGGTGCTTGTCAAGGACTTGCAGCTTCTCAAAGCAGAGCTTCTATGATCAAGGCACAAATGTTAGCAAACAGCCTGTGGACAACCCATCCCTGTTTATTTGTGCCTTTTGTTCTTTTCTTTCTCCTCGTCTTCTTTTTTTCTTTTCCTATCTTTCCACTTGGTTTCTTTTATATCCTTTTACAGTGAACCACTAGTAATTTCTATCTGCACTGGAGAATACTGAATTGAAGAAAAAAGCGTGTTTCATCTAAGAAATGTTTTAATAAAAAAGACAATTTCATAAGAACAGGTGTTTGAGGCCAGAAATTTGAGAGATTCTTATGTCAACAAACCCCATAATATTAGAACACGTAAAGTCCCATCTGGCCAGTACCAAAGAATTGAATTAGAGCTTCAGATTAAGGTTGTTCCCCCATTTTCTGTCTCTGGCTTTCTGCTGCCAAAAAAGTCCCAACTGACTATGAGAACGTGCTTTGTAATCAGGTATCTCACTCAAGGTGAAATGTCATACCATTGATTAATTTCTCTTGGTTTAGAATGTTGTTGTTAGGTGCCATCCATTCAAGTCTGACTCATAGTGATCCTTTACAGAAGCAGAAAATCTCACTTTTCTTTAATGGAGTGACTGGTGGATTTGAACTGCTGACCTTTTGGTTAGCAGCCCAAAGCTTATCCAATAGTGCGTCCCTGCAAAAACTTGATTTGAATTAAATACTTTCAACAAAAGTTACACGTTGGTAGTACAGAGATCTTTCCTGATTTAGCCTGGGTTTCTGCCTCTTCAGATTATTTGCAGACTCTCCACTGTTTTTACTGAAATTCAGATTGATGTTGTTAATGCAAGTGAGTCATTTTCAATTTACAGCGATCCCATGCAACAAAGGAGAACTACCCCACAGTTTTTTTTTCTCAGCTATAATCTTTACTAAGGAGTTTTGGTAGTGTAGTGGTTACCAGCTGGGCTGCTAATCTCACGGTCAGCAGTTCGAAACTACAAGTGGTTCCGCGGGAGAAAGCTGAAGCTTTCTGCTCCTGTAAAGATTTACAGTCTTGGAAATGCTGCGCAGGGTCACTATGAGTCAGAACCGACTCCACGGCACATCACCACCACCACCATAATCTTTACTGAAGCAGATTGCCACAACTTTCTCCTATAGAGCTGTTTGTTGTTGTTGTTACGTATTGTCCAGTCAGTTCCAACCCATGTGACCCTATGTACAACAGAACAAAACACCGCTGGGTCTTGCACCAGACCCACAATTGCTGCTATGCTTGAGCCCTGTGCCACTGGTGCCAATCCAACTTGTTGGGGATCTTCCTCTTTTTCACTGTTCCGCTTTATCAACCCTTATGTCCTTCTCCGGATAATATGTCGGAAGTATGAGAGATGAAATCTGGCCATCTTGGCTTCTAAGGAGCATTCTGGTTGTACTTCTTCCAACATAGATTTGTTTGTTCTTCTGGCAGTCCATTGTTGTTGTTGTTGTTAAGTGCCGTTGAGTCTATTCCAACCCATAGCGACCCTGTTTAGGGTTTCTGAGGAGCAGCTGGTGAGCTCAAACTGCCGGCCTTACAGTTCAAACTGACTTTACAGTCCAGCACGTTAACCCACAGCACCATACTAGGACTCCTGGCAGTCCATAATACCTTTAATATTCTTCTCCAACACCATGATTTAAATGAATCAATTACTCTGTGGTCTTCCTTACTTATTGTCCAACTTTCACATGCATATGAAACTATTGAAAATACTATAGCTTGGGTCAGGTACACTTAGTCCTCAAACTGACATCTTTGCTCTTCAACACTTTACAGAGGTCTTGTGCAGCAGATTTGTCTAATGCAATATATCATTTGATTTCTTGACTGCTGCTTCCATGAGTGTTGATTGTGGATTCAAGCAAACTGAAGTCTTTGACAGCTTCAGTCTTTTCAGCATTTATCATGATGTTATTTATTGGTCCAGTGGTGAGGGTTTTCATTTTCTCTACATTGAAATGCAATCCATACCGAAGAATGTGGTCTTTAATCTTCATCATTATATGTTTTAAGTCCTCTTTGCTTTCAGCAAGCAAGGTTGTATCATCTGAATATCATAGATTATTAATGAGCCTTTCTCTAACCTTGATGCCACATTCTTCTTCATATAATCGAGGTTCTCAGATTATTTGCTCTCAGAATACAGACTGAATAAGTATGATGAAAGAATAAAACCCAGGCACATAACTTTCCTAATTTTAAAACATTCAGTGTCCCCTTGTTCTGTTTGAACAACTGCTTGCTGGTCTATGTACAAGTTCCTCATGAGCACAAATGAGTGTTCTGAAATACTCATTCTATACAATGTTGTTCATAGCTTGTCATGATACACACAATTGAAAGCCTTTGTGTCAAAGTAATCATCTTTGTGGGATTCTCTGCTTTCTGCCAAGATCCATCTGATATCAGCAATGATATGCCTCATTCCACATCCTCATCTGAATACAACATGAACCTCTGGCTGTTTACTGTTACTATACTGTTGTAGCAATTTTTGAATTATCTTTAGCAAAATTTTACTTGCATGTTATATTAATGATATTGTGTGATGAGTTCCACATTCCGTTAGGTCACCTCTTTGGAATGGGCACAAATATGGACCTCTTACAATCATTTGGCCAGGTAGCCATTAGATGGGTACAAACAATCAACCTTTTAGATAGCAGTCAAGAGCTCCTAAAATTCAGTTTGTTGCTATTGTTGTTTTTAAGTGCCACTGAGTCAGTTCCAATTCATATTGACCCTGTATATAGTTTCCTAGGAGTGACTGGTTGATTTGAACTACCAACCTTGAGGTCAGTAGTCTAGTGCTTATCCTACAATGTCACACCAAGACTCTAAAGACAATACGGGTGGTGGTGGTGGTGGTTGTGTGCCATTGTGTTGGTTCTGACTCATAGCTGCCCTGTATAGGTTTTCCAATGCTATAAATCTTTACAAGAGCAGAAAGTCTCATCTTTCTCCTGTGAAGCAGCTGGTAGAGTAGATTTGAGCTACTGACCTTGCTGTTAGCAGTCCAGCTCGTAACCCACTATGCTACCAGGGCCCCTTAATGACAATATTGTTGTTGTTAAATGCCATCAAGTCGGTTTTGACTCATATAGACCTTGTATATAGTTTCCTAGAAGTGGCTGGTGGAATTGAACTACCAACATTGTAGTTCATACTGACCTAGCAGTCCATTACTTATCCTTCAGTGTCACACCAGGACTCTGAGAGACAGTATTAGTAGTGATAAAAGACAGTATTGTTGTTGTTGTTGTTGTTGTTAAGTGCTGTCGAGTCAGTTCCAACTCATGGTGATCCTGCCTACGGTTTCCGAGGAGTGGTTGGTGAGTTTGAGTTGTCAAACTTGTGGTTCAAACCACCCTTGAAGTCCAGCGCATTAACCCACAGCACCACACCAGGACTCCAAAAGACAATATTAGTACTCACTTAAGGCTTTCACATTCAAGCAATCAAAAGAAGTTTGAAGAGGAATGACAGAGACCAAATCATTTTAGGTTGGAATAAATACTTATGATATTGCCTACTCCAGGAAATGTCTACAAATCTAGTTTTCTCTAATTTTTTTTTTGTTGTTAAGTGCCTTAGAGTTGGTTCTGACTCATAGGGACCCTGAATGGGGTTTCTGAGGCGTGGCTGGTGGGTTTGAATCACCGACCTTTTGGATAGTAGCCCAGTGTTTAGACTATGGTGCCACACCAGGACTCCAATGCAATATACTGAAGACAAACTGAAAGGGGCAACTGCAGAGAATAAGCCCAGATATTTCCAATGAAACTCATTGCATTTAGGCTACTTTCTTGGAGTACTTTATTTTCTGAGTGTTGAGCCTTGAAGGTTTAAGGGTTTTATTAGTAAATTATTAAGCTTAGTGCAAGGTAGTTCTAGATAAAAGAAAAAGAAATGAGTACTAGTTAAAGTAGAAGGTCAAACCCATTTACTGCATCACTATGATAATGGAAATCGGTTCTGTTCTTTATCACAATGACAAGAACAAGGAGTTGGATAAAAAAGCATAGTGACAATGATTCCCTTTGAACCCTCCAGTTGATACACAGGTACCGCCTTAACCCTGAAGCACCTGAGTTGTGGGGGAGATGAAGAAGCTCCAATGGTATTTGTGTGTATGTGTGGTGTTTTTGCTTTTAAATTTACTATGGTGAAAATATACTTAGCAGAACACATATCATCTCAATAATTTCTATGTGTATAATTCAGTCACATCGATAACATTTTTCAAGAAATGCAGATTTTTTTCTCTATCCTTTCCCAAATCATTCTGTTACCATTAACATAACCTCAAAATCCCCTAAGCAAAAACTCACCTTTCCCTTTCACTTTTCCACTACTGGCAATCAGTAATAATCTTTGTTTCTTTCTTATAAGTGAGAACGTACAGTATTTGTCCCTTTGTGACTGACTTTCTTTGGCTCAGCCTGTTTTTGAGGTTCATTTGTGTTGTGGAATTTCTTGTTATGGCTGTGTACCCCATTGTGTGTGTACACCACATTTTGTTTATCCATACATCAGTTGATGGATATTTAGGTTGTTTTCATCTTTTTGCTTTTGTGAAAGGTGCTGCAGTGAACATTGGTGTATAGGCTTCTGTTTGTATTCCTGCCTTCATTTTTCCTGGGTACATACTAGGCATATATATTGGGGTTGCTGAGTCATATGATGGTTCTATGTTTAGTTTTTTGAGGAACTGCTAAACTGTTTGCCACAGTGGTTGTGCCGTTTTATATTCCTACCAGCAATGGATGAAGATCCCAATTTAAGGAACTTCATGTTTCCAGACCAGGTTGAACTGCATTTGGTCAATGTTGCTTGAAGCCAGGCACTGAACTTGTGCCCACTTTTCAACAACTGAATCCCTACCATGGCTTCTAAGTTGGGACCCTCAAAGACTAGACCTAGATTGTTTTCTCCTCCACTGTCCAGGGGCTGGTGTCCTGATACAGAGTCTTGGGGGTGAGGGAGCTTTCTGGGCCTTGCTCCCAAAACCTTCACATGATACAAATCTCCCAGACTCTTCATTATGGTCCTGGTCCACTGTCAGAACTTCCTACTTACAGCCAACCGTCTGTCATCCTGGGACACCTCCGGTCGCCTGAATATCCACATAAATCCTACACAGCCTTCATGATCTGCCTTAATTGCACCTTTGTCTCAACCAATCCCATTGTTTACCAAACTCCCATCCTGCCTGAGAACTAGAGGCAGTTGTCAAAGGCAGAAAGAAATAAAATAACATGTGCTACAAATTCTGTTCTGATCCAGAATTTCAAAGGGAATGTCTTCCTCTACCTCATGAGGTTGTCATGAAGATTAAATGAGTTAATGCTTGTAGATGATAGTTAGCTACTGTTGAGTGAACGCCTACTAATGGAGCCCTCATGTACAACCGAATAAAAGGTTGCCCAGCCCTGTGCCATCTTCATGGTCACCAGCAGGTTTAAGCCTATTGTGCCAATGGATCTCACTGAGGGTCTCCCTCTCTCTTGCTGTCCTTTACTTCATCAAATATGATGTTCCCCTCTGGCAATTGATCCCTCCCAATGATGTGTCCAAAGCACATGAGTCAGAGACAGTGTTCTGTGAAAATCAATAGGGTTTTCATGGACTAATTTTTAGACGTAGATCTCTAGGCCTTCCTTCCTAGGGTGTATTATTTGCAAGCTCCACTGCTGGTATTTGAAATATTGATCAGTAGCATTGTTTCCAGTATCACAGCAACACACAAGCTGACAAATGGTAGTGGATATAGATGGTACCTGAGCTGAAATCTGAAGTATGAGAAGGAGTTACCCAGCTGGAGAGATTCCAGATAACAGTCAAGTATGACTCAGATATCAGCATTCATAAGTGAATAAGGAAGACCGTGGAAGAATTGATGCCTTTCAGTTATGGTGTTGGAGAAGAATATTGAAAGTGCCATGGGCTGCAAAAGAACAAATAGATCTGTGTTGGAAGAAGTGCAGCCAGAGTGCTCCTTGGAGTCCAGGATAGCCAAACCTCATCTCTCATACTTCAGAATATTGTCAGGAGGGACCAGTCCCTGGAGAAGGATATTATGTTTGGTAAAGTGGAGGGTCAGAGAACAAGAGGAAGACCCCCAATGAGATGGATTGGCCACGTGGCAGCATTGATGGACTCAAGCATGGCAACACTAGTGCAGTTGGCCCAGGATTGGGCAGTGTTTCGTTCTGCTGTGTATAAGGTCGCTATGGGTCAGTACTGACACGATGGCATCTAACAACAACAACAATGTCCAAAGCCCTCTGGGAAATAGGGCCAGGTTGTCCCCATTGGAATTCAAAGTCTTCTCAGGAGGGTTCCAGCACAAGAGATTGCTCAGTCAAGTTTGCCCCACTTTCCTCACAGCTGAACCTAGACATTGTTGATTAGACCATGTAAGGTGCTAATTAAAATCATGTAAGTACACTATTTACAATTTATTGTTAATTTTCAAGTGCCATCGTAATGATGCATATTATTAAAAATGTGTCAGATAAGCTTGGCTTTAAATTTTAATTTACTGTAACACTGAACTCCGTTTATCTAAGTTTTTCTCATTGGACTGTTTGCTTAAGTTGGTATTTGGTAAAGTTGTGAGTATTAGTGATTGTTGTTAAGAGCTGTCGAGTTGGTTCTGACTCTTAGAGACCCTGTATATGGCTTCCAAGGAGTGGCTGGTGAGTTTGAACCGCCAACCCCGTGATTAGCAGTCTAATGCTTATCCTATAGCTCCATTGACTAACCATCACAATTTCTGTATTCAGGTCCTTGGTCATCTTGTCTACCTACAGGTTTTAGGTAATTTATTATATAACCAATGGACCCACACCTCATAGAGTAACACTTTTATAATCTACAAAACCTTTTTTTTGGGGAGCACCTTAATTGACTTAATATGTATCATCTTGGCTTTTTCCTATGTTTCTGGATCTAGCAAAGGGAGAAAAAATGCTCAGCAGGATAAAGTTGAAAGTATTTGATGTTTTCTAACTAATTTAGCTCACACATCTGGCAGCCTTTTTAGCATTATCTCTAAGAATTAATAAACAGAAGGTTGCTCTCTATCACCTACCTTTTTTCTTTGTCTTTCCTCCATGACAAAGTATATTTGTGCTACTGTAAAGTTCTGTAGAGCATGGAATTGGAAGACTTCTTGCCTGTGAATGACTGACTCCAGCCTGTTGCTGTTGTTGTTAGGTGCCATCAAGTCAGAACCGACTCATAGCGACCTTATGCACAACAGAATGAAACACTGTCCGATCCTGGGCCAACCTCACAATTGTTGCCAAGCTTGAGTCCAATGATGCTGCCCCTTCGCCAATCCTAGCCTAGCAGAGCTTAATTCCATCTTGTGCCTAGGTGTAAGGGCTCAGGTGTCCATTTTTCTTGAGTACCTTATGCACCTCTGACTGCTGAACTGCCAGAGTTAGACATAGTATATTTATATGTAGATTTTGGTGCCACTCTCTTAGCCAGCCCTCGTAGGAACATTCCTAGACACATTTCTTGATGGTCACCTAGTTGTGATGTCATGCCCTGAGAGCCTCAGACTGTAAGTTCTCCTGTCTGCAACAGTCTCCTCCTAGCTTTCTATAAGCCTGGCAGGTGTATGTGACTCATAGCTGCTGCCATCAATCACGGTTGTGGGAGGAAATTGCTGTGTTCCCTGTGCCCTATACAAGGTCACCTGTAGAGATGGAACCTTGGAAACTCATCATGGCGTCTATGATTTCCTTCACCTGGGTGATTTATGTTTTTCTTTGTTGTGTGTTTACTCTTGTTTAAGACTTAATAAAAAGTCTTCATAATACTTATATCTTTGAAGATAAGGTCTCTTTTCTCCCCTAAAAAAAAAAAAAAAAGATAAAAACTCATTTCTGAGTTAATTTACACAAGGATCTTAGGACTCCCATTAAAAAGGTACAGTGTGGAACCCCTTGATAAAGCTGACATTAACTACTTCTTAGGTTAAATGGGTTATATCAACCTTGGAATACATGGAGTTGGTATGCTTTGGAAAATAAGATTAAGTTTGTATAATAAATCATGTTCTAGAAGGACATAAAAAGTTAAAAATGAAAAATAAATCGACAAAACATAATTATTTGTTGCAGATCATTATATCATTAGCATTCCAAGCCAGAGGAAATGACAGAAGAGGGGATGTGTTAGGTGCACACTAAAGTTGAGCAGGAGTTTGTCAGAAGACAAGAGGCATTCTAGCAAGGCATTTATCAAGATCTTGGTGCATGAGATAATGGTTCGATGCTCAGCTGCTAACTAAAAGGTTGGTAGTTCAAATCTACCCAGAGGAACATCACAAGAAAGGCCAGCTTATCTACTTAAAAAAAAAAAAAAAATTAGACATTGACAACCCTATGGAGTTCAGTTATACTCTGACACACATGGGGGTTCTCATAAACTGGAGTCAACTCAACAACAAAAGACAATGCAATAGTAGGGGTGGGGTGGGATGTGTGTGTGCTGGGTGGGGAGGCTGAGGAAGCAAATTACAATCAGTATGTGAAAGGCCTGGAGTTGTTTATACAGCAACTCCAGGTCTTTTACATTCTGATTATGTCCTCTTGCTATAGAAGTCAGTGGTTCAAACCCACCAGCTGCTCCACAGGAGAAATGAGGATGTCTGTTTCTGGAAATATTTACGATGAGTCAGAATCAACTTGATGGCAGTAGATTTGGTTTGGTTTTAGTAGAGGAGTAATAGCAGACTTTTTTAAAAAAAGATACAATACCATAGCATCGAAGAAGCTAAATTAGAATGATAATTTATTTTAGGAAGCATTTGCAATAGTTCAGTGGGACCTGAATTAGAAACCATGGAGGGGGATTGAAGAGGGAACCATATTTGGGAGAGAATCCTAGGTTTAGTGGCTAAGAGGAGGGAAGAAATAAGGGAGAGGTGTGCTATGAGAATTACTGCTCATTTTTTGGCTTGGATGGTTTGGGTAAATTATAACACTATTAACCATTAGGGATCAATGGATAAAAAATCAGGTGAAAATGCTTGGTGAGGATGGGCACAGTGGAAGGGTGTTGATGTGCTCAGTTTTAGACAGGCTCAGCATGAGGGAGTTGTAGGAGATGTCACCAGGCAATTGCAATATAATTGGAAGCTTATGAGTGAGCCTAGGGCTGGAACAATGTATTTTATTATTTTATAAGGTAATTTAAGTTGTGTATGTGACTGAGAAAAGAAACAACTATGAGTGTTTATCATATGACTTCTCCTCATGACAAACTCACTGCCATGGAGTCAGTTCTGACTCATGGTAACCTTATGTAGGTTTCTGAGGCTGTAAATTTTCATGGGAGCAGAAAGCCTCCTCTTTCCCCGCGCAGAGCGGCTGGTGGATTGGAACTGCTGAAATTGTGATTAACAGTCCAACACATAATCCACTATGTCACCAGAGAACCTTATCATATGCCCTGTGATAATGCACTGGACTGCAAAATTGATTTGATCTGCAAGGTTGGTGGTTCAAGCTCACTAGCTCCTTGGTAGCCCTATATAGGGTCACTATGAGTCAGAACCGATTCGACAGTACTTAACAACAACAACAACAACTCTTTATATGAATTATCTCATTTAGTGCTTACAGCAATTCTATTTAAAGGACTCCCTATGTGGTGCAAATCATTAATGATATTGACTTCTAACCCAAAGGCTGGAAGTTCAAGCCCACACAGAGGTACCTTGGAAGAAAGGCCTGGTGAACTACAAGAATGAGTCAAAAATCATCCACATTCTGGCTGTAGAATTTATTTTAATCAACTTTTATAAAAGACAAATACATTATTTTTTGATATCTCCTTGTTTTTTAATACACTTTGTCCATCTGTCAACAAACTTTTGTAATTCCTTATTAAAAAATGTTTTAGGATGAGCCGCAATCCACAAATGCACTGCTGTCTTCACTTCTTCATCAGATGTGAATCTTCATCCTCTGACAGCTGCTTTCAGGGCATCAAACAGGTGAAAGTGGATGGAGCAAAATCAGGACTATAGGGAGATGCTTTAAGTGAAGTTATTGCAGAGTGTTAGCAGTGTGGGCAGAGGTGTGATGCAAGATCACACCTTTGGATAGCAGTTCTCTGCTTTTAATATGACGTTTAGGCTTCAGCTCTTTAGTGAACATCTCACTGTAATGAGCACTGCTGATTGTTGAACTTCTTTTCCTGATAGTGTTCCAATACTGGCTGTTGAGAATCCCAGAAAACTGTAAGCATCAATTTTCTAGCTGATGGTTGACTTCTGAGTTTTTCTTGGTCGGTGACTGAGGATATTTCCATTTCACACTCTTCCATTTACTGTCAGGCTTGCACTGACAAATCCATGTCTCATCACGATTAATGATTTAAAAAAAAATTTTTTTTTTAACTTTCTTTGAGTACAAGTCCAAATTTGTTTGCAGATGCCCAAGTGCTTCTGTTTATGCTCTTCTGTAAGCTGTTTCGGTACTCATCTCACACAAATTTTCCTAAATGCATGTCTGTCATGGATTATTTCATAGGCAGAGACATGGCTGATTTGCAAATGATTGCCACATAATCCATTGTCACTTGTCTCTTCGACAGAAACTTTTCACGTGCACACTCAATGTTGTCATCGGCCTTGGATGTGGATGTGGACATGGATAGGCGTTTTAATATAACAGGAGTGAAGATAATTTTGACTCATCCCCGTACTTTGGAAAAATCAGTCATTGGAAACAGTTCTATTATTGGGACACACAAGGTTGCCTTGAGTTGGAAGCAGTTCAATGGCAACTCCATATTTTGTTATCTTTTTTTCACCAGATAAATAATCTGAGGGTTAGAGAAATTCCATAATTTTCCAAACTCCAAACAGCTAGTAAGTATATTTGAACCCAGTGTTCTGACACCAGAGTCCAGCTCACTGCTCCCTACCACGGACACATTTATGTTAAATGACAAGCAGAAGCGAGGCTGTACAGGAAAGAGTTTATCAAAAAGTTGACAGAAAACCAAGAAACAGTGGTGTCTTAGAGTCCAGATGGAAGGCATCAAATGCTCAAAAGCATCCCACATAAGAGATGATAATGGAGACAAGACTTGAAAATAAGCCCAAATCAGAACTAGAAGAACACTTCTGGAGAGCAGTTTCAGTAGAATAGCAGGATCAGAGGCAGAATATAAAACACTGGGGAGAAAATGAGATTATGGGTTGGTGTAAAGTCAGGCAACAAGACCAGAAGGAACCTGAGGAAGAATGGAAGGCTGACCACTAGACTAGTGTGTACATCACCTTAGCAAATTCACCTCCAGCCAAAGTCTAGCAAACTCAGTCCAGAAAGCTCAGAAACAGTTGCCAGCACACGTTTCCATGTTCACATGACTGTATGTGTACAAACCAGAATGTTGATTGGTTCCTTTGCATTGAGTAATACATTAAATAGAAGCCTTGGTGTTACACAGTCAAGAGCTCAGCTGCTAATCGGAAGGTTGGCAGTTCAAACCACCTATCAGTGGTAGGAAGGAAGACCCAGTGACTTACAGCCAAGAAAACCCCATCACGAAGTTCTTCTCTGCCATATGGGGTCACTGTGAGTCACAATTGAACCTACAGCATACAACAATAAACTACCAAGCATTCTAAATGTCCATGGTTTGCTATTGAGTCCATGACGGGCTTGTAGGTAATGCCTAATTACAATAAAATATTCATCAGAAAGAGTGAATTCTGAGCAAGAAGGTAATGTGACTAATGCCATCAATTTGTGATGTGTGTGCATCCATCTCACTATGGACCGGGCCTGCCAGAAAGTCACATGCACATGCTCATGGGGCAGCCATGGAGTCTCCAAACTTTATTCCTCTGGACTTTTCTTTTAGAGAAACTATCTTCTTCCCTTTGGTCCAGAGTTTTCCAAACATGATCATTCTTATACTATCTTTAGTATTTTTTCCATATCCAAATAGCACCATCAATATAGCTTAATTTTTAAAACTAATTTACTTGCAAGTTAATAAAGCTATTTCTTTGAAAAGGGAATTTTATATTATGGCATTAAATGGAAAATCAGTATCCCTTGATACAAATACAAGGCAAATGTAAAGGTAAACACAAAGTCCCTTAAAAAAAATTAGATTGTTATTCTCTAAAACCTTTTTGAATTCTATCAGGGATATGCATACTACCCTCTGGAAAGCACTTTTCTCAAACAATATAATGCAATTATCCTTTCTCAATGGTATTCTACCACCGAAATGTTCCCACACTCTCATTGGATAGGGGCAGGTTTACTGCAAAACTAATAAAAGTTTAAACTTCAAGGCCTAGTACTCATACCTGCCCCTAAGGTGTGCTTGTGTCAAATTTTCTTTCTTTTCTTTTTTTTTTTAAAGAGAACCCTCCCCATTACCCACCATGCTATATAAGATTTAAGCCCTAAATTTGTTTCTATTCCTACCTCTGGATCATTCTAGAGCTGTCTGAATTCACCCATAAAAGATTTCTTTTTCCTCATTTCATTCTGAAAGAGTAATTTTTTTTTTTTTTTCAAGTTTGGTGATGTCCTTCAGTTTCTCTCTCACACTATTTGCAAAGGACAAGAGAGAGAGGGACTGAGTGCCGCAAGGAGTAGATGTGTGAAAAAAAGAAGGATATGGCTAGGCTGAAAAAGCTTGGGCATGTTTAAGAAAGAGAAGAATGATGGAAAGAGACTAATGATGTCAGACAGTGGAGGGAATGGATAAAGAAGGGATTCAGTACACAGGTGAAGAAGACTTTGGCCTTAGAAAGGAGGAAGCACCCTTTTACTTCAGAGCTAACAGAAAGAGATGTAAGAGGGTAAGTGGAAAAGGACTGCTAGTAGGATTCCAGTTCACATGCACAAGGTGCTTAAACATGTCTCTGCAATCAGTGGATGCTGCAGACAAATTCTCTTGGTAATATCCTTGTCTTTGTCTTTATAGGATGCCCTTTTTAAAAGGTCCAATCAAAGCACAGATTTCCCAGGAGATCTGCTAGGCTAGTTATATTCAAGGCAAAGAGGTCAACTCTGAAGGCTATGGAGACTGTTTGGGGGATTCCCAAGATGTAATCTTCTTATTTATTTATTTTTTAAAATGTTTTATTGTGAATTATATGATAGTTTACATGAGAGAACTTTAGTTTTACATTCATTCCATCGTATATCATCTCATTGCCATGGTTCCAATCCCCTCCATGCATCATCAACCAGCCAAAGGGTATATCCTAGAAACCCGCCCCCTACCCTTCCCCCTCCTCCCCCTCCCCCCAGTTTTCGGTCCACAGTCCCTTTCCCTCTCTGGATCCAAAGTCCCCAGCCGCTTCATTGCTCCACGTCATCCGCTCTGTCTCCATCTCAGGCACCTCTGTTTCTCTGGGTAGGGTCCCGCTCTCGGCTCTTCTCCACTGAAGGTCCCAGATAGCTCCGCTCCTAGACTGTAGAATTAATCACTCCCTTCCTTGTTTCAAATCGCCTACCTTTGCATTTCCAACCCTCATAATCCGTCCTGATAAGCATCCTTCACTACAGTATCATGAGTTACCCCTCTGTATTTCCTTTCATCTGCTCTGCCCAGACAGATTGAATAGTACCCACTGGAGATTCTGCCTTCCTCCATGCTCCCTAGCACTAGGTTCTCCCTTGAAGGCTTGTAAGCCGGTCACTTCTTGCCTTTGTAGTTCCCCCCTCCCCATTTGAGTATCCAATGTCCAAGTTGCCCATCTCTGTCCACTCTGTGTGTGTAGAGGGGGTGGGAATGATTCTTGCTGTAAGGATTTGTTCCTTCTTTTGAGTTGCTGCTCCATAGGTATAGGTCAAGTTCATCCAGTCATCCGGTCCAGGTCACTTGGGTTTCATCTGCAAGTGTGGGCGCTCCTGTGCACATGCCCTCTCTTCCCGTCAGCCAGTACTTCCACTCTCCTCTCGAGTCCTCCGTGGCCACTCCACTGACTCTGGGCCCAAGAGTCCCCAGGTCTCCTCACACTGCTTGCCCTCCAGGTCCCCAGCTGGGTCCCCAGAAGTCCACTGAACATTGTAGGGTTTAGCTTGCCGCTTCATTGCTGCTTTTACCCCATTCCCCACCCCACCCCCCATTGGTGATGTCTGTGGTCACCAATCAGAGCGTGCATTTCCATTGAGTCTTAGTTTTGGAGGGGGGGTTTGCGTTGAGAGGACCTGGCCACTTGCCTTGATGTTTCCTAGGGAAGTGAATTGTTTGTTCTTGTAGTAACAGTCCATCTGCCTCCCTTTTTCCTGCAGGTCTTTCTTTCAAGAGGTATCTTTTATTTTTCTAGCCACTCTAGGCTGGTCTGCTCATCCTTTCAAGTGGAGATTTCTTGTCTCTGGAGATCTGGATGTGGTTCCGGTTTCTACCTATAGTTTTATGTATTGCAGAGGCTCTGTAGGAAGCCTCGTTCACTGGGTACGCTGTAGCCCCATTTTAGGTATTCCAATCAGTCATAGGCAGAAGATGGACTTACAAGCCTTCTAGTGTGATGTTTCTGACTATTCCTTTCTCTCCCTCTCCAGTGTCTACTCTGTATTATAATGCAAGGGAAACCAAGATAAAAAAACAAACAAACAGTCAAGCATCTTAACATGATTCCCACCCCCATTCCAGCCATGACTCAATCCCCGCATCTCAGAGCCTTGCAGTTCCAAGGCTGTGCATAGTGCATATATCGTCCTTTATCCCTGTCCCATTTGGCCCTCTCAAACATGCCCAATTGTTCTCCCATCTGCCCCGTTCCAAGATGTAATCTTGATGAATTTTCTTGAAGGACACAGGATGACCATAAAGAATTTTTATAAAGAATTTTTTTGAAGACTAAAAATTACATTAATAAGAAAAGAACCAAGAGATTTGGATCGAGGCATTCCCCCACCCCCCATCATTACAATCCACGTGCTTATTCTTTGAGGGTAGCAAGAGCTCTCCTATGAGAATTTCCTTGGGAAACCTTACCCCATCTACCCTACTTCCCCTTCAGACTTCTTTTTTATTTTAAAACTCAATGAATGCTTCAAGGGACATAATTTGAGACCCTTGAGGATGACAAAACTGCCATTTTGTCATGGTCTCAATCAAAGTGTGTAGAATTTGGCAGGGAAGAAACACCACCTTCAGAAGTGTATAGACCTACATGAAAGATATGTTGAAAACCAATAGATTCACATGTTGATATTTTTGTTTAGTAAAGGTTACTATGATTCTGCAGCAATACTTTTGTATCACCAATGTATTTGAGGTAGAGCCAAAATGCAGAACTGTGACTTGTGTGGCTCCCATCTTTTCTTTAAATCCAGAGAAAACACCATCTGTTAAGGGTAATGGAGGTTGTGTGGGAGATTTGAGGGAAAGCATACTGTGGAATTTCCAATATGGAGGTTTACCAGAGAGAAGAGAAAGCATCTCTGAGCATCTAGGAGGACCCAAGTGTGTAGGGCTTATAAGGCAACACAGTAATAAGATTCTCTCCTGAACTATTCTGAAGACTTGACACAGGACAGACAGAGCTAATGGTCTGATTCTTCCAGAGCCTGGATGAGCTGAGAAAGAAGAGAAAGGAACCTAAAGAGGGAAAGAAATGGAGTTGCTGATAAATGTGTCATTGAAGGGTTTAAACAGAGGGGAGGCTAGTTAATAGGATAGGATTTGAGGACGAGCAGTGTTAATGAGATCAGAGAGCAGATTTAGTGGAAACTGAGGAAGAAAAGAAGATCATGGTCTGAATAAGATTTCTGAAAAAGATCTTGAGGAAGTGCCAGTTTGAGTGATGGTAGTTTGGGTTCAGGGTTGCCAAAAAAGAGAGCCTTCAAGGGTAAGGAGAATGATGCAAAGAAATTGAGGAACCAAAAGCTCAGGGTAGATACGTCAAGAATAATGGGAGGACCAAAGACAGAGATCCCTGCACCCGAAAGTCTCAAATACAATGGGAATGGCAGGGTTTTCTGCAGATGGAAACTGTCGGATGGAAAGAGTAAGCCCCATAATGACCCTCTAAAAGTGTCCTTATCCTGATCCCTGTACCCTGTGAATATGCTCCTTTGCCTGGGAAAAAGGGATTTTGCAGATGTACTGAGCTCCAGGATATTGAGATGGAGAAATGATCTTGGATTATCTGGATGAGACCAACGTAATCACAAAGGCCTTTCAACAAAGGAAGAGGATCCAGAGAAGATGTGATGGCAGAAGCAATTGTTGGCTATGAAGATGGAGGAAGAAGTCACTAATAAGCAAATGCAAGCAAACTCTAGAAGTCAGAAAAGCAAAAAAAAAAAAAAAAGTATTCTCTTATAAGTCTCCAGAACAGAGCCATTTTGATTTTAGCTTACTGAAAACAAAACAAATTCAACCCCATCAAGTTGATTCCAACTGATGGCGACCTCGGAGTACAACTGTCCTCCATTGAGTTTTCATGGCTGTAATCCTACCCAACGGCACTTAACAACAACAACAACAATCTTTATGGAAGCAGATCACTAGGCCTTTCTTTCACAGTACCCTGGGGTGGGTTCAAACCACCAGCTTTTTGATAAGGCAAACTGTGTATACCACCCAGAGACTAGTTGAAACCTACTTTGGATTTCTGACCTCCAGAACTGTGAGATGATAAATGTGTGGTATTTTAGGACTCTGAATTCATGGCAATTTTTTATAACAGCAATAGGAAATTTAAAGAGATGGGGAGCTGATTGGTACCCATTTTTAGAAAGGAACGGGTGAGTGAGTAGTGCTCTGTGGACAAAAGAACCAGAAGTAAGTACCTCTAGTCGTTAGAGAGACCATGTGTGTAAGCAAGTGTGAGCTGCCTCTACTTGAAAGAATTGCAAGGGACAGAGCCCTCCAGGGAGAGCCATAGTTCAATTAAAGACAGGAAGTACAGGAAGTAGTAAGTAAAAAGGTTGAGTGTCAGGAACTTTTTTCTTGGCAATAGATCAAGAATTTCAAAGGGTACAGTACAAATAATTAGAAGCCAGATCACTCGGAGAAGACAGTTGAATAGGAAGGAGTAAGAGGCTAAAACAGGATCTGTGACCTTCAGGGGATAACACATTGTCTGCAGACTTTAAGCTGTTGCTAAGAATCACAGGGAAACAAGGAGGCAGGGCGTTTAGAGGTGAAAAGGAAGGGCAGAGATGGAACAAACTTTGCTCAGCGATTTTAATCAAATACTCTTTGGGCCCTCTTCATTTATATTGGTTTGATGCATGGTACCTGCTTATACTGGCTTTAGTCAAGTTCTACAACTAAACTTTTGGATTTTAAAGGACAGAGATCAATTTAATGCAGAGCAGAACATCATATATAATGCTAATTAATAATTGTTGTAAACAAGTCAAAATAAACTCGCTTCTTCTCACAAGCTGTAATAAAATTTTGTTTCTGATTAGTGAGTGCTTTGCCCATATTAGGCTTGTAAGTGCTCATAGAATTTAATTGAATTAAGATAAGTCACAAGGTGATGGAAATCTTGATTTAGCTCCAAGAAAGAGCCTGATGTTCCTAATTAGTGTTGGCCTTATTTCCAAGATAGAAAGAGATCAGCCCCTGTCACAGAGTCATGAGGGAGCTAGGTAGAAGGACCCTTTTTGCCACATACATGGTTTATTGTAAAAGGCATGAAGTCCTTTATCCCTATTAGCTGGACTCAACCACATGTGGGTCAAAACCTTCTGGCACAAGACTCAGAATTACAGCAGGCTTAGTTCGGTGTAGCATTGTAGGATGAGCACTGAACCAAAAGTCAGTTTGAACTGAAAAGTCAGAAGTTCAAGCTCACCAGTGACTCTTCAGAAACCCTATACAGGGTCACTATGAGTCGAAATCAATTCAATGGCATTCAATAACAACAATAGTTCCTTTTCACTAGGCCTAAACTCTGAATCCTGGATTTCAGATGTTACCAATTCCATGACAAGGGAAAGCAGGAGAAACAAACCTGAAGAAAAGAACAAAGATGACATTGATCTAGAGGAAGCAGGGCAGAACTGGCCTTAACCACCCACCCTCTGTCCTTCTGAGGGTGGGCATCCCTCCCAATCAAATGGTCATCCGAGGTCTGTCTTACCAACACCAGCTGCACAGATTTAAGAAGAAGAAGAAGAAGAAAAAGATCCAAGAGAGGAAACAACAACAACAGATAGAAATCCGGAGAGACTATCATTGGAAAGGCAGACCTTTTAACTTGTTTGATAGTTACATGGGAAGTCCCACCCCTTCACTCCATGGTCCAATGATATCCTTAATTTCCATTCACATAGAGCACTCCCTTCTTGGAGTGGAGGAAGAGGGGTGGGGAGCATTGAGTTTCTCCCTACCAACCAAGAATAAGTATTCCATTACCAAATTCAAGCTTATAAACCAAGTTATTGATGTACATGGACGTCATGTATATGTTGATCCAGTTGTTCCTTCCTGCGTATAGAGCTAATTACTTCTTTAATTAAGAACTTTTTACTCTTATTGGAGTTGTTAACATATTAAAGAAAATTTGCCAATCTTAATTTCCCAGTGGACCAAGGCATGCATTTTCAGGAACCAGTTGGTGTTTGTTTATACAGTGAGTATCAGGTGCAAGAAGAATAATTTACTACCTCTCAAATCCCCAGTTCCCCTTTGAGTATGTGCACCTGCATCTGAACCCAGTGTGTCTGGCTACACTCACACATTGCTGATGACTGATCTTGGCTAGTGAACAGTCTTCTTAGCCAGACACAGAATTAGCTGTCTTTGTCTTGGAAGCAACTTTCTGTGAATCCTGAGGAGCTGCCTAAGGAGATATGGTTGTTTCTATGCCCGATCCAGGGGCTATAGAGGTAGCCCTGAGAGTCACCATGATGTTCAGTCTCATATATATTTATTTTTAGTGCAGTAAAAGTTCAGTGGTAACTCGGAATTATCTGACCATTTTTCCTCTTAATAAATATTGAATAGTGTTCTCAGAGCTAACCCTTATCTTTCTGGAGACCAGGGTTTCCAACAGGGCCAACTCATGAGTTAACTGGTGTTAACTGGTGTTGGTTTAATGTTCCCCTGTCACCATCTTGAAATACCTGATAACTTTTTAATAAGGGACCTGTCATTTTTACTTTTCACTGAGGCTCAGAAATTACATAGCCAGTCCTGATCGCCAACATGGCTTCTTTGATTGGCACCCTCTGATTTCAGGGTGACTTCTTCTATAGTTCTTTATGGTTCTTGGTTGCTGTCAAGTTGCTTCTAACTCATGGAAACCCCATGTGTGCAGAGTAGAACTGTTCCATAGGGTTTTCAGGGTGGGGACCTTTCAGAAGCAGACCATCAGGCAGAATCAGGGTGCTCCTGGGTGAGTACAAGCCACAAACCGTTTGGCTCGTAGTCAAGCATTTAGCCATCTGCACCACCCAGTGCCCCTTCACTGTCCACTACCTTCATTTTCCAGACCGTGGGTTTTCTCAGGGTGTGGACTTTCTCACCTCTTTCTCCCCAGGGACTAGCATGGTGTCTAACATATTGTAAGCACTCACATAGTATTTGTTGAATGATTGAATGCTTGAAAGAGGACTCAGGGATATTCCCACAACTAAGGGAGCAAGTAGACTATTGGGATAGTGCCACATTTGGTGTCAAGTTCACCATAAAAGGGTTCATTAATTCTGGACACTCCCTTTCTCCCTCCCCCTCAACCACTGCTCTCTGTCTAAGCTGTAAGCTGCTTTAACGCTTGGCTGCCTTAAGTGATTCTCTGTTCACCCGAGTCCTCACTCTGTAAGATGAGCAGGGAACCATGTACTGACCCAGATAACCATGTTTAATAGAACAAACTGGCTTCTGTGGACAGTGTTCATGGAGGCAGAAGTCAGAGTTTTGATCTTTGACTTAGATAGACCTTCTCTCTAGCTAACTGGACTGAAAGAGGTGAATGCAGGAAGAGCTGACATCCACAGCTTCTAGATAGTCCTGTAAAGAGGTGCCACCCTGCTCACCCTTGGCATCTGGACAATGAATCTGGCAAATGGCATCACAAAAGCTCTATCTATGTTGTGGGGCTTTATGGAGGGACCTTGCTTTAAACCAGGGGTGGGGAACCCTTTTCTGCCAAAATTTATAATATCAATCATGGTCCATACAAAATTATCAACTTGAAAATTAGCCTGCTATATTTGGTCAAACATTTCATTAACTCGCCCCTAATATGATGGCTGAAACTGCACTTGCCTTGGCAGGGCCCAGACCAAATGATTTTGGGGGTGTTATAGGGCCCTGCAGGCCAGATGTTCCCCACCCCTGCTTTAAACATTTGAGATCTTCCTGAGCCCCAACCAACAATTCCCCCCCACGCCATTTGATATAAATTAAAGAAGAGTTACTTAAAGGTCTAGGGACAATAAATAGCATTTTCTTCAAATTACCCTCTATAATATCCTTTGGAACAATGTTCTGAGGTTCAAGGTACAGCAGAAGAGCACAGTGATCAATTAGTAATGCCTGCCATGGACCTTTATGCTAGTACTTAGGAAGAGTCTAGTGCAGCATTGAATGCATAGTAAGTACTCCAGGAACGTTTGTTGATGAATAAATAGATCATTGAGGACTCCTTCAATGCTGTAAGTCTGGAAATAACTACATCATTTTGAACAAGTTCTTCAGCTTGAGCGTCAGTGTTCTTAGCTGTAAAAAAGTCTTAATGGTTTGAAATATTTTCTAGGCCTAACACGAACTCATAATAATCTCTGTAAACTAAAGTGTACTTGTGTTAAATAACCCTCCTGACTTTCCACTTGCATTTTGTGGGTGTGTGTCTAACTCTCCATTTCTTTAAAGCCCTGTGTAGGTGCCTATCATAATTTTTAAAGCAGCAAATACATACTATGTTGTCCTTGGAATTATCAAGGTGTATTTCTTTTTATCTCAACTGTTGCATCTGGGTTGTAGCTAATGATGAGAAATAGGGATTTTAAGGAGCTAAACCTATGGCCTTGTTTTCTTAATACTTTGTGAATCTAAAAGACATATGTTCTTTTCATAGGTTTGTGTTACTTTTATTGTTTTCAAACTATATATGGCTCTTATAATAAAAATAATGTCCCTGGGTGGCACAGTGACGCACTCAGCTACTAACCAAAAATTGGAAGTTCAAGCACACCAGGAAGTGCCTCAGAAAAAAGGCCTGGCAATCGGCTTCTGAAAGATTGCAGTCATGAAAACCCTGTGGAGCACACAGTTCTAGTGCAAGACATAGGGTTTCCATGAGCCAAAATCGACTTAGAAACAGTTTGTTTTTCTAATTGTAAAAACTGAAAGCAGAGACATTTGCCTTGTTATAGATTCTATAGACGGGTTTAAGCCAGAATATGGAGACCTTGGTGGTATAAATGGTTAATGTGGTTGGCTGCCAACTGAAAGGTTGATAGTTTGAGTCCACCCAGAGGCAGCAACTGAAAGCAGTTCTGCTCTGACACACATGGGGTCGCCATGAGTTGGAACTGACTTTACGACAACTGCTTTTTACAGCCAGAATATAATCACTTGCTGCATTTTTCTCTGTCCTTTTCCCAGAAGCTACTCACCCTAAATCAAAACCCCAAATAATACGCTTCCTCCTAACTTTGAGAAGCTGTCCAGGGGGCTTTACTACCACCAAGAAAGAAAAGCCAGGACTGGAGAACATCATTGTGACCTGGGACCCTGCCCTGTAAACATTCTAGATCCAGAAGAAGATGGATGCCAAGACACTTTGAGCTTTCTAAGGAATGCTGGGCCATCAGATGCTGAAAGACAAGGACCTTTTCCCAGAGTTAACAGAAAGAGAAAGTCTTCCCCTAGAGCTACCATTCTGAATTCCCACTTCTAGCTTCCTCAATTGAGAGACAATACATTTCTATTTGTTAAAAAAAGAGAGAGAGAGAAGCTGTCCAGGGAACTTTTTAGGAAGATGATTCTCAAACTCAGATAACTAGACATGGTAATTGAGTATTTGGGGGAACCAGGATGTGATGGACTTCATTATTTTTGTGAGCATGAGGTTGGATAAGAATGGAATCAAAGTATCACAGGATCTTCTTCCTGTTGAGCTAGTCTAGTGCTCGGCATCAAAGGAATTGTCTAGTTTAATACATGAAATGCATCAGACACCATGGCCCCATTCACTACATGGTCAACTCTGGCAATTGCCCACATGGGGTGATTTCAAGAACTCTAGGAATTTTTCCTTATTACATTATTTCCCCATTAAACTTCCTTCATCTCTAAACTCCATTCTATGGAGTTAAGGTTTTGACCCTTATAAAAATAAAATGCTTACGAGAGAGATAACACATTAACCTTGAGTCATTAACTATCAGTCATCTTTTTTTAGTTTCTTTTTATGGCAAAAGTATTGCATTTTTTTTGCTGCAAAAAACCCCCCCAAAATACAGATAAAGCTCAAGCATCCTTTGACCAGACCCACAGTGTTGCACAAGGTCACCTAGACTACCATATACAATGAGTTGCACAATGTTGATCCAGAGGACCTTTCCTTGACCACCTGCTTCTCTACCCTGAACCGTATCTCTCACCACAAGGAAATGTTGCTATTGGTTTGTTGTGAATTCTCTCAGACATTTTCTCTTGTGTGCATGTTTGGTTTTATATATATATATACACATAAGTACTTGCTGAGCATAACAAACTATTTTGTGCTGTGTTCCATTGAAGCTACTCTAACTCATGGTAACCTCATGTGTTTCAGAGTAAAACTGCTACAATGGACTTTCAATGGCTGAGTTTTTAAAAAAGTAGGTCACCAAGTTTTTCTTCCAAGACACCTCCATGTGAACTCGAGCCTGCAACTTTTGGTTAGCAGCTGGGAGCATTAATTGTTTGCACCATGCAGGGATATATAAACAGTGTTGTAATGGAAATGACATTCTGCAACATACTGTCTTCTTTTATTTTCTTTTATAACCATGGATCCAAAGCCATCATCAATCTTTACTAGAATTTTAAATAAGCTGTATGTATTAAATTATAGTCACCACTCATCTGTCAGTTTGTTGTATGGTGGTGGCTTGTGAATCGCTGCGATTCTGAAAGCTATGCCACCGGTATTTTAAATACCATAGTGCACAGGTTTCAGATGTGCTTCTACTTGAAGACAGACTAGGAAGAAAGGGTAACGAACTACTTCTGAATATTTAGTTACTGAAAACATTATGAATAGCAGAGAAACACTGTCAGATACAGTGCTGGAAAATGAACCCCTCAGGTTGGAAGGCACTCAAAATGTAACTGGGGAAGAGCTGCCTCCTCCAAGTAGAGTTGACCGTAATGATATGAATGGAGTAAAGCCCATGGGAGAAAAGCCTGTGGGACCTTCATTTGCTGATGGGGCACAACTCAAAATGAAGAGAAACAGCTGTAAACATCCATTAATAATCGGAACATGGAATGTACGAAGTATGAATCTGGGAAACTGGAAGTTGTCAAAAATGAAATGGAATGCATAAACATCGATATCTTAGGCATTAGTGAGCTGACACGGACTGGTATTGGTCAATTTGAATCTGACAACCACATGGTTTACTATGCCAGGAATGACAAATTGAAGAGGAATGGTATTGCATTCATTGTCAAAAAGAACATATCCAGATCAGTCATGAGGTACAATGCTGTCTGTGATAGGATAATATCCATGCACTTACAGGGAAGCCC
>NW_006408551.1:21139219-21142959 GCF_000296735.1 Chrysochloris asiatica | reverse complement strand
TGGCATCAATTGTGAGGTTGGCCCAGGACCGGGCAGTGTTTCATTCTCTTGTGCATAGGGTTGCTATGAGTCAGTACCGACTCGATGGTACCTAACAACAACAACATCAAGTTATGATACATTCCTGAACTGGAAACTTCGCCCCAAGTACCTTGTTTCAACTTGTTGTTATTAGGTGCTATTGAACTGGTTCTGAGTCATAGCTACCCAACGTGCAACACAATATAACACTGCCTGGTCCTATACCATACCCACAATTGTTGTAATGTTTGAGCCCATTATTGTAGCCACTGTGCCAATCTATCTCTTTTAGGGGCTTCCTCTTTTTCACTGACCCTGTCCTGATGTGGCATTGTAGGATAAGCACTCAACCACAAGGTTGGTTTCAAGCACAAGGTCAGTGGTTCAAACTCACCAGCTACTCCTTGGAAACCTTATACAGGGTTGCTATGAGTTGGGACCACCTCAATGGCACTTAACAACAACTATTATTACTCTATCCTTCCCCAGGGACTGCTACCTCCTGATAACATGTCCAAAGCACACAAGACAAAGTCTCGCCATCCTTGCTTTTAAGGAGCATTTGGCTATACTTCTTCAAACTTTCAACTTAACTACATCTAATCTACCCCATTGCATACTCTACTATGGAGTCCTGGTGTAGCGCTGTAGGATTAGCACTGGAGTGCTAACCACAATGTTGGTGGTTTAAACCCACTAACTGCTCCTTGGGATCCATACGCAGGGTTGTATGAATAGGAACCAACTCGGAACTTAACAACAACAACACCACGTTTTATTACATTCATGGATATATTTGCAGCATAAATATATATGTAGAAATATGCAACATGCTTTTTTGTTGTTGTTGAAAAATTGACTTCCGTGTATTTACTCCACAGCCAAAATAAATGATAACTTAAAGCCATAACAGTTTTTAAAAGTTAAAGGAGAACTTGCGGCACAGCTGCATTAATAAAACAGACCTCAGTCTAAAGTGCAACACTAAACAGGTGTTCTCTGTTCCCATGGTAGAATAAATACATAGCAATTACACAGGAAATTTCAATAAGATCTGAGATGAGGCAAATAACCCTTTGAAACAAACTGCCCATGAACAGAGGTAAGCTGCAAATAATTTTCAGTAACATTGTACTGCAAGATGGGAAAATCTCCAAGGTGGTTAAGAACTCACACTCCTCATTTCATGCACCAGGCCTTGGCTTATTTGCCTTTCCTGGTCACATCTAAACCCAGAAAGGTTTCTGCACCCCATGCTCTGAAACAGCACCTCATCACAGACTGGCACGGAGGAGCCTGAACGCAGGTTTCATGTGTCACCTCCAGGGAAATCAGTTGCCCAAGTGTGGAGAACAGCATCATTTGCTAAAACAATCATTTTAACAGTCAAAAGAGCTGACAGGCATGTGCATTTCATGAGCAAGCCAAAAGAATCTATCCATTTCATTTTACAATTAGGTAGCCCATCCAAGTTAAAAAAAAAAAAAAAAACAGACAAAAAACCAAAATTGACAAATAATGAAAAATAAAAACTCAAAGGATTTATGCCCCCAAATAAACCAGTCCTCCGCAGTCTACCTCATTTGTTCAGGGGCTGTGAAACCATTTACAGGGCAACCAGGCAGTAGATGGTCCCTCCCAGCATCAGTGCCATGGTGGCCCAGTAAAGCATTTGGTCGGGCAGACCTCGTTTCAGGTGGATGGGAACACCATCAGATTTCTGGAAAAACTTCTGCAGTTCTGGAACTTAATTTTTCCCAGCATAATCATAGGCAGAATTGGAGGTCAATTTAGTTGGTGTAACAAATATGATAGGCAGTGCTTCTGTGGAAACCACAGGCTTTAATCCCTGTGGACTATAGGCCTCAGAAGCTCACGCTCTGGCCAATTTCTGCATGAAGCCACCGAACTTGTAGTACAGGATGCCCAACATCAGGCTCTCCACAACCACTCCCTGAGCGACTGCCCCAGAAAAGGCGCAACATGCTTTTTTAAATTTAAAAATATTTCTTGGAGATCTCCTCAAACCTTTATACACATTTAAATATTTTAAAATATTTAACCAATTTTACATATGGCTGGAGAAAAAAAATCAGATAATACAGAAGACATAAAAGTCACATTTGTCTTTCTTATCCTTCCTTTCTCTTGGCTCCACATCCCAAAGGGAACCACTTCTGAACAATCTTTGTTTTAAATTCTTCTCATGGTGACTTTTATATCTACAAATATTATGTCTTAACTTACCAACTTGCACCATTGCCTGCTAACTTCCTTTTATGGTGGATGAGGCTTTAACTTCCTTTCACTTCCCTTTGTGCACCTGCTCTTTCTCCTCCTGATAACCCAAGTATTTCTACCAGTATATTCAGTTCCGTCCTACTTCTGTACCCTCCCAATCTCTGCTCCTTGTTCTGGTGAATCCCTGTTTTCAAAGACAGAGATAAGCTAATTCAACATCTCCCCTCTTTAATAGAAAATTTCTATTGACTTTTTTCTCACCAAGACTGATATCATGTTTCATTGTGTTCCCAGAACTAATCTTCCATGATGGATCTGTAGATTGGTTTAGAAGTTGAAAACCGACAAATAGCAATGATATTATAATGTCCATGCAAGTAGTACTTACAATACACAACTAGTGTTCACAGTAGAGCCAGCAGTGTGCTAACTATATTTCTTTCTTCTTAGAATTTTGGTCAGAACTGCCTTACCATGCAAAACAGATGATTCTGAACTTCAGCTAGAAAGGGATTATTTCAATTTTTTTGGACTCACTTTATGTATTCACTCTTTTCCAATGTCCATCTTTTATTCATGCCTCCTGTATTAGATCTGTCCCAATTCTCCCACTCCCCCCTTCCTGTCTTCACTCAAACGGAGCTTCTTTTGGATTTAGAATGACTGTTATTGCTTTTGGCTTCTGCTTTTTGTCAACTCTCTTCCCTCCATTCTCTGTTTTCCAGAAATATATTGAAAGCCTTCTTATTCTCATGTTTGTGGTTTAAAATGATTTTATTTATTTTCTGCCATTTGAATGGTGCCTCATATGAGAAAGAAGATAAATGTTTTGGTTCAATCTACCAACTTGAACCTAGATATTATTATCTCAAGGCAAACTGGTTGATATGATCTTTTCCAAAAGGAGAATTACCCGAGCATGAGGTTTTGAATGTGGAAGAAAGAAAAGAATCATGAAATGCACATAATATTTTCTGAATGATCTTACTCCATTTTTCTTAAATGTTTTACACTATTGCCAACTCAGATTTTTGAAACTTTCTCCTTCTTTAGCTGTTTTTTTTTTTTAATTATTTATTGTGAATTGAGTGAATGTTAACAGAGTAACTAATCAGTTTTATATTCAACAAATCAATATTTCATTTCATCTAAATGATTGCAATCCCCTCCACATAACAAGAGTCATCTCACTTCATTCCTGTGGTTTCTATTTTTATTTTACCCTCCATTTTCTCAACCTCTCTGAACTGTATCCACAGATGCTTTTTCTCTTTAATAGTTGACCATTCCATTGTGAGAAGCATACCTCACTGGTGTTGTTGTACCTGCTGTATACCTACCCATGAGGGTGGGTTCTATTATAGACCTGAAAGGTGGCTGAAGGCCATAATCTTGTGTTCCCCTAGTCTCTTTCAGACCTGGTCTCTCGCTCTTTTTTTCTTATAATTTTCAGTTTTGTTCTATTTTGTCTCCCACTC
>NW_006408551.1:21135006-21139033 GCF_000296735.1 Chrysochloris asiatica | reverse complement strand
ACAATGTGATCCCTTTCAGAGCAGTTGGTAGTGGCAGCTGGGTACCATCTAGTTCTTCTGGTCTCAGAGTCATGGAGACTGATGTTCACATGTTCCATTAGTTCTTTGGACCAATTGATTCCAAGCATCTTCTATTTTTCATTACTTTTCTTTCTTCCACATATGGAGAGAGCAATAGCGATACCTTACATGCCCATTCATGAGCTTATGAGATCTGAGTTGTTACTCTACATCCTAGTTGTTACTTTGTTGTTGTTGTTGTTATGTGCTGTCGGTCGGTTCCGACCCATAGCGACCCTGTACAGGCTTTCCGAGGGTGTAAATCTTTACGGGAGTAGAATGCCTTATCTTTATCCCGCGGAGCAGCTGGTAGTTTCGAACCGCTGACCTTAAGGTTCGCAGCCCAATTCGTAACCACTACGCTACCAGAGCTCCTAGGGTGTAGAATATTGTCTTTGTTGACTATGTTATGTGAATGGTCCTGAGACCCCAGGCCCAGAAACTCATTGCCTCAAGGGGTTTGGTAATATCTATGAAGTTTTTATCATTTTGTTTACTGTATTCTCCTTCATATTCATAGGTGTGTTTGTTGCAAAGGTAAATACTATGTTCAGATATCCTGTATCAAACCCTTATATATTTGTGGGTATATACCCACTCTCCCTCATATATATCTGTTCATGTATATATATGTAGAACTATTGTTTCAGGTTTATGTATATAATTATGTGTTTATGTATATAATTATGTGTTTATGTATATAATTATGTGTTTATGTACAAAAGTTTGTTTATTCATTCTTACATTGATAAGCATTTAGGCTGTCTCCATCTTTTTACTATTGTGAATAGTGCTGCAGTGAATATGAGTGAGAATACATTTACTAATGTCATGGATCTTATTTCTTGGATATATGCCAAGTTGAAGGATTGCTATTTCCAAGTTGAAGGATTGCTATTTCCAACTTGTTGAGGAAACATCACAGTATTTTCCACAGTGGTTGCACCATTTTACAGTCTCAGCAGCAATGCAGGAAGGTCGTAGTCTCACTACACCCTTGCCAACATTTATTGTTTTCTGTTTTTTTTTTTTAATTGAAGTTTGTTATTAATGCGGGGGTGAGATAACTTGTTATGATTTGCACCTTGTCTTCTATGGTGAAGAGTCTGTTCATGTCCTTTATCCATTAATTTTTTTTTTTTTTAATGTAGAGGTGGTGTACTTCTATATAAATTTTAGAGATTAGTACCTTATCTGATATGTCATAGCAACAAATTTTTCCCAATCTGGGTTTTCTTTTGGTGAACTCTTTTGATTCACCTGAGTGTCTAATTTTTAGGAGGTCCTAGTCATCTATTTTGTCTTCTACTGTTTGTGTGTTATCAGTTATGTTTGATAGTATATTTATGCCATGTTTTAGATCCCCTAAATTTGTCCCTATTTTATCATTAATGATCTTTATAGTTCTAGGTTTTACATTATGTCTTTAATCCACATTGAATTTGTATATACAGTGTGAGATATGGGGCTTGTTTCCTTTTTCTGCAAATGGATGTCCACTTTTTCCAGCATCATTTGTTGAAGAGACTATTTCTTTCCTATTTAATGTGTTTTGGCCCTTTGTCAAAGATCAGCTGATAGTATGTGGAAGGATTTACTTCTGGCTTCTCAATTCTGTTCCATTTATCTATGTATCTTTCATTGTATCAGTACCAGGCTGTTTTGACCACTGTGACTGTGTAGTAGATTTTGAGGTTAGGGAGTGAGAGGCCTCTGACTTTGTTCTTCTTAATGCTTTGCTTATCCAAGATCTCTTTCCTTTCCATATAAAGTTAGTGATCAGTTTTTCTACTAACTAACCATGAGCATGATATTTTCCTCCATTTTTGTAAGTCTTTTTTGGTTTCACAGTAATGTTTTGTAGTTTTTTTGTATATGTCTTTTGTTTCTCTGGTTAGATTTATTCCTAAATATTTAAACTTTTGGATGGCTATTATAAATGGTATTGCTTTTCAGATCTTTCTTTATCAGTGTAAAGAAATGCAACTGATTTTTGGATGTTGATCTTGTATCCTGCCACTTTGCTGAATCTGTTCATGAGTTTCAGTAATTTTCTTGCTGAATTTTTGGGATTTTCTATTTCTTATCATCTGCAAATAGAAAGAGTTTTACGTCTTTGCCAATTTGGATGCCTTTAACTTCCATTTGTTGTCTTGTAACTCTAGCTAAAACTTCTAGCACAATATTGAATAGGAGTGGTAATAAAGGGTATCGTTGTCTAGTTCCTGTTCATAAAGGAAATACTTTCAGTTTGTCTCCAGTGAGAGTAATGTTGGCTTTTGGGTTTGTATATATGCCCATAATTATTTTGAGAAAATTCCCTTTTATTCCTGCTTTATTAAGTGGGTTTTTTTTTTTTGGTAACTTTTAATTGTGAATTACATGAAGGTTTACATAGAAAATCATCTATCTTACATTCACCAAATCATACACTTTGCTTCATCTCAATGATTGCAATCTCCTCCAAGTAACAACAGTTATCTCACTTCCTCCCTGTGATTCTTATTTCCATTCCATCCTCCTTTCCATCTGTTTTCAATGTTGTCCTTAGGTAAACATTGCCATTTTGATCTCGAATCATTGATCATTCCATCTGAGCATACCTTTATGGTGTTGTCCCTGCTATTTGCCTATCAACTTATAAAAATTAGGCTGCGAGGCTGAGTTCTATTCCAGACCTGAAGGGTGGTCGAGGGCCATAGTCTCAGATTCTTCTAGTCTCTTTCTGACCAGTAAGCCCAGTATTATTATTTTTAAAATAATTTTTCTCCCACTCTACCTAAGACCTTCTAATGTGGCCCTTTCAGAGCAGTTGGTCGTGGTAGCTGGGCACCATCTAGTTCTTCTGGTCTCAGAGTCCTAGTGACTGATGTTCACCTGTTTCATTGATCCATTGGACTAGTTCATTCCCAGCATCTTCAATTTTTATCACTCCTTTTTCCTCCACACATAAAGAGAAGAATAGTTGCACCTTAGGTCACTGCTCATGAGCATTTAAGATCTCAGTTGCTACTCACTAAAGTAGGATGTAGAACATTGTTTTTGTGGACTATGTTATAGCAAGTGACCATGGTGTCCCCTGATGCTATGGTCCTGAGTTCCCAGGCCCAGGAAATCATTGCCTTAAGATGTTTGCTAATATCTAAGAAGTTGTCAGCATTTTGTCCACTGTATGCTCCACCACATTTATAGGTGTGTTTACAGGAAAGGTAAATACCCATGTGCAAACATCCTCATTCAAATCCTTATATATTCATGGATTTACTTCCATTCTCTCTCCCATAACCATTCAGTCAGTGTACCTGTGCATGTATCTCATTGTTGTTTTTGTTTGTTTGTTTTATTTTGTTAAGTAAAGGTATTTATTATTTACACCACTGAAATTGTCCCATAATAACAATATACACCATGTTTATTTGAAAGGATCAGATTCCTTTCGAATACAATAACTGTATAAAGCAATACTGTCAACACAAAACAGTAGTTAAATTACATATCTATAATGCAGGTGTAGGCAATGCAAAAAAATTTTTTTTAATCCTGTGGCAATATCTTTACTGAAACACAGTGTTTGCACTTAGACTAATTTAGCTGGAAAAGAACAAAAATCTTTGTTCATGCTTTTTAGGGCTGAAACAATGCTATGTTCCACTTTCAAATGGACTGCCTTTAATTGCTTTTATAACAATGCTTTTAGGCAGCAGTGCTTCAAGTTATGACACCAAAGAGTGACATAGTCATGCTCCTTTTTTGACTCATTAATCTTTTCTATTTCTCATATTATGACGTATCTGTACCACAGCTGACGTTTTCCAGTTTTACTCAAGGAACATACAGACCAGAGACAGCTCAGAATTTAGAGATCTAAGTAGTGGAGAACAGATGAGAAATTATGACAAATGAATAAACAACTCTTGGGTAATTTACACATACTTAAATACTAAGTCCATTTTCCAAAAACTGGTGG
>NW_006408551.1:21127584-21129068 GCF_000296735.1 Chrysochloris asiatica | reverse complement strand
TTTGATTTTTAATGTACTTTTGTCTTTGCATGTAAGTTGTGTCTCTTCCAGATAGTATATTGAAGGATCAAATACTATCTGGAAGATACATACTTTTTATTATCCATTCTGCTGTGCTATGTCTATTAACTGGTACATTTAATCCATTGACATTCAGTGTAATTATCAATAGATATTAATTGATTTCTGTCATTTTGCTGTGTGTATTTTTTGTAGTGTTGCTGGTTTCTTTGTTCCACATAATTTTCTGTGCTGAATTTGTTCAGTTTGTTTGTGCATGTTCTTGTCATTTTCTTCATTGCTAATTTTTTTAATGTTTGCTAAATATGGTTTTCCTTTTTCTTGTACTGATGTGAAGGTGTATTAATTTTCTTTGAAGTAACCTGATGATTTATTAATTTTTTTTTTTACCAGTTTAAAACCATCAGTTTTCTCTTGAAATCTACTTGACTTCCTCACCATTTGAAAGTTTGAAAACTATACTTTTCTCTTCTTTTGCTTTGTAGTTGTCTTGACTATAAATTGGTATCTTTGTTTCTCTATTTTCAGTATTGTAGGTCTGTTTAGCTTTTGGTATTTCTATATCTGGATTGAGATCTGGGTGTTGTTTTTGTGTATCTCAATGTCAGGTTGTTGTCTGAGGTTGTTGGTTTTCTGCCCAAAGAACTCCCTTTAGTATTTTTTGTAACGTTGGTGTGGTTCCTTTAATTTCTGTTTATCTGAAAATGTTCTAACTTTGCCATCATATTTGAGGGACAGTTACCCTTGGTATGTGACTCTTGGTTGGCAATTTTCCTTTCTATTATTTTTTTTTTCTCAGAGTTTTGTATATATCTTCCCATTGCCTTCTTACCTGCATGATTTCTGCTGAGGAATCAGAGCTTAGTTATATTGGTTCTCCTTTGTAGATAAAGTTCTGTTCTTCCCTAATTATAAGTCATATATATATATATTTTCCAATCTACTCTCAGAATTCTTTCCTTGGCTTTGATTTTGAGCGGTTTGGTTATGTTATGTCTTGATGATTTTCTTTTGGGGTCTATGCTGTTTGGGGTTTGTTCAGCATCTTGAATGCTTATCTTCTCATTTTCCATGATGTTAGGGAAGTTTCCTTCCAACAACACTTTGGCTGGCTTTTCTGTGGTTTTCTTTGTCTCATCCTGTTTTGAAATTCTAATCGCCCATAAGTTACCACAGACTCCTGGTGTGGTGCTGTAGGATCATCACTGGACTTTGAAGCACAATTTGGCAATTCATACCCACCAACTGCTCCTTGGTTGGAACCAACTCAATGGCACTTGTTGTTGTTAGGTGCCATCGAGTCGGTGCCAACTCACAGTGACCTTATGCACAGCAGAACGAAACACAGCCTGATCTTGGGTCAACCTCACTGTCATTGCCACGCTTCAGCCCATTGATTCCTCCACTTTGCCAATCCATCTCACTGGGGGTCTTCCTCTTTTTCTCTGACCCCCCGCCCTACC
>NW_006408551.1:21124607-21125977 GCF_000296735.1 Chrysochloris asiatica | reverse complement strand
GTTTCGTTCTGCTGTGCATAAGGTCACTATGGGTTGGTACTGACTTGATGGCACCTAACAACACAACAAGTTTATTTTGCTTAATTATGTTTCCATTTATGTAAAATATTTACTATGTAAAGCTTTTTGTTTGTCTGTTTGTTTGTTTGGTTTTTTTTTTTTTGGTGAGGTGTGTTATTCTCTTTAAAGATTATTAAATTTAAATAAAAAATGAAAGTCAGCAATACACTTAAAAAAAAACACCAAACTTCTTTGAGATTCTTTTGTACCTCTTTGATGGCTAGAAGTGACACCAAGTTTCATGTGTTCTGTGCAGTCTACAAAGGAAAATGCGTTCCCATTCCCATTCCTAGTCCATCAAAATCTGGAAGTTTTGCTAAAGGAAGTTACTGAAAAGTAGTCAAAGAAGTAACTAGGAAAAATGAAAATCAAAACAGAACACTGAAAAGGTAGTTTCGTGCCTGAGATAGAGGTCAGATCTAAAGGAATGTTGATGTGGGAATTCCCCTGAAAAAAACTCTATCTAATTCTGGGGTGAAGGTACCATGCCGGAAACATGTATAACTGGAAAGTGAGAGATTCTGTGAGTCTTCTGTTTCTTCCCTACAGAAATTTCTACCCTTTCTTCTTTGGGTTCATTGCCATATCACGTGTGTAATTCATTGAGATCTACGGAGGATGTCTCTGAAGGCTCCGAGATTAGACCTTGGCTGATCTTCTTTGTTCTTTCCCACTCAGAAAGCCCCTTTTTTCCCATGACTTCAGTGATTACCTCTCTGTTGCCAATTTCCAGCCTTAATTTTTCATTCCAATTCCATTTCCCTCAATTCTGTTACTGAAAGGTCATACAAACTGGTTCCTTTAGATGGTCCAAGCTTGCCTAGCTCAGTGTTGGGGCATGGACAATGCCGGCTCTGGATAAACTCTGAAAGATTTCAGCAAACCACTTTCTGTTCCCTGCTTCCATACCACTATTTATATGTTTTTCTTCACTCTTCATTGATCTCTGTTTTGCTCCATTCTTCCATATCCTCTATCTGTTACTGCTTCTTCTTTCTTTCAGTTTAGCCATAGTCCTATTTTAGATATATATTGTATAGATTCAATGATAGCAATTCCCCTCCAGGCCCAATCACCACAGTCCTCTTAAAAGACATTCCCATTGTCTACTCTGGAGCACCGTTTTATTTGTTAAGTGCTGTCAAGTCGATTCTAACTCATAGCAACCCTTTATAGGGTTTCTAAGGAGTGGCTAGTGGGTTTGAACCTCACATCTTGTGGCTAGCAATCTACTGCTTATCCTACAGTGCCACAGCAGGATTACCCTGGATTGCCTAGTTCTGGTGTGGCACGATAGGATAGGCACTAAA
>NW_006408551.1:21122525-21123787 GCF_000296735.1 Chrysochloris asiatica | reverse complement strand
AACCATGTATAGGGTTTCTGAGGCTTTAAATCATCGCAGGAGCAGAAAGCCTCATCTTTTTCTCTTGGAGTGGTTGGCAGACTCCAACTTCAGAACTTGTAGTTTGAAGTCCAGTGCTTTTCAAACCCCAGTACCACTCCTGATTTACAGGAGACTCAATTGTGTGGCATGCAACACCTTTTATCTTACAAGAGATAAAAGGAGAGAGACTTGAGCAGAGAAAGGGACCTAGTACCATCAAGATAGAAGAGACAGAAGTAGAATGCATCCTTTGGTCCCTGCACTGCGAAGCTCCTAAATCCAGGGGAAAGACTGATGCCAAGATATATGGAGATCTCCAAGGAATACCGGGCCTACCGAAGCTGAAAGGAAACAAGGACCTTGCCCAGAGGCAACAAAGAGAAAGCCTTCCCAAAAAGTTGGCGCCCTGAATTCAGACTTCTAGCCTCCTAAACTGTGAAAGAGTAAATTTCTGGTTCTTAAAACGACCCACTTTTGATATTTCTTTTAGAGCAGCATTACCTAACTAAGACAACTAGGGTATAGTTAGAGTACCACCATAGATTAATATCATCCCTAGAACCGGGCAAGCTAGTTAACTCTCACAAACCCTAATTTTCTTATCTGTATTATTGTTGTTGCTGTTAAGTACCGTCAAGTAGATTCCAACTTAACAGTAAGCTTGTATAGGGTTTCCAAGAAGCAGCTGGTGAGTTTGAACTGTTGACCTTGTGGTTCAAACTGATCTTGTGGTCTAGTACTTTATCCTACAGTGCCACACCAGGACTCCATCTACACTATAGGAATTGTAAAAGCACTTTTATTTTCACTCTAAGGCATTATATAAATACAAGGTGTAATTAGGGGAATAGCTATTAATATAGTCATTTAGCTAGTTTTAAGATTTTCTGTAAACTGGTCCCCAGGCAATAATTGGCAGATTTCCCTTAAGTCCTGGTACTGAAATATCTAAAGCAGAGGCTTCTTGGTTATAGCTTGAGTGTACTTCGTTACTTCCAGATACTGAGCTTCCCAAATTGTAGTATTTCCTATTTATCTTATTCTGGGTGATTACAGCGGCTATAATCTGGGGAGATGCATCTTTGGTATCAGAGATATGATTTCTGTGGTCCTTACAAAAGTGGTGATTAAAACTGTTGTATTAATAAAATCTAATTTTATTACCTAAAGAAAGTGAGTAGATGAGAAGGGGAGATGAGAAGGGGGTTAAGAACAGAACCTGGGAGGAACAAACAAGATGG
>NW_006408551.1:21112646-21117264 GCF_000296735.1 Chrysochloris asiatica | reverse complement strand
GTTAGTTTTCTGTCAACGATTACAATCCCCTCCATGTAACATCACTTATCCCACTTCCTCCCTGTGTTTCTTGTTTTCATTCCTCCTTCTTTCCCAACACTTATAAACAATTTTTGTATTGCATTTAGTTAAATACATGTTTCATTCATTATACATCCAATCAATAGATATTTATTAAGCACCTGAGTCTTGGTGTGGAGCTGTAGTATAAACACCGGACTGCTAATGCAAGATTAATGGTTCAAACCCACCAGCTTCTCCTGGGAAACGCTATACAGGGTCATTATAAATTGGAATGGACTTGATGGCACTTAATAATAACAACAAGAAAATATTTCTTATTTCACTTTTGTAGTTTTCAAAGAAAATAATACTTAGGAAGGTGAGCTGGAATTTTTTCCTAGCAGAAAGTATTAGGTTATGTGCTGGGTACTGAGGACACATCCGTAATCAAAATAAATACAGTTGAAGGTGTGAGAGGTTGGAGACAGACCTTAACCAAATCATCCCAATAATATCACTGCCAATTGTGATAACATATAAACTAGTCTATAGTGTCAGAGACTGTGATCTTAAGAAAGTGATAACTGAACTGAGATCTAAGTGCCGGCTGAGTAGTGCGATTCTCAATAAATTCTTATTGATTGTGACTGATGATCTCTGCTTTCTTACCCAGAGAAGAGACTCTGACATTGGGAATTTCTAGGTGAGAGGCAGCAAGAGTTGCACCAAAGGTAGGATATGAGGCAACCTCATACTTCTCTTCTGGTAAAGCTTATAATGGGTGTTAGTTGCTAATGAGTCTGTTCTGATGTGTAACACCATCTTCAGAATAATTTTGGCTGTTGTGTTAATTCACCTTATTGAGGGTTGCCCTTGCTGTTGTTGGCCTCATTACCAACCATGGTGTCTTTTTCTAGTGATTGGTGGATCTTTCCTGGTGATAGGTCCCAAGTAAGTGAGTCAAAGTCTATCCATCCTTGCTTCTCGTTGCATTACTTCCAAGACTAACTTGTTTGCTCTTTTGACAGTCCATAATATGGGGAGCCTTCAAAAAAATCTGTGGCAAATGGAATTTTTCCACAATCTTTTGAAGCCCCCTCAAACATCCAATTCTTATTATCAACACCACAGTTTGAGGGCATCCATTCTTATTTTTAATAATCATTTTCAAATTCGTTTGAGGTGATTGCAAAGACCATGGCTTGGGTCAGATGTACTTTGTTGTTGTTGTTAAGTACCATCAAGTCAATTCTGACCCATAGCAACCCTGTATAGGGTTTCCAAGGAGCAGCTGGTGAGCTTGAACCACTGACCTTGCAGTTCAATGACTTTGCAGTCTGACACATCAGTCCATAGTGCCACATGAGGACTCTAGATGTACTTTAGTCATCTGTAAATAAGGTAGCTCTCCTTCAGAGGAGTAATACTAAAAACCTTCATCTGAAAATTCCTTAGAAAAATCTCACAAAGGCACATGCAAAATTTCAGCCCTATTTATACAATTATAAAGTTGCCTTCTTAATCCACATACTTGATTATGTCTTTGGAACAATCTCAGTGGAGACCCCTGTTCTCAGATCTCTGTAATAGAGCCTCTGGTTTGTCCTGAGGAGGGAGAATAGCACACACTTTTGGCACCAGGCAAGAGACTTCAGCTTGTGGTTAATACCTTCCCTTTTGATAACGTGACTTTTTCAGTCCATGGGTTTCCACACACTATAATGTTATTAATTCCCTTTGCCACTTCAAGGACACAGGGCTAAGTAGGTTAAGGATTAAAGGGAGTACGTGAGAAAAGCATTTTTCTTGTTTCACTTTTGTAGTTTTAAAAGAAAATAATGCTTAAGAATTTCCTAGCAGAAACCATAGGATCAAGTTGCAAAGTAATTGAATGTCATGGAAAACAAAGGTGAATGCTTTAGTAAGTCCTTGTGAAGTCCAGCCTTTAAAAAGCTTCTTCTCATGGATGTTAGAAATTTCCAAGCTTTTCTTCAGGCTAACTGTGAGGTTATCTATACCCACCAAGCTTTGGGGATTTTTGTTTTTTGTTTTTTTCTCCCTTCTTTTTCCTTAATAACTTGCAGAAAAGAATGTTCTAAATGTGCATGTGAGAATTAAAAATTAATTATGGAAGCAATTCTGATACAAGGAAGAAAAACAAATTGTGCTGCTTATATTTGTCATCCTGTATTTTCATCTTGCTCTTGGTTTTTTTGTGTGTTTTCTCATCTGTCTTTGAGTACATCACAAACCTTTTGGATAGCTGCCTTTTCTTTTTTTGAGTCCATTAACATTTTTCAGACTGTCTATAAGAGCAATTTCATGACTGGCTTTTTTTCTTGTTTCAACTTTGGAAGGACAGTTACATGAAATATTCATTACTTTACTGTTGTTGCGTGTCTTCGAGTTAGTTCTGAGTCATAGTAATCCTGTATAGGATTTCCAAGGAGCAACTCATAGGTTTGAATTGCCTACCTTGTGGTTCACAGTTCAGTGCTGATTCTACAGTGCCACACAAAGAGTCCAATTACTTCATAGCTTCATATAATAAAGATATTTTCTAAATAAACATCTGAGTCATAGGTATATATCTCAACTAGTTAAATATTATGATGGGCACTTTTTTCCACATTTGAAGTTACTATCTTATTTATCTGCTTTCATTTCTTGCTGCTTTGATTAGCAAATTATTCCTTTTATTTAGCAAAGAGATTTGGTTTTCCTGCTTTGTTTTGTGTCTGCCATTTGTGAAATCTCTATCAAGTTGAATGAACATGGCTTTGAAACTGGGCTGGACTCACATGGGGCCTAGTTTGCTCCTTGATCTCCACATTTTGTGAACCCTTAATCCCAGGCTATGTTTTTCCTTACTCAAAAGTTTTTTTATGCCCTCAAATCTCATAGGGATACATAAGAAAACAAAAGTATAAGTACCTCTGGGACAATGTCATTCCGCAAACTAAAATGTATTTGTTTTATGACTGTCCTTGTTCTATTTATTTTTTAAAAGCTTTTTATTGTGAATTGAGTGATAGTTTACATGGAAGAACACCAGTTTTGCACTCATCCTATTGCATTTTGTTTCATTGCAATGAATACAATCCCCACATGCATCACCATTCAGCAGTATTTGCTTATAGTCCTGTTTGTTTGTTGTTGTTGTTGTTTTCTTTTCTTTTTTTTTTTATGTACACAAAAACACTCAGGAATATGTAATCATTTATATAACCAAAGGGCACATTCTGCAAGCCTGCTTCTGGCCTCCAGCACACAGCCTTTCTTCTTCCATGAGTCTAGAGTTCTCAGCTGCTCTATCTCTTCATGTCCTCATTTCTGCCTCCATCTCTGGTGTCACTGCTTCTCTGGAAATGGTCCCACATTCCACTCATGCTCTTCTCTCTTGATTGTCCTAGGGTCCTCAGTTCTTGGAATGTAAGATTAACTACTCCCCCCTTTATGTTACAAAGCTTCTACCTTTTTCAGTTGTGACAATCACAATTCATTATGATAACAATTACCCACTATTGAATCATTAGAATCGTATCCCCATCTGCTTGCACCAGACCCATCTAGACATGATGGAAACTATTCAGTGGGGATTATACCTTCCCTTGCACACTCTGAAACTGAACTAACTCTTGAAAACTTTAAGCCAGACACTTTGTGCCTTTATAGTCCTCCTCCACCCCCATTTTAGGTAGCCAATGTCTAAGTTGCCCATTCTTATCAACTGTGTACATAGGGGATAGGTTTGATCCTTGATGTGAAGACTCCTTCCCTCTTTGCTCCCAACCTTTGCATTCCAATCACCAGTAATGATCTATACATCTTGATTGCATGTTTGATCAATTTCAGATTGACAAAGTTGGTAGAATTAATTTCAGATTGACAAAGTTGGTAGAATTCTTCTATTTAATCCTCACTGGCTTTAGTGATTGGTGCATAAATTTGAATAATAGTGGTATTAATTGGTTTTCCCTGTAGGTGCATGGATATTATCCTATCACAACCACGTTGTACTTAATGAATGATCTGGATATGTTCTTTTTGACGATAAATGTAACACCATTCCTCTTCAATTTGTCATTCCTGGCATAGTAAACCATGTGGTTGTCAGATTCAGAATGGCCAATACCAGTCCATTTCAGCTCACAATGTCTAAGATATTGATGTTTATGCATTCCATTTCATTTTTGACAACTTCCAATTTTCCCAGATTCATACCTCGTACATTCCATGTTCTGATTTTCAGTGGATGTTTACAGCTGGTTCTCTTCATTTTGAGTTGTTTCCCATCAGCAAATGAAGATCCCACAGGCTTTTCTCCCATGAGCTTTACTCCATTCGTGTCATCATGGTCAACTCTACTTTGAGGAGGCAGCTCTTCCCCAGTCACATTTTGAGTGCATTTCAACCTGAGTGGCTCATTTTCTGGCACTATATCTGACAGTGTTTCTCTGCTAATCATAATGTTTTCAGTGACAGAATATTCGGAAGTATCAGTAGTTGGAAAATATGACCTTGGTGATAGAAATTATGCTGGAGAATGCATGATAGAATTCTGCAAAACCAATGATTTGTTCATTTCAAATACCTTCTTTAGACAGCATAAGAG
>NW_006408551.1:21092294-21110916 GCF_000296735.1 Chrysochloris asiatica | reverse complement strand
ACCATCAACACTCATGGAAGCAGCAGTCAAGAAATCAAACGACGACGTATTGCATTAGGCAAATCTGCTGCACAAGACCTTTTTAAAGTGTTGAAGAGAAAAGATGTCAGCTTGAGGACTAAGGTGTACCTGATCCAAGCCATGGTATTTTCAATAAACTCATATGCATGTGAAAACTGGACAGTGGATAAGCAAGACGGTAGAAGAATCAATACTTTTGAGTTATTGTGTTGGAGGAGAATATTTAAAATACCATGGGCTGCCAAAAGAACAAATAGATCTGTGTTGAAAGAAGTGCAGCCAGAGTGCTCCTTAGAGGCCAGGATGGCCAAACTTCATCTTGCATACTTTGGACATATTGTCAGGAGGGAACAGTTGCTAGAGAAGGATATCATGTTTGGTAGGGTGGAGGGTCAGAGAAAAAGAGGAAGACCCCCAATGAGATGGATTGGCCAAGTGGCAGCATCAATGGATTCAAGGGTGGCAACAATTGTGAGGTTGGCCCAGAACCAGGCAGTGTTCCATTCTGTCGTGCATAGGGTTGCTATGAGTCGGTACCAACTTGATGGCACCTAACATTTTGATGTGATAGCCTTGTTTTTGTTTAGGAGCCTTCATGTCTGTTCTGACTCATAGCAACCTTAAATTTAACAGAATGAAATACTGCCTGGTCCTGGGCCATACTCACAGTTGTTATGCTTGAGTCCTGTGCTTCCAGTGTGCCAATTCATCTAGTTGGGGGTATTCATCTTTTTTGCTGACCCTCCAATTTACCAAGCATGATGTCCTTCTTCAGGGACTGGTCCCTCCTAATAATAAGTCGCAAATATGAGAGACGAAGTTCCACCATCTTGGCTTCAAAGTAGCATTCTGGTTGTACTTCTTTCAACAGATTTATTTGTTCTTCTGGCAGTTCATGGTACTTTTAATATTCACACCCAACACCATAACTCAAATGCATCAATTCTTTTACAGTCTTCTTTATACATTGTCCAACTTTCACGCGCATATGATGCTACTGGAAATTCCATGGCTTGGGTCAGGCATATCTTAGTCCTCACATTGATGTCTTTGCTCTTGAATACTTTAAAGAGGTCTTGAGCTGCAGATTTGCCTAACGCAATATGTCTTTTGACATCTTGATTGCTGCTTCCATAGTGTTGATTGAGGAGTCAAGTAAAATGAAGTCTTGGAAAACTTCAGTCTTTTCTCCATTTATCATGATGTTATTTACTGGCCCAGTGTGAGGTATCTCATTTTGTTTACACTGAGGTGCAATCCATACTGAATGCTGTAGTCTTTGGTCTTCATCAGTAAGCGTTTTAAGTCCTCTTCACTTCCAGCAAGGAAATTTGGGTTGTGTGCATATTTCAAATTGTTGAGGAGTCTTCCCCCCGATACTGATGCCATGTTCTTCATATAAACCAGCTTCTCAAATTATTTGCTCAGCATACAGATTGACTAAGTATGGTGAAAGGATACAACCCTGGCACACATCTTACCTTTCCTAGTTTTAAACATTCAGCATCCTTTTGTTCTGGTTTAATGACTGCCTTTTGGTCTATGTATAGGTTCGTCATGAGCACAGTTAAGTGCTTTAGAACACCTCTCTTTGGGATAGACACAAATATGGAACTCTTTCAATCAGTTGGCCAAGTAACTGTCTTCCAAATATCTTGGCATGGATGAGTGAGCGCCTCCAGCACCGTTTCAAATTGTTGAAAGATTTTAATTTGTATTCTGTCACTTGCTAAAGCTTCATTTTTTGCCAATTCCTTCAGTTTATCTTGAACTTCTTCCATTGGTTCTTGATCATATCCTCTTTCTTAAAATGCTTGAACATTAACCATTTCTTGTTGGTACAGTGACTGTGTATTCCTTCCATCTTCTTTTGATGCTTTCTGCATCATTTAATATTTTGCTCAGTGTTGTTGTTGTTAAGTACTGTTGAGTTGGTTCCAACCTATAGTGATCTTGTATAGGATTTCAAGGAGCAGCTGGTGAACTTGAAACACTGACTTTGTGGTTCAAATGACTTTGCAGTCCAGCGCATTAGCCTGGAGCACGACACCAGGACTCCTATTTTGCTCATAGGATCCTTTAAAATTGCAAGTAAAAGCTTGAATTTTTTTTCTCCAATTCTTTTAGCTTGTGAAATGCTGAACAACATCTTCCCTTTTAGTTTCCTAACAAGTCTTTGCATTTCATTATAATATTTTGTCTTCTCGAGCTGTGCTTTGAAATTCTGTTCTGTTGTTTTACTTACTCATTTCTTCCATTCACTTTAGCTTCTCTAGACTCAAGAGCAAGTTTCAGAGTCTCTTCTAACATCTATTTTTGTCTTTTCTTTCTTTCTTATCTTAACAAACTTTTACTTTCTTCCTGAATGATGTTCTTGGTGTCATCCTAAAATTCTTTTGGTCTTTGATCATTAATATCCAACGCATCAAATCTGTTCTTGAGATGACCTCTAATTTCCAGTGGGGTATCTTCAAGGTCATATTTTGGTTCTCATGGACTTGTTTCAATTTTTTTCTGTTTCAGCCTGAACGTGCATATAAGAAATTGATCTGTTTCACAGTCTGCTCATGGCCTATTTGGCTGATGATATTGAGCTTTACCGCTGTCTTTTGCCACAGATGTAGTTAATTTGATTCCTGTGTGTTCCATCTGGTGAGGTCAATGTGTGTAGTTGCCTTTTATGTTATTTTAAAAAGGTATTTGCAATGAATAAGTCATTTGTCTTGGAAAATTCTATCATGCATCTCCAGCATAATTTCTATCACCAAGGCCATTTATTTTCCAAACACTGATCCTTTCTCTTTGTTTCCAATCTTTGCATTCCAATAACCAGTACTTATCAATCCATCTTGATTGTATGTTGGATCAGTTTCAGACTGAAGAAACTGGTAGAATTCTTCAGTTTAATTATCACTGGTTTCAGTGTTTGCTGTGTAAATTTGAATAATAGTGGTATTAACTGATCATTGTAGGCGTATGGATGCTCACTTCTCACAAACAGCACTGCACTTCAAGATAGATCTTGAAATATTCTTTCTGATGGTGAATGTGTTGCCATTCTGCTTCTATTTGTTGTTCCTGGCATAGGAAACCATATGATTGTCAGACTCAAAATGGCAATACCAGTTTATTTCAGCTCATTAATGCCTAGGATATCAATTTTTATATATTCCATTTCATTTTGACAACTTCCAATTTTCTTAGATTTGAATTTGATTTATTCCATGTTCTAAAGCTTTTTTAATGGATGTTTGCACCTGTTTCTCTTTATTTTGAGTTGTACCCCATAGCAAATAAGGTCACATAAATTTTCCTCAATTCAAGTCATTATGGTTAGCTGTACTATAAAGAGACAGCTCTTCTCCAGTCACATTCTGAGTGACTTCCTACTCGAAGAGCTCATCTTCCAGTGCTATATAAAACAATGTTCTGCTGCTATATGTAATGTTTTCATCTTCAGGCACTATATCAGACAAAGTTCCACAGTTATTCATGTCTTTCCATGGTTAAACATTCAGAAGTAGGCCTCCTCTCCTTCTTTCTAGTCTGTTTTGGTGTGGAAGATCAGCGAAAACCTGTCCACCAGTAACAGAACTTGCAGCATCACAGCAACATGCAAGTCACCACAGTATGACAAACTGATAGATGAGAGGTGGTTCTCTTGAATAGATGTTAAAATATCTCACAGAATCTAAGACAGGAATGTGGCTGAGTAGTTAGAGGGCTGGAACCAGAAATCAAGGACTGTGGCAGTTACTTTCTCTTTGCTGTATACTTTTCCCATATGGATCCATGTGTTTTTTTCTTTGATGATACATATGTCTGCTTTATTCATATCATTCTCTATCTGTAGATTAGCTTTCTTGGCTTCTCTGTGAACTGGGTCATTCTGTGTCCTCTCAATTACAGCCACACTGGTAAACTAATATCTCAACCCCCAAATCTCTAAATACCTTGAACAGAGAAACTTTTAGGTTCATCCCAACCATTGAATGGCATTCCCCTGTAGGTGCCCATCTCTGATTCAACCAGTTGAAAGGTAGTGTCACATAGTACAAAGAGATCTTTAGAGGTACATACCTGAATGTATAAGGAGCTCTGGTAGCATAGTGGTTAGGAATCGGGTTGCTAACCTCACAGTCAGCAGTTCGAAACTACCAGCTATTCCATGGGAGAAAGATAAGGCTTTCTTCTCCCATAAAGATTTACAGCCTCAGAAACTCTGTTCAGGGTCATTGTGAGTTGGAACCGACTCCACGGCACATAACAACAACAACCACTTACATGTATGGACTGGTTTTCAAAGAAGACGAGTTTGTGTGGGACCAGAATCCCCAAAAGTTGTCTACTATATTTCAATGCTTTAATTGTCATTTATTTGTTTCAGCTCTGAGACAAACCATAGAGGGAGATGGAAAGGGTGAAAGTCCTGGCTTGTCCACTGAAGTACCTTGTATAATGTAGGTCCTTCACAAACATTTATGGAATGAACAAAAGAGCAAGGTGACAATGTAGAGAGAAGAAAAGCAGGTGGGGAAATATGGATGGCATAGCTATTTTCTTCCAACATTAAAAAAAAATATTCTCATTAGGAAATAATTCCAATGTGACAGTGGTTTGGGGTAGGAAATTGTACCCATTCTCAACATTATTAGACTGCAAGGAAATGTATATTAAGATCACACTGACCTAGTAGAATAGCTAAAATGAAAAGGAATGATGATTCCAACTGAAGGTGAGATCGTGGAGAAATTGGAACTCTTTTATATTGCTGGTAAGGATATATGCTGGGGACAGCATACGCAGACCCTGGGTTGATCAGTGGCAGCTCCATTAAACCACCTCTGAATATAATCAGTTTAACCCAGATGCTCTTCTTCCTCCTGAAAGTACATAGGAATATTAAGAACAATGTAGCATTTTAGGTATAGATAAATGAAGCCTGGTGCCTGAGATCTTGCTCACAAACAAAAGTTTGCAAAGTGTACAGAGACAGCTTGGCTCCTTTCAGGAAACTTGCTTTATGTTATGTATCCTTAAGAAACCGCACGTTGCTACTCTAGATCATTTAAGCCTAAAAGTTAATATATAACAGCTTGATAGAACCTTTTTTTCTGTAAAAATAAAAATGTTAGATTGTTAAGAAAAACTATGAAAATATCTTAAAAGTTGTTCCTGTGAATCATTATGTCCTGTTTTGAATGATTAATCACATTTCAGTTCCGTATCCTGTCTTAATCACATCCTCCCTTTGTGACATCCTCCCTGAGTGAATTACATCCTTCCTTTGTAACAAATCCCTCCCTAAAAAAGAGAATAAAAGGCTGAGGTAGAGTAAGTTCTGCATGCAATGCTGTGCAATGCTGTGCAATGCTATGCAATGCTGGGCAATGCTAGGCAATATGTTTGCAGATCTGTCTACCTGCCAGCTTGCATCATATCTGTGTGTCTGTCTTTTTTGTATATATTTTGTCTCTCTCTTTTTCTATCACTTTCGCCACCAGATCTCCCTTCTTCGTGACACCCGCACTTCCCTGTCGAGGCGGGACCCCGACATAGGACCTCGATAGATATATATTGGTACAATTTTGAAAAAATGTTTGGTTGTGTCCATATTAAAGTTAAATATACACCTACCCTATGATCCAGCAAGTTTATTCCTTGGTATACACTTAAGAGAAACAAGTACTTATAACTCATTTCAAAACACATGTTTTGTTTTTCCTGGAATAAGAGTGATAGAAACTATTCTTACTAACCTAAAATTGCTAACAACTCAATTATTTACAACAACTAATGCTCATAGATGAGAGGAAGACCCCCAGCAAGATGGATTGGACAAGTGGCAGCATCAATGGACTCCAGCATGGCAACAGTAGTGAGGTTGGCCCAGGATCAGGCAGTGTTTCATTCTGCTGTGCATAAGATCGCTATGGGTCAGCACCAACTCGATGGCACCTAACAACAACAACAATGCTCATAGACATAGTGTTGAGTAAAAGAAGACAGAAGCAAAAAAGTATATGCTGTAAGTACATACTGCATAATTTCATTTACATGAAGTTCAAGAACTGAACAAACTGAATCTATGACTATAATCCCCCCAACCAAGCCACTGTTGCTGAATCATAGTGAACTTACAAGACACAGTAGAACTGCTCCATATCATTCCCAAGCTTGAAAAATCTTAACAGAAATAGACTGCTTCATCTCTCTCTCATGGAGCACCTGGTAGATTCCAATTGGTGAACTTTTGGTTAGCAATCAAATGCTTCAACCACTGTACCACTAGGTTGTTGTTCCTGGAATGGATATATATTTCTGATAAGGATATATAATCATGGCTATAGATAATCAGAATAAAAGTTACTTTAGAGGGTTTAAAGGTCCCTAGGTGGTATACACAATTTGCACTTGGCTGCTAACCTGAAGGTTGGTGGTCTAAAGCCGCTTAGCGGCACCATGAAAGAAAAGGTCTGACAATCTGTTTCCATAAAGATTGTAGCCTAGAAACCCCTACAGAGCAGTTCTACTCTAACATATCACCACAAGTTCAACTTGACTCAATGGCAACTAACAACAACACTGACTACCTGGGCATTTGAAGAAGCCTCCTGGGGTGGTAGAAAGAGTCTATTTTGATATGAGTGGTAGTTACACAAGTGTAAGCGCATGTAAGAATTGATTGAGCTGCTCTTTGCTGTAAGTTAAGGAATGCTGCTGGTGCTACGGGTTAGGTGTTGAACTGTTAACCACAATGTTAGTTCAAACCTACTAATGATTCCTCCGGAGAAATATGAGGTTATCTGCTCCTGTAAAGATTTATCTTCTCAGAAACTCTATATAGGGTTGGTATGACTTGACATCAATTCCATAGCATGGTTTTGGTTTTGTTGTAAGTTATATCTGAATTTTAATAAAATATACTCTTTTAATCAAATATGCTCTCTTTGAACAGAAAGACCTTGGTAGTGTTCCTTTAGGGTCATAGAGGATACCGTCAGAACCCTTCCTATCCTTTGTTGTAGGTACTTCAATATACTAATATGATGCCATTGTTATCTTTTAAATGATACTTCTAAAATTTTTAGGCTGACAAAACTTTATTAAGAAATAATTGCACTTTAATTGGCTGATGATACATGGAGGAGATTGTAACCATGGCAATGAAATGATATATGATAGGATGAATGTAAAGCTAATGTTCTCCCATGTAAACGATCACATAATTCACAATAAAATATTTTTAAAATAATAATTGCAGGACTTCCCCTTCTGCACTGTCTGGGGGTGGGGGACATGGACTGGGCACAGAGAAGATAGTGCTTGGCAACATGGTGTACATACAGATGTTGGAAGAGATAAGGGAAAAGCAACTAGGCAAACATCCTATTCTGGGCCTTGGGGATGATTCATGGACAGAAAAATATATCTCTATTGGTGTGTTAGTTAGCTTAGATTTTGGGCTGACTGGATATACCAGCGTCCTTTATATAGTCTTCTGCTTTTTGATGGCGGGTTACTTTTGTGCAGGGAAATGAGGAAGGAGCCCTGGAGGCCAGCTGAGCTCTTCCTCTTCTTCTGTGCCTTTCTTTAAGGAGATAAATTTATTGCGTCCTTTGTGGTAAAAGAGTTTAATACACCCAGAGATCCATGATCTCCTCTTGTATTCCATCTATGCTGGATCCTTCCTCAGTACCATGTCATGTCTTGGACGGGTGCTTAATATGAGTTTCCAGGTCCTGGCAAGATTTCGCTTTCTTTGTCAACCTCAGGGTGGACCCTTTTAATTAATCTCCAAAGCATCTGGATCCTGTTTCTCTACACAGGTTAAATAACTAAGCTGCTTGAGCCCCTCTATCTGAGCTCCATGAGAATGAAAGAGTGAACTGCTTTCTGAGGGATTTGACTCAATTCCATGATATCTTCCTTATATGAATTGACAAGGTGCTGTACCCCATTCCCAGGAGTGGATATCACCACCAAGTGGGGGATCGTTTTAATTTCTGAAATGGGCGGAGGGAGCAGCAAGTTGTGGGATACAGCAGAAGCTTGTAAGAAATCTCTTTACGAGGAACTTCAAAGCTTTCTGTTTTTGTTTTTTTTTAATTGTAGTAATCTATATATATGGAGTCCTGGTATGGCACTGTGGGTTAATGCGTCAGACTACAAAGCCATTTGAACTACAAGGTCGGTGGTTTAAGCTCACCAGTTGCTTCTTACAAACCCTACACAGAGTCACTATGGGTTGGAACCGACTCAATGGCACTTAACAACAACAACATATATATATATATATATATATACAAAAACATTTGCCATTTCAATTATTTTTACATGTACAATTCAGTAACATTAATTATACTCAACAGGTTGTTTAATCATCATCACAATCCACTTCCAAATATTCTTACCACCTTTAACAGAAACATTGTTGTTGTTGTTATTATGTGCCATTGAGTCAGTTTGGACTTATGACAATCCTATGAACAACAGACTAAAACACTGCCCAATCCTGAACCATCCTCACAATTACTATGTTTAAACCCATTGCTACTGCCACTGTGTCAGTCCATCTAGTTGGGTTGGGGAGCCCTTCCTTTTTTCATCAACTCCTCCAATTTACCAAGCATAATATCCCTCTCTAGCATCTGGTCCCTCCTGATAACATGTCCTAAGTATGAGAGAAGTAGTTTCACCATCTTAGTTTCCAAGGAACATTCTGGCTGTACTTCTTTCAACACAGATTTGTTTGTTCTCTGGCAGTCCATAGTACTTTTAATATTTGTCTGTAACACCATAACTTAAATGCATCAATTCTTCTACGGTCTTCTTTATTCATTATCCAACTTTCACATGCATATGAGGCTATTGAAAATACCATGGCATGGGTCAGGCACACCTTAGTTCTCAAACTGACATCTTTGCTCCTGAACACTTTAAGGAGAGGTCTCGTGCAATAGTTTTTGAATTATCTTCAGCAAAATTTTACTTGCATGTTATAGTAATGATATTGTTTGATGATTTCCACATTCCGTTGAGTTACCTCTCTTTGGAATGGGCACAAATATGAATCTTTTTCAGTCAGTTGGCCAGGAAGCTATCTTCTAAATTTCTTGGTGAGGATGAGTGAGCAGCTCCAGTGCTCAGTTTGTTGAAAGATTTCAATTTGTAGTCTGCCAGTTTCAGGAGTTTGCTTTTTTTCATCAATGGCTTCAGTGGAGCTCAGCCTTCTTCCTTTAGAACCACTGATTCTTGACATGTCTTATCTCTTGAAATGGTTGAATATTGACAATTCATTTTTGGTACAGTGACTCTGTATATTCCTTCCATCATCTCTTGATGCTTTCTGCATCATTCAATATTTTTTCCATGATATCCTTCAATATTGCAACTCCATGCTTGATTTTTTTCTTCCTGTCTTTCAGCTTGAGAAATGCTAAGCATGTAATTCCCTTTTGGTCTTCTAACTCCAGGTCTTTGCACATTTCATTATAATACTTTGTCTTCTCGGGCTGCCCTTTGAAATTTTCTGTTCAGCTCTTTGACTTCCTCATTTCTTCCATTTGCTTTAGCATCCCTACACTGGAGAGCAAGTTTAGAGTCTCCTCTGACATCCATTTTGGTCTTTTTCATCTTTCTTGTCTTCTTAATGACATTTTGCTTTCTTTCTGTATGATGCTTTTGATGTCATTCCATGACTCTTCTGGTCTTTAAACATTAATGTCTAATGCACAAAATTTGTTCTTGAGATGGTCTCTAAATTCAGAGATGGTGTATTAAAGGTCATATTTAGTCTCTCATGGACTTGGTTTCATTTTCTTCAATTTAGTCTGAATGTGCCCATGAGCAATTGATAGTCTTTCCCACAATCTGTCATTGGTCTTATTTTGGCTGATGATATTGGACTTTCCCACCATCTTTTGCCACAAGTATAATCAATTTGTGTTCCATCTGGTGAGGTCCATGTGTATAATCAGTTTTATGTTGTTTTAAAAAAGGTGTTTGCAATTAATAAATTGTTGATCTTGTAAAATTCTATCATGCGATCTCCAGCATCATTTCTATTCCTCTTTGTTTCCAACGTTTACTTTGCAATCACCAGTAATCATCAATGCAACTTGACTGCATGTGTGATCAAATTCAGCCTGAAGAAGTTGGTAGAAATTTTAAATTTCATCATTACTGTCTTTAGTGTTTGGTGTGTGAATTTGAATAACAGTGGTATTAACAGAATATGGTACCTTTGAAAAGTTATTATTGTTGTTAAGTGCTGTTGAGTCAGTTCCTACTTACAGTAGTGACAAGTGAGCTTGAACCACTGACTTTGTGGTTCAAACCGACTCTGTGGTCCAGCACATTAACCTGCAGTGCCAGACCAGAATTCCCCTTTAAATAGTAACTCCTTATTTTACCCTCTTACTAGCCCCTAGTAACTAATTTAAAGACTTTGGTTTCTATGCATTGGCCTATTATAGATATTTTATATAACTGGAATAATACAATATTTGTCCTCTTATGACTGACTTCTTTCACTCAGAATAGTGTTTTCAAGGTTTATACAGGTTGTGGCATGTATTAGAACTTTCTTTCTTTTTATGGCTGAATAATATTCCATTGTATGGATATACCACATTCTTAAATCCCTTCATTTGCTGATGGACATTAATCTCATATGCATGAGAAAGCTGGATGGTGAGTAAGGAAGACTGTAGAAGAATTGATGCTTTTGAGCTATGGTGGTGGAGGAGAATATTTAAAGTGCCATGGGCTGCCCATAGAACCAACAGATCTGTGTTGTAAGAAGTGCAGTTAGAGTGCTCCTCAGAGGCCAGGATGGCCAAACTTTGCCTCTCATACTTGGGACATATTGTCAGAAGGGATCAGTTGTTAGAGAAGGATATCATGTTTGGTAAGGTGGAAGGTCAGAGAAAAAGAGGAAGACCCCCCAGCAAGATGGATTGGCAAAGTGGCAGCATCAATGGGCTCAAGCGTGACAACAATTGTGAGGTTGGCCCAGGACTGTGCAGTGTTTCAGTCTGTTGTGCATAGGGTCACTGTGAGTCGTTACCAACTTGATAGCACTTAACAACAACAACAACCATCTGGCTATTGTGAAGAGTACTACAGTGACTACTGATGTACAAATATCTGTTTGCATCCCTGCTTTCAAGTCTTTTGGGAGTGCAATTGCTCTTTGACATGAAGTTGCTGAAATATGATAGCTCTATGTTTAGTTTTTTGAGGAATCTCTTATTTTCTCCCTCTCTGGTTTTATCTCTCTGCATCCTTCCCTGTCTCCTCTCTAATTTTCTTTGTGTCCTTTCCTCTGAGACACCCTTACTTAAGTCTCACTGAATTCCATGAATTATTCTTTCCGATTGATACTATTTTCTAACATCCTTTCCTGTGTCATCACCTTGTTTCCTAGAAGAATTAAAACAGACCACTCTACACTATGAACACCTCTTTTAGCTTCCCTTCTCCTCAAGCCTGTCTCCATTTTACAATATGTAGAATCTTGAAAGTCATTTGCATTGATTCCCTTATTTATCTAAATCAAGAGATATATTGTTAGACATACACAATTTACTTTTATTGTTTTGTTTTAATCAAAATACACCATAAGATTGTCTTTTAGTTTGTTTAGCGATTCTTTATCACTGGAATATTTTATCTTTTTTTTTTAACTTGAAAATCTCAAACAAATGTAAAAGTTTGATGAACTCTCATGTGACTATCATTTAACTTAACAATTATCTACAATTTTCCAATATTTGTGTCATTTATCCATCATAAAAACTTTCCTTTTTAAATGTTTTTTAAGCAAATTCCAGATATAATTTCACTTCATTTCACTGTCCCTACCTCAGTGTCTACCATTGAACTTTAACTTTCAAAAAGAAATAAATACAAAGATAAGTGATATAAAAAAAAAATCACTAACAATTTTCATAAGACTTTCAAGTTTTATTGGTAGAATTTGTTTGAAAATGGAAAGAACTAAATTTATTTATGGTATAATAAAGTTGAGTTGTTTTTCATATTATTTCAGGGCCCGTGATAGGAGTTCATGATGAATGGCATATATTTTCAACTAGTATTTATTCTTAGCGTTTCCCAGATATATCCACTTACCACAGGGTTCCTACCCTTCTTGAGACCCATAGATTGAAGCCAAAACATGACACTTTAAATAATAAGTGAGACGGGAAGATGGCCATCACATATTGTACTCTGTGGTTTACAACCAGTAGTGCAACTTATTTAGAAGTCTAAAATATCTTCGCTTTTAAAACATCAAGCTCACCTGGTGCCAAATGGTTATTTGATGTTAGGACATTCAAACAAAAAAGAGACAATGAAAGGCACCATGCATCAGTAGGTCAGAACCAAAGAACAATTCTTGTTCCTAAGAGACTCTGTGCTTACTTTTCCAATTGAGGCCAACTGCTTCTTAAGCATGTCTGGGGTCCCAGAACGAAAGCCCTGTTAAACTTACATTCTTCTGAGTTTTGAGAGGACAGCCAGAGTGGTCTCAACGGCTTCTACTGTGAAAATGCTTAATCTGTGCACATTTTTTCCCCTCTTGGAATACATTTATTAGCTGGAATCTGGGAAGTTGATCTTAGGTTTGTCTTATCTTACAGCTCTTCTTTAAGGAGCTCTGGTAGCGTAGTGGTTACCAATTGGCCTGCGAACCGCAAGGTCAGCAGTTCGAAACTACCAGCTGTTCCGTGGGAGAAAGATGAGGCTTTCTTTTCTCGTAAGGATTTACAGCCTTGGAAACCCTGTACAGGGTCATTATGAGTTGGAACTGACTCCATGGCACATAACAACAACAACAGCTCCTCTTTGAGGGAGGGGTCACAGATAGATATCTTTTAAGTATAAGGTCAACCATGGAGACTTGAGAATTCTGAGAACTTCTGCTTTCTCCTTTTAACATTGACATGAATTTTCTTTGCCTCATTATTCTTGGGAGGCTGAGAATGGGTCTCTGTGTTTGAATGCAGCTTCTCTATTTCTCTAGGCTCTTTATTAGTATTATTATTGTTGTTAAGTGCTGTCAAGTTGGTTCTGACGCATAGCAACCCTGTATAGGGTTTCTGAGGAGTGACTGGTGAGTTTGAACCACTAACCTCACAGTTGAAACTGCCCTAGCGGTCCAGTGTGTATCCTACAGCGCCATACCAGGTGTTATTATGGTGGTGGTGGTGGCTGTGTGCCGTGGACCCATAGCGACCCTGTACAGTGTTTCCAAGGCTGTAAATCTTTAAGGAAGCAGAATGCCTCATCTTTCTCCTGTGGAACTGCTGGTAGTTTCGAACTGCTGACCTTGCGGTTCACAGCCCAATTCGTAACCACTACGCTACCCGTGTTATTATAGCAACAGGAATCTAAGTAGAGTCTTCTTGTTAACATTGCCAGAGAATCCACCTACAAGTTGTAAGAAACTGAATTTGGTTCTCTCCCAAGGGTTTGTCAAAGCGATGAGTCCTCTTTTCAGATTCACTGCACATATTAATTTAGTCAAGAATGTCTGTTCAATGTAGGTGAACTACAGATTGGTTGTCTCATTCCTTTACCATCCATGGGCGTCTAACACATTTAGGCATTTTTAGCAACATGATCAGGTGAACTTACACCAGCTGTCATTTTCTGTAAATGCTGAATTTTCTATCACCAAATACAGGCAGAGTGAGTGTGCCAGCAATATCTCTGACCTACTTGGGCAGATTAATGGCATTTTCAAGAATTAGCACAATAGTGTTTACCTTTATGGATGTAAGAAAATAAGTATCTTTAGGAATGGAATACTTGCAGTTATAGAAAAGACCTTTTATCTGAAGAGATGAGTTATAGATTTATATGTATATGTACTCTTAGTGAAGAGCACAGTGGCTCTGTAGGCTAAGCACTGGGCTGCAAACCTGTTCCTATAAAGATTTACAGTCTTAGAAACCCTATATACTGTCACTCCAAGTCAGAATCGACTTAATGGCCATGGGTTTGTTTGTTTTATTTTAGTTCCATTAAAGAGTTGTATAATTTGTCTTCAGAGTAATTATTATAAATCATAGGTCTTCCGATTTTTAATTTTGCCTTGACTTTAAAACATTTTTCTTACATTTCTGTTTTTAAGCTTTGAATTTTAAATGATCACATGATCACCATCTTTCTAAAATTTTCTTCAAGAAGTAACTTCTTAAAGATCTCTGTAATACCTGTAGTTGAAGACCCGTGAACCTGTGCTTTCCAAATTGCAGGTCATAAACCTTTACTAGGTTACGAAAACAATTTAGAAGGTTGCAACATGAATTAATTTTTTTAATTGAAAAGAATGTGAAATAGCAGAGTGCATCATCTATTGTTGTTGTTGTTGTTAAGTGCCGTCTAGTCAATTCCGACCCATAGCGACCCTGTATAGGGTTTCCAAGGAGAAGCTGGTGAGCTTGAACCACCGACCTTGCAGTTCAAATGACTTTGCAGTCTGACGCATTAACCCACAGCACCACATCAGGACTCCTGCATCATCTACAATAAGTATAAATATTATTTCATGAAAATTTAAAGCTATTTATGTGTATGTGTGTAGTGGAAAAATAACAATGTTGATAAATATTTAACAATGAGCTCTCTGGGGTAATCTGTATATAGATATAGATATAGATATATAGATATAGATGTAAGTCAAAAAGTATTGCTATTAGGGTTCTAGTTCATACATACATACATGGGTTTATTTCAAACAGTGCATGTTTAAACAGATCTATGTGATCATTGGATGGTTGTATACCAGTGCTCTCAGTAATATATTTATCTTAGTCTTGCTACAGTGCCTTCAAAACAAGATCCAATCAAAACAGTGGCTTCCAAGGGGTTCTGTTGGATCAGTTCAATTCAAAGTACAGAAGTCAACTCAGAATGTTATGGTGACACTTTCTGGAAAAGTAATCTTGATAGATATTTTTTGAAGGATGCAGGGAAATCATGTGGGCTTACTATGAAGTTTTAAGAAATTGAAAGCTACATTAGCAAGAAAATGGCCAGGAAATTTGCACTGAGGATTTTTTTTTTTTTTTCCTGTCATACAAGGCACCTGTTTATTCTTTGAGAGTAGCAAGGACTGTCTTATAAGACTTTCCTTTATTCCATCCATCATCCTACCCTGATCTTTGTGTTCTCCAAACTCAGAGAAGATTTTCAGGAAACACAATTTGAGTCCCATAAAGATGCCAAAACAGCTATTTTGACATGTTGTAAATCAAACAGTGTAGAATTCTTTGGGAAGGGTTGTTGCTCTTAAGTGCCATTGAGTTCTGACTCATAATGACCCTGTATAGTGTTTTGGAGGAGTGCTGGTGTATTTGAACCACTGATCTTGTGGTTCAAACCAAACTTGTGGTCCACTGTTCAGTAGGGCTAGAGAGATGGAAATACCGCCTTCAGAAGTATATAGACCTAGATGGAGGTTATGTCAAGAAACTGCAGCTTTACATGTTTATATTTTTGTTTAATAAATGTTTCTGTGATTTTGTAGCTATGCTCTCTTATATTAATATGTGGTGTTGCTGTTGTTAAGTGGCATTAAGTTGGTTCCAACTGATAGTGACCCTATGCACAACAGGATGAAACAGTGCCTGGTGCTTCATTAACCTCATGATTATTGCCATGTTTGAACCCGTTATTATAGCCACTGTATCAATACAGCTTGTTGAGATCGTCCTCTTTTTTCCTAACCCTCTACTTTACCGAGCGTGATGTCCTTCTCCAGGTACTGGTTCCTCCTGATAATATGTCCAAAGCATGTGAGACAAAGTTTCACCCTGACACTTCTCAAACACCTTCTAGCTATATTTCTTCCAAGACATATTAGTTTATTCTTCTGATGGTCTCTGGTATATTCAACATTCTTTGCCAACACCATAATTCAAAGGCATTAATTCTTCTGTCTTCCTTATTTATTGTCCATCTTTTGCATGCACAGGAGGTGATTGAAAATACTATGGCTTGGGTCAGGCACACCTTACTTCTCAAAGTGACATCTTTGCTTTTTAACACTTAATAGAGATTTTTTTTGCAGCAGATTTGTTTTGATTTCTTGACTGCTACTTCTATGGGCTTTGTTAATCCACATGAAATAATATCCTTGACAATTTCAATGTTTTCTCCATTTACCAAGGATTTGGTTTATTAGTCCAGTTTGAGAATTTTTGTTTTTTTTATATTGAGGTGTAATCCAATCTCTGCCTTATTCTTTCCATGTGCAAAAATGGAAGGCAATAATACATAGGCTTTTATCTTCATTTGCAAGTACTTCAAGTTACTTGATTTTTAGCAAGCAAGGTTGTGTCATCTGTATTGCACAGGTCATTAATGAGTTTTCCTTCAATCTCAATGCTATATTCTTCTTCAGGGAGTTTGACTTCTCAGATTATTTGTTCAGTATACAGATTGAATAAATACAGTGAGAGGCTACAGCCCTGACACACACCTTTCCTGACCGTAACTCTGTAGTATCCCCTTGTTCTATTCAAATTGCTGTCTATGTACCACTTCTGCATGAGCAGAACAGGAAGGAATTTCTGTTCTTTGCAATGTTATCCACGACTTCTTATGATTCACATCATCAAATGCCTTTACATAGTCAGTAATACACAGGTAAAAATCTTTCTGGTATTCTCTGCTTTTAGCCAAGAGACATCTGACATCAGCATTGATATCCCTCAATACACATCCTTTTCTTAATCTATCTTGAATCTTTAGTAGTTTCCTGTTGATGTGTTGCTGCAGTCAATTTTGAATAGCCTTCAGCAATATTTTACTTGCATGTAATATTAATAATATTGTTAGTTTTTGGCATTCTATTGGATCGGCTTTCTTTGCAAGGGGTAAATACAAATATGTATTTCTTACAATTGATTAGCAAGGTAGCTGTCTTCCAAATTTCCTAGCATAAGCAAGTGAGCACTTTCAGCATTGCATTTGTTTGTTGAAACATCCCAACTGGTACAGTGTCAGTTGCTGAAGACTTGCTTTTCACTAGTGCCTTCAGTACAGCTTGGACTTCTTCCTTCACTACCATCAGTTCTTGAGCATATACTGCCTCTTGATATGGGCTTGAATTTTTATTCAGTTACTTCAGCTTGAGAAATACTAAGTGTGTTCTTCCCTTTTACTGTTCTAACTCCAGGTCTTTGCACATTTCATTATAATATTGTCTTCTCAAGTGGCTCTTTGAAATTTTCCATTCACCACTTTTATTTAATCATTTCTTCCATTTGCTTTAGCTACTCTACATTCAAGAACAAATTCCAGAGTTTCTTCAGACATCCATTCTTAAGTTTATTTTTCCTCTTTTCTTTTAATGACCCTTTGATTTTCTCATGCAAGCAGCAGCCAAGAAATCAAATGATGACATATGGCATTAGGGAAATCTGCTGCACAAGACTCTTTAAAGTGCTTAAGAGAAAAGATGTCAGTTTGAGGAACAAGGTGCACCTGGTGCAAGCCATGGTATTTTCAATTGCCTCATATGTGTGAGAAAGTTGGACAATGAATAAGGAAGACCCTAGCAGAATTGATGCATTTGAATTATGGTGTTAGAGGAGAGAATATTAAAAAGTACCATGGACTGCCAGAAGAACAAACAAATCTGTGTTGGAAGAAGTACAGTCAAAACACTCCTTCGAAGTGAGGATAGTAAGACTTCGTCTCTCATACTTCAGACATGTTATCAGGAGGCACAGTCCCTAAAGAAGAAGGACATCATGTTTGCTAAAGTGGAGAGTCATCAAAAAGGGGAAGATCCTCAATGAGATGTCTAGGCCCAGTGGTAGCAGCAAGGGGGCTCAAGTGTAACAATAATTTGAGGATGATGCAGGGCTAGGCAATGTTTCGTTCTGTTCTGCATAGGGTTGCTATAAGTCAGAATTGATTCAACAGCACCTAATAAATGCAAGATGTCCTTAATGTCATCCCACAACTCATATGGTCTTTTCAGTCATTAGTGTTCAATGTGCCAAATCTATTCTTGAGATGGTCTCTAAATTCAAGTGGGATGTAATAACGGTTTTGCTTTAGATGTTGTGACTTGTTTTCATTTTCTTTCACTTAGGCTTGCACTTGCATATGAGCAATCGATGGTCTGTTCTGCAGTCATCCCCTAGCTTTGTTCTGACTGACGATATCTAACTTCCCTACTATCTATTTCCACATATGAAGTCAATTTGATTCATGTGTATCCCATCTGGCAAGGTCCACATGTGTAGTTGCTATCTATGTTGATGAAAAGACGTTATTTCCAATGAATAAGTTATTAGTCTTGCAGAATTCTATCATGTGATCTCTGGCTCAAATCAATCACCATGGCCATATTTTTTCCCACTAGTAGAGATGGATGACTTCCTAATATTTAGTCACTGAAAACCTTATTGAATATTGAAATGATGATGAGTACTAGAATATTGTCATTACATCTCAATGTCAAGAAAACAAAAATCCTCATCACTGGACCAATAAACAACATTCTTATCAATGGAGAAAAGATTGAAGTTGTCAAGGACTTCATTCTTCTTGGATCAACTATCAACACTCA
>NW_006408551.1:21086333-21091948 GCF_000296735.1 Chrysochloris asiatica | reverse complement strand
ATGTTTGGTAAGGTGGAGGGTCAGAGAAAAAGAGGAAGACCCCCAACGAGATGGATTGGCCAAGTGGCAGAATCGATGGACTCAAGCATGGCAACGGTAGTGAGGTTGTCCCAGGATCGGGCAGTGTTTCATTCTGCTGTGCATAATGTTGCTATGGGTCGGTACTGACTCGATGGCACCTAACAACAACAACAACTTGTATCCATAGCCAATTTATGGTTGCAACTCAACTATTAATTGACAAAATCAGATTATGAATAAACTCTTGGTTAATAGCTGATTCAGCTAAGAAATCTCTCACATTATTGAAGAGCAGGTGTATTATGATATGAATGTTGGTGATATTTTCATTTATGCTAAAGAATAGGATGAAAGCAAAAGAACAAAGATGTGTCAGAATTTCACTAATTCATTGATGATGTTAGTGACTTCTTGACTGAATCAGATCATGTTTTTCAAATACTGGAAGAACATTTCCTTAAATTGTATGTGCTGTTCACAGTGAAAAGGAGCCCTGGTGTCAAAGTGGTTGAAGCTCTCAGCTTCTAATAAAAGATTGGTGATTCAAACCTACCAGCCACTGTGAGAAAGATGTGGCAGTCAGCTTCCATGAAGATTTACAGACTTGAAAACACTACAAGGCAGTTCTACTTTGTCCTACATGTCATATGGTTCCGAATTGACTGAGCAGCCATGGTTAGTTTGATTCCCAATGTATTATCTATAGACACAACACACTTACACATTTGATTGACATTATTACTATGTTTTGGATAAGCACTGGACTGCTAATTGCAAGGTTGGTGGTACAAATCCACCAGACGCTCCTTAGAAATCCTATAAGGGTTGCTATGAGCTGGAACTGACTCGACAGTACGTAGCAACAACAAGCCACCAATTTACCAAGAAGAACATCAAGAAAGCAATAAATCAAGCTCTGATTTATAGTCTTGGCAATTTCTGTAGTGTAAATATTTCCATCATGGTGCAAGCTTCAAGCCGTTACATCTCAAAATGTGAAGTTGAAGAGACACATAGTTGTTGTTGTTAGTAAGTGCCATCAATTCAGTTCCGATTCACAGCGGCCCTGTATAGGGTTTCCAAGGAGCAGCTGGTGAGTTTGAGCCACTGACCTTGTGGTTCAAACCAACTTTGCGGTCTAGTGCTTTATTCCACAGCACCACACCAGCACACCATTTACTGTATTTCTACCACACAGACACAACAGACATAAATAACTGCAAGAGCAGAGACCATACTAAATATAGTAAAATAATTAGGAAGTGATGATTTTAAGTACTTATTACTTTGTTTTTAATATAATTATTGCTGTTGTTGTTGTTAAGTGCTGTCAAGTCAGTTCTGACTCACAAGAACCCTGTATAGGGTTTCCAAGGCTATAATTTTTTTAAATGTTTTATTGTGAATTATATGATAGTTTACATGGAAGAACATTAGCTTCACATTCATCCTTTTGTATATTGTTTCCTTGTTGTGGTTACAATCTCCTCCATGCATCATCAACCAAACAAAGGGTATACCTTGCAAGCCTGCCCCCATGTTGTCAGCACACAGCCACTCTCCCTCTCTGGGTTCAAAGTCCCCAGCCGCTGCATCTCTCCACGTCATCGTCTCTGCCTCCATCTTTGGCCATCACTACTTCTCTGGGTAGGGTTCTGCTCTCCGCTCTTTCCCTTGATGGTCCCAGGGACCTCCGCAAAGTTAATCATTCCCCTCTTTTTGCCGCAAAACATCTACCTTTACATTTCCAACCCTTACAATCAGCCCTGATAACAATTATTCACTATTGTATTGCAAAAGACCTATCTGCATCTGTTTTCATCAGCCTCTCCTAGACAGATTGGATACTACTCAGTGGAGATTCTGCCTTTCTCCACGCCCTCTGGATCTAGGTTCCCTTTGAAAGCTTGTAAGCCAGTCACTTCTTGCCTCTGTAGCCCCCCATTTTGGGTAGCCAATGTCCAAGCTACCCATCTTTGTCCACTCCATGTATGGAGGGGGTAAGAATGATCCTTGCTGTAAAGATTTGTTCCCTCTTTTGAGCTACTGTATCCATAGGTGTAGGTCAAATTCATCAAATTGTATCAGATTACTCTTTTTTTCCTCTTCTTTCTTCTTCTAGTTGAGCTCTGATCATCCAGTCATTGAAGCCAGGTCAAGTGGGTATTATTTGCAAGTGTGGGTGCACTTATGCATGTGCCCTCTATCAGCTAGACTGTTCACTTTCCACTCTAGTACTCTGTGGCTATGTCACTGACTCTGGGTCCAAGAGTCCCCTGGACTTGCCACACTGCTGGCCAACCAGGTCTCCAGCCGGGTTCACAGGTGTCTATGGAACATTGTAGGGCTGAGCTTGAAGCTTCATTGCTGCTTTTCCCTCACTTCCCCTTATCAGTGATGAACGTGGTCACCAATCAAAGTGTGTATTCCCATTGCGTCTTCATCTTGGAAGGAGGTTTGCCCTGAGGGGACCCGACCACTTGTCTTGATGTCTCCTGGGTGAGCCACTTGTTTGTTCTTGTAGTAATCAGTCGGTCTGCCTATATTGTTTTGTATTTTTCCTGTCAGTCTTTCTTTCTAGAAGTATCTTCTGTTCTTCTGGTCACTCCAGGCTGGTCTGCTTGTCCTTTCAAGTGAAAAATTCCCACCTCAGAAGATTCTGGATGCTGTTCAGGGTTCCACCTATGGCCTTATGTAATGCAGAGGCTCCACAGGAAGCCTTCTTCACTGGGCACATTGTAGCCCCATTTTAGATATTCCAATCAGTTATAGGCAGAAGACAGACTTACAAGCTTTCTGTGGTGATGTATTTAGCTATTCCTTTCTCTCCCTCTCAAGGTGACTATTTTATAATGGTATGCCAGGGAAACCAAGATTCAAAAGACAGCCAAGCATCTTAACATTGTTTCCCCCCTTTTTCCCATTCCAACCATGTCTCAATCCCTATATCCCAGAGCCCTGTTTTTCTAAGTTTGTGCATACATCATTATTTACCTCTGTCCCACTTCAGCTTCACATTCATCCTATCGTATTTCATTTCACTGCAATGATTACAATCCCCTCCACGCATCATCAAATAACCAAAGCATATACCCCATAGACCCGCCCCCTGGCTGTCAGCAAACAGCTCCTCTCCGTCCCTGAGTCCCGTGTCCCCAGTCACTCCATCTGTCCACATCATCATCTCTGTCTCCATGCCTGGCTACACTGCCTCTCTGGGTAGGGTCCTGCTCTCCATACTTCTCGCTTGATGGTCCTAGGGACCTCCGTTCCTGAGCTGCAAAATCTATCATTCTCCTCCTTTTGGCCCCCCACGCCAAAAAAAAACAAAAAATCTGCCTCTGCCTTTCCAATCCTCACATTCAGTCGTGATGGTAATTATTCACTATTGTACCACAACAGTTTTATCCCCATTTCCTTTTGCCAGCCTGGTCCCAACAGATAGGAAATCATTCAGCAAAGGTTCTGCCTACCCCTGCCCCACCTGGAACTACGCTCCCTCTTGAAAGTTTATAAATTAGTCACTTCTTGCCTTTACAGGCCTCCTCCCCCCCACCTCATTTTGGGTCTGGGAAATTTCTAGCCCCCTTTAAGGTATTCCAGTCAATTATAGGCTGAAGACGGGCTTACATGTTTTCTATTGTGATGTTTCTGGCTATTCCTCCTCCCCACCCCAAGCATCTATTTCACAATGGTAGGCAAGGGAGACCAAGGTTCAAAAGACAGCCAAACATCCTAGCATTATTCTCTTCTTTTACCCTTTCAAATCATGCCTCAATCTCTGTATCTTGAAGCCCTATTATTCCAAGGTTGTGCATACATTGTCATTTATCTCTGTTCCACCTAGCCCGTGCGAACCTGCCTAACTGTTCTCCCATCCACCCAAGGCTATAGTTTTTGCAGGAGCAGAAAGCCTCATCTTTCTCCCTCAGACTGGTTGGTGGGTTCAAACTATTGACCTTGTGGTTCACAATCCAGTGCTTATTCTATAGTGCCACCATGCTTCCTACTTAATTACACATTTATATAATTTATTTTCTTAATAATAGCTGTGTTTATTAATGTTGTTGTTAAGTGCCGTCAAGTCGGTTCTGACCCATAGCGACCCTGTACAGGGTTTCTGAGGATGTAAATCTTTACGGGAGCAGAACGCCTCATTCCCGCTGGAGAGGCTGATAGTTTCGAACTGCTAGCCTTAAGGTTCGCAGCCCGATTCGTAACCACTATGCTACCGGAGCTCCTTGTGTTTATTAATAGAGTCACAAAATTTATGAAAGTATAGCTAGCAGCTCTCATAAACTCACATAAGCTTGTTCTAGTACACTATGGGTAGTAGTTTGTTGCAATGTAATATGCATTCCTTACTGAAGGTTGTGGTTAAAAATAACTTTGATAAACAATGCTCTAAAATCTACTACTAGTACTGTTGCTGACATTCTCAGTGGCCAGTTGGTCTGGCATTTAACTTAGCAGAATTATTAATATATTAGGAGGGAACTGTATTTTTAACCATTTCATGCATATTCCTTGACTTTTAATTTCTTCATGCCCAAATCCAGTTATTTCCCCTATTATATTTTTTAAAACATCCTTGACAATTTGATGGGGGAAGATAACCCTTTCCATTTGCTTTTCTTTAAACACTAAATAATAAAGCTGGACATTTTATTAATACATAAATACATTCATTTATATTTCTCTTTTACATAATAGCTATTTACTTATGAGCAAAGGTTACTTATTGAGGCATTTTTCATAACGGTCAAAGGTTTGAAAACAATCTAAATACTCATCTAAATTTATTTTATTTCTTGATAAATAAATAAATTTCTTGATTGATTGATAAAATGAAAAAGGAGCTCTGATAGTATAGTGGTTACGAGTCGGGTTGCTAACCTCAGGGTCAGCAGTTTGAAACTAGCAGCCAATCCATGGAGAAAATATGAGACTTTCTGCTCCCGTAAAGATTCACAGCCTTGGAAACCTCATTTAGGGTTACTGTGAGTCAGAATCAACTCCATGGCACACCACCACCATACAATGAAAACTGTACAATCATTTTAAAGAGCATAAATAGAATGAGGAAGCTCTTTATAACATAAAATGCTAAATGGGAAAAGAAAAGCGCAGGATAGTGTGTTAATATAAGAAAGATAACACAAGAGTAAAAAGATTTGTCGTCTATACCCTTTTGTCCTTTTAAAATTTAGATTTATGTGACTATAATGCTTATTTAGGAGCTCTGGTAGCGTAGTGGTTACAAATCGGATTGTGAACCGCAAGGTCAGCAGTTCGAAACCACCAGCGGTTCCGCGGGAGAGCGATATGGCGGTCTGCTCCCGTAAAGATTTACAGCCTCAGAAACCCTGTGCAGGGTTGCTATGAGTCGGAACCAACTCCACGGCACTTAACAACAACAATGCTTATTTTAAACTACACCAAAAATTTTAACAATAATAATAGCTAGTAAATTATAAACATTTACTATTTCCTAATGTGCCTATAGCACTGTGTGCATTATCACTAGCTTCCCTGCTTCCCAAATCTTGATTTTAAACATTTCTATTCTCCAATTCCCTGTTGTTGTTGTTGTT
>NW_006408551.1:21080147-21085123 GCF_000296735.1 Chrysochloris asiatica | reverse complement strand
ATTGTCTGATGATTTCCACATTCCATTGGGTCACCTCTTTGGAATGGGCACATATATAGATATTTTCCAGTCAGTTGGCCAGGCTATTGTCTTCTAAATTTCTTGGTATAGATGAATGAGTGCCTCCAGTGCCACATCAGTTTGTTGAAAGATTTCAATTTGTATTCCATCTATTCTCAGTGCCTTATTCTTGGCCAATGACTTAAATGAACCTTGGACTACTTAGGACCATTAGCTCTTTATCGAATGCTACCTCTTGAAATGTTTGAACATTGACCATTTAATTTTGATACAGTGACTCTATTTATTCCTTCCATCTTCTTTTGATGCTTTCTGTATCATTCCATATTTTGCCCATAGAATCCTTCTGCAAGTCGAGGTTTGAACTTTGCTTCAGTTCCCTCAGCTTGAGAAATGTTGAGCATCTTCTTCCCTTTTGGTTTTCTTTTTTCACATTTCATTACAATATTTGACTTTTTATTCTAGAGCTGACCTTTGAAATTTTATGTTCAAATTTACTTCTTCCATTTGCTTTAGCAGCTCTGTGCTAGACAGCAAGTTTCAGAGTCTCTTATGCCATTCATTTTGGTCTTTTCCTTCTTTCTTGTCTTCTTAATGACCTTTTGCTATCTTCTTGTATGATGTTCTTGATGTTATCCCACAACTCTTTTGGTCTTTTAGAAACATCAACACACTAATGTTTTATGTTCTAATTGCATTAGGAATAAAACCCCCTACTTTTCACCATGATCTGGACTGCCTCACTTACTTCATCTTTTACCTCACCTTGCTGGTCTTCTATCTGTTCTTTGAACATGCCAAGCAGGATCCCATGTTAAGCCTTTATCCTTGCTCTTCTCTCTGCCTAGACCTCCAGCCCATCCTCTTCACAAAGGTGTCTCCATCTCATCAGTCAGAACTCAGCTCAAGTGTCATTCTTACAGACGCCCTTACTTACCCCCATCTGAAATAGTAGCCTTGAGAGGCAGTCACAATGTATATGTTTGTGAGTCATTTCTCCCACTAGAAAGCTCAGATGAACAGAGAGACATTATCTTGTTTGTCACTATATGCAAAGCATCCAGTATAATGCCTAGCAAGTAGAATACATTTAACAATTGTTTGTTGAATGAATCAACTTCTTTTAGTCCTCGGGACAATTTTTCCCTGTTATCAAAACAACAACAAAGTTGCATTCAAGATGATTTTGCCTGATGATGACCCTAGGTTTATCAGAGTAGAACTATGCTCCATAGGGTTTTCAGTGGGCTGTGACCTTTTGCAAATAGATTGCCAAGACTTTCTTAAGAGACTTCTCTGAGTAGATTAAAGCCACCAACCTTTCGGTTAGTAGCTGAGCTACTATTTGCACCACCTAGGGACTCCTTTCCCCATTGTACAGATAATGAAATAAAGAGGTAACAGGATTAAAAAGTCACCCTATGGTTAAAACAAACAAAAAATTGAACTTAGTTTAACTGCAATCTAAACTGTTAGGTTTAATAGCATATTTTTAACCTTTAATTTGTAGATGTAACACCTGGACTTTGCTTCTCCAAAGGCACTGTAATTTAAATAAATGTTTCTCTTCATCTCCTGAGAAAAACATCCATTAGCTTTTCATGCTCATGGGCTCTACTGTAGAAGCAGCCTTTTCATTACAACTTCTAAAAGGCACAGAGGAAATTGACAGCCAGGCTTTCTCACTTTTTTTTTAAATGAATGGACATGTCATCAGAAGCAGAGCATCATGTTGGAGAAGTAAAAGGTCAACGAAAAAGGATGATCCCAACCATGAGTGTCACAGTGGCAGGAGCAATGAGTTCAAGAATAACAGTAATTGTGAGGATGGGACAGTGTTCCTGTGAGGATGGAGCAGGATGGGACTGTTTTACATAAGAGTCGACCTAACAACAGCATTTTTTTTTTTTTTTTTCAAATGCTGCCATCCACAAACAGATCTTACGAAAGAACACCATAGGTGATACGAATCTTCCTTTCAGAAAAAGAAAATCAAGTGGTGGATTCAGATTAGCAAATGGAACACAATTGGTTTATCTGAGTTTTCATCTCAAATATTTCTGCTGATCCGAGTTGGCTGCTCAAAGTCTAGCTGATCGGTTTTCTCTGTCAAAGCTCTCTAGTTCACATGAAGAACCAAGCCAGCGTTCTCAGATCTTGTATCACTTAAAAAATTCAAGTTATTACTCTGTGAGGGATTTCACAGAGGTAGAATCAGCATTACCTCAAATTTCCCATGAGTATGCCAGCCATAATGAAAGGTTGCTAAGAAATACTTCATTTCCATCAAAGAACCACTTTGAGGAAATGGAGTCATGGGTGTTTCCCATTGCCCCAGGCTCTTAAACCCTTCTAAAGGAACAAGTTCATTTTAGTCCTTTGGGTATTAGCTAGAATGATACAGGAAAATCTCTACAAGATGAAATAGTAATATGGTCTTAAATTATGGGATTATTTTCTGTGCTTCAAATATTAAAAGCATCTACATGAATTAGCCGTAAGCAACTACATCAAGACACAGTCTATGCTTGTTAAGTTGACAGTCTTTCAGATTGGGAAGATTTCTCACCAATGTTGTTGTTAGGTGCCATTGAGTCGGTTCTGACTCACAGACAACAGAACAACAGGACTAAACATTGCCTGGTCCTATGCTGTCCTCATAACTGGTGTTACATTTGAGCCTCTTCTCTTCATGTGTGGTGCTGGACTGCAAAGTGGGTTTGAACTGCAAGCTGCTCCTCAGAAACCCTATACAAGGTCACTATGGCTCAAAACCAATTCACTGGCGCTTACCAACAACAACTACTTTACCAAGCATGATGTCCTTGGTATCAGGACTGGTCCCTCCTGCTAACATTTCTACAGTGTATGAAATGAAGTCTCACCAATCCTCACTCTAAGGAGCAGTCTTGCTGTACTTCTTCTACCAGAAGATTTCTAATTACACAGGTAATTTCTAGTAATTTCTTCCACCAGAAATTGACTTAATAAAGAGAAATGGAGTGCTAGGGAGTCTGCGTGTGTTTAATAGGACACGTGAAAAAATAAATTCATTTGTAAGGAAGAAGATATAGCACACTGAAAACATGTTGAACGTGTTCTGATTTCCAAATCTTATTTTTTAAATTTCTGGCTTTGTGCCTAGTAGTGGGGAGAAGGTATAGAATGGTAAAACCATCTTATACTTTCCTTGTATTTTATTGTTGTTAAGTGCTGTCAAGTCCATTTCAACACATAGCAACCTTGAATAGGATTTCTGAGTAGCAGCTGGTAGGTTTGAACCACCAACCTTGCAGTTAGCAAAACAGTGCTTATCATACAGTGCCACACCAGAATATCAAAAATTTCACAGAAGTAGAAAGCCTCATCTTTCTCCTACAGAGAGGCTGGTAGGCTGAAGTCATTTCTGTGGTTAGCAGTCCAGCGCTTATCCTACAGAACCACTGCATAGCTTTGGCTATCTTGAAGACCAAGTCACTACTTTGGTTCTAGTGCCAATTTTCTATTCACAACATGAAAACCCAGTAACTCTGGTATTCTCTTCATACCTCAGTGATAAGACTTATTGTTATTAGTTAGGTGTTCTCTAGTCAGAACTCACTCATGGAGACCCTATGCACAACAGAACAAAACATTTCCTGGTCCTGTGCCATCCTCACTACTGTTGTTCTTGAGTATATTGCTGCTGTCATAGTGTCAGTCCATCTCGGTGGGCAAGTACGCATTCTTCACTTTGCTCCTTATGTTATTAACCTCCTAGAAAACACTATAATGTATCATCTCACCTTATCAGATGGGCAAAGAATAAAGTCTGATAATGCCAAGTGTTAACAAGGATATAAAACAATAGAGTATTTATGCAATGTTAATGAAGTGATAAATTGGTCAGATTCCCTTGGAAATCCACTTGTCAATATTTAGAATGGCTGAAGATATTCACACAGAACCTCAGTCTTAGCAATAGTACTTTTAGTAATAAACTCTGAATACTTGCATAAAAAACACGTATAAGAATGTTCACTATGGTCTAATTATTAATTGTAAACAGACCAAGTTTTCATCAAAAGAATAGATAACTTATGATATCTTTGTTGTTGTTAAGTACCGTGGAGTCGGTTCCGACTCATAGTGACCCTGCACAGGGTTTCCATCAGCCGGTAGCTCCACTCTCCTCTTGAGTCCTCCGTGGCCACGCCACTGACTCTGGGCCCAAGAGTCCCCGGGTCTCCTCACACTGCTTGCCAACTGGGTCCACAGAAGTTCACTGAACATCATGGGGCTTAGCATGCCGCTTCATTGCTGCTTTTACCCCACTTCACCCCATCAGTGATGTGTGTGGTCACCAATCAGAGTGTGCATTTCCGTTGAGTTTTAGTCTTGGAAGGGGGTTTGCATTGAGAGGACCTGGCCACTTGCCTTGATGTTTCCTAAGGAAGCGGTTTGTTTGTTCTTGTAGTAACAGTCCATCTGCCTCCATTTTTCCTGCAGGTCTTTCTTTCAAGAGGTATCTTTTATTCTTGTAGCTGCTCCAGGCTGGTCTGCTCATCCTTTCAAGTGGAGATTTCTCATCTCTGGAGATCTGGATGTGGTTCCGGTTTCTATCTATAGTTTTATGTATTGCAAAGGCTCCGCAAGAAGCCTCATTCACTGGGTATGCTGTAGCCCCATTTTAGGCATTCCAATCAGTCATAGGCAGAAGACGGACTTACAAGCCTTCTAAGGTGATGTTTCTGACTATTCCTTTCTCTCCCTCTCCAATGTCTACTCTATATTATTATGCTTGGGAAACCAAGATTTAAAAAACAAACAGACAAACAAAACAAAGCAAAACAAAAAAACAGTCAAGCATCTTAACATGATTCCCCCCATTCCAACCATGACTCAATCCCTATATCTCAGAGCCCTGCAGTTCCAAGGCTGTGCATATATCGTCCTTTATCTCTGTCCCATTTAGC
>NW_006408551.1:21055669-21074137 GCF_000296735.1 Chrysochloris asiatica | reverse complement strand
GACCCATAGTGACCCTGTATAGGGTCTCCAAGGAGCAGCTGGTGAGCCCGATCCACCGACCTTGCAGTTCAAAAGGCCCTGGAGTGTGGCACCTCAACCCATAGTACTGTGCCGGGACTCCTCTCAAACCAGTGAAAGAAAAAAAAAAAAAAAAAAAGCAGACCACATCCGCGTCTCCCATATAGGGTTTCTGAGGAGCGGCTGGTGAGCTTGAACCACCGAACTTGCAGTTCTAAAGAATTTGCAGTGCGGCACCTCAACCCACTACTCTACGCCAGGACCCCTCTCAACCCAGTATAAAAAGGCCGACCAAATCCGCGTCTCAGCTTGGGCTGAGTGTGTGAATTCCTGGCAGAGGGAACTGCCGGCGGTGAGGGTGGGTCTTGGCCACTCGGCTAAGCCCCCACCTCTATTCACCTGACTGTAGGTGGGCAAACTGTGAGCGCACATATTACCCAACACCAAAGAAAAAAAGAAAATCAGAACCACACAAAATCGGCAAAGTATACTTTCCAAGGTTCCCACGGTGTGTTTCTGCGGCGTCTCTGCGGCCCTCTCTGCGGCCCCGATTTCGTCCAGCTGCTTGGACTCACCCAGGATGCGGGCTCAGGCCTCTGAGCCTGGCCGGCAGATTCAAAAGCATTCAATTTCCCTCCTCAACTCCAAATCCCACAGGCTATAAGCCTTCAGACCTTTAAACTATTCCTATGTCTGTGGGTCTGAGTCTTGGAGCTCTGTCTTGCCTCTTTTTTGCCTGGAATTCTGAGTTATTGCTGGCAGCGACCTTCACAACACCTTCACCCTAGCCGCCATCAAGGCCCACCTCAAAAGGGCAAAGTCACCCCTTTTGACCCATGTCAATTAATGTGTACTTCGGTTATCCCCTTCTTTTTATTATGGTTTTGGAATTCATGATAACTTTCCTTCTATAGTAGGACAATGCTTTCTGCAATGATGAAAATACTCTGAATCTGTGCTGTCCAAAGGAGCCCTCGTGGCATGGTGGTTATGGGCTAGCCAAAAGGTCATTGGCTCAAAGCCCCTGGCAACTCCAAGGGAAAAAGATGTGGTGGTAGTGTACTTCTGTAAAGATTTACAGCCTTGGAAACCCTATGGGGCAATTCCACTCTATCCTATAGTATCTCTATGAGACAGAATCGACTCAATGTTTGGTTTTTGGTTTGGTATTGTCCAATAAATAGCTTCTAAAATGGGAGCACTCAAAATGTGGTTAATGTTATTGAGAAATTGATTTTAAATTCTTAATTAAATTTCATTTTAATTAATCTTGCTTTAATGAATTTAAATTAGTCACATGTGGCTTTCTTGTTATGTTCCATCTAGTCAGTTCTGACTCATAGTGAGTGATTCATAAGGTTTCCAAGGAGTGACTGAATTTGAGCAGTCAACCTTGTAGTTCAAACCGACTTTGTGGTCAAGTGCTTATCCTATAGCGCCACACCAGGACTTCTAGAAGCTATCATATTGGATAGTGCAGTTGTAGAACATATGTTCTTTGAGGGAAGGGACTATATCTTTCTCATCTTTATAGCTCATATTCTTGAATCCCTCCTCATTCTCAAATACTGTATATTATGGAAGACATTCAACAAAAATCTGTTCAAGTGAATTCTGGAATTGAGTCCTTGCTGTGCCATTGACAAGCATGAGTTCCAGGGGAATTAACTTCATCTCTGTATATTAATCATTCATTTATTAAACATATATTATATACCAGTTCAGTGCTGAGCTGAAGGGATACAAAAATAAATCAAATATATTCCCCACCTTTGAGAGGTTCATGGTCTTATCTGGACCATAGTTCTTTCAGAAATAAAATGAGAATCCTAAAGGTTTCTGAAGTTTCTTCCAGCCACAACTTTTTATGAATACATTCATTTAACTTTTCATTTGTGCCTATATCATTCTGAGAGCCTATAGAAATGGACAATGAATCAGTTACATAAAAATATCTAAACTTGTTGAGAGCTCTTTGGTCTCATCCATTAGTTCATTCATTCACATTTTTAAAGGCACTGTGCTAGGCACCTTCATGGATAAGACAGGTACAAGTGGTTCCTGCCCTCATAGGTTTTATAGTTCATGTTTCAAAGGCATATTGGACTAGGACATAGTTTAAAATAGACATTTCTCCCCTTCTCTGTGACTTTGCCTTGGGGTCTAAGACCCAACAGCAATAGGGCATGGGAAATAGAAAATGGCTTTTTTTAGCCACTAGAGGGCATTTCTTGCTTTCTGTATAGTCCCCTTTAGGTTTCAGATTAAATGGGCATTACACACTGACTGATTCTCAGTTCTGGTGCCCATGAGAATCACTTGGGAAAATATTTAAACAGAGCCTCACCACCAAACATTCTAAGTCAGTAGAATAACCTTGACCTTGGACCTATGTAATCTGAAGATGTTTCCCAAGTGATACTGAGAGGTAAGCAGAGTTCAGCCAAATACTTACAATTTAGTGAGATGGCCTACATTCCAATTTTCAAGGATCTCTATTTTCATATAGGAAATAAAAAGGGAACTCTTGGTATTTTTTTCTACTTCACAAGTGTAACTGTGAAATTACTATCACTTTTCACTAAAGTCTTAAACTTTGATCAGTCTTGGTTTTCAGGGTAATGTTGTATTGATTTTTTTTTCTCAATTTTCAATTCCTTCTTATATTTGGCTAAATTCCCTTTGCTCCAAGTATAAAACTGAGATTACAAATACTCCCAGAAGAAAGGGAAAGGTGAAGAAGGATGAGACTTGTTTTGAGAAGAAAGCTTTAGAGAAACCATGAGAACAGGTTCTGTATTATAAATACTTCAGGGGCCTTGCCCATGGAGATAGCCAACATCCATGGTCACTACCATCAATAATGTCAGCAGATAGTACCATGCTATGCCAATTTGTAATTCATGCTATTAGCTGTTATCAACTCAGTCCAAAGCTATCTGATACACAAAACACTGCATATTCCTCCTCTATCCCCACTATCAGTTACAGATTGGACTATTATGATCCATAGAGTTTCCATTGGTTGGTTTTCAGAAGCAGAGAGCCAGGTCTGGAAACTGCTGAAACATGTTCAGCATCATGGAAATACACAAGCCTCCACCGACAGAGCAGTGGTAACTATGCATGAGGTATATTAACCCAGAATTAGACTGGGGTCTCCTATACGGTGTGCAACAATTCTACCATCGAGTCACCACTGTCCCACTGACAATTCATTCTTGTTGTTGTTAAGTGCTGTTGAGTTGGTTCCGACCTATAGTAAGCCTATATAGGATTTCCAAGGAGCAGCTGGTGAAATTAAACTGCCAATCTCGTGGTTCAAACCGATTTTGCTGTCCAGAGCATTAGCCTATAGCACCACATCAGAACTCCGATAATATGTAAAAAACTTGTTCTCATGACATCAGTTGGCTGCAGTGTACACTGGTCACTTACAGGGGTCACATTTTCAGGAGGACTCCTTGTCATTTTAAGAAATATGGCTACTGAGTCTCAGTTTCTGCATTCTCCCCTCTCCACCCCCCTGGAAAATTATTGTGAGGTTAAATGAGAGAATGTATGGTGAGGTCTTTGTAAATTGCCATACCTAAAACCTAAGTGGACCAGGCCTCACAAGCCCATCTCATAAGGTCACATGGACATATATGGAATATAACAGTGCCCGGGTGTGGCACTGTGGGTTAATGCACTGGACTGCAAAGTCAGTTTGAACTGCAAGTTCGGCAGTTCAAACTCACCAGTTGCTCCTCAGAAACCCTATACAGGGTCACTATGGGTTGGAATCGACTTGACAAAACTTAACAACAATAATCTAAGAAGGGAGCCAACTAGGCTCACCAGGTAGTTAGGTTTGAAGTTGCCTTGAGGCAGGTTACAAAAGGAGTATTGAGGTTTGAAGCAACATGAGGGGAAAATTGGCCCCATTAATACCCCCATGCTGCACTTGTCCTCTAGGGTCCTAAAACCCCGTGCTTAAAACCTGTACCGTTTGGTTTCTGACTCTAAGCCTGCACCTCAGACCAATGCTGTGTGCGACTGCTTGGGGTAGGGGCAGGTGGGCAGCCACAAGAGAAAGGTACTGGGCCTTCCACCTGTATTTTCCTTATTTATCCTCTATCTCTGCCCAAACACTAAGAAAAAAAAACAAAAACAAAACGTCTTTTCTCCTTCTGCTCAAAGAACAAATGTCCTCAAGCATTCATTTCTGCAAGTAGATACCTGATGGACTTGCCAGCTTGCAAGTAGCTCTGGTCTGAACAGAAATAAGGTGGGGCACCCTGGGACCCAGCAAATCTATATATAGGGTGATTGTTCTCATCTCCTGACTTGTTCCTATCTCACTTGTTTTTGAGAAACAGGAAGTGAGGGGCAGTGATCATTCAAAACCACCCTATTTCCATGACTTAACCACTGAGTCACTCTGAGTCTTGCTCTTTCTGTTAGGATTTGGCATGGTGTTTTGTTGTCACTGTTGCTCTGTTGTGTTTTGTGAGTGAAATGGACATTCCCTCCCCCTAAATCTTGAATGAGTTATTAAGTGATGTGTACATGTCACAAAATTAGTATAATTACTTGATTATAAAATATTCCAGGTAAAAAAAGTTGAAAGGAAGACTCCAGACAAAGAGAATCACAGAGTTATTTAAAGATTACAGACTTCCTTTCAAGGCAGTTATGTTCAATTATGAAAGATGCACTCCCGGAAAACAATGTAAGTTTATCTAGAAAAAGCAAATGCTACATTTTTAGGTAAGCTGAGATTTCATGACTTCTTGTCCTCCGGGGACGTAAATAAAACCCACTATTGTGCTTATTAATTGTCAGGATTTTTTTTTTTTTTAAGCTTGCAGGGCTAAATTATAACTTGCCCTTTTCAACCAAGACGACTAATGGCAGACTGTCGATGTGGTCCTGGAGAGAGCTCATAGGCTATAGTCTCGCTGAGTGGACACTGGAGATAGAGATGAGCATGCCAGGACATTTTTTGTTTTTTTTAACCCATCCTATGCAAAATCATAAGGAGCTCTGGTAACGTAGTGGTTACGAATCGGGCTGCTAACCTCAAGGTCAGCAGTTCGAAACTACCAGCTGTTCTGTGGGAGAAAGATGAGGCTTTCTGCTCCTGTAAAGATTTACAGCCTCGGAAACCCTGTACAGGGTCGCTATGAGTCGGAACCAACTCCACGGTACTTAACAACAGCAACATGCAAGTCAGACACTCCTCAGTGCTTGCTTCTGAGCTATTTCACTTTTATCATTCACTCTACCACACAGGATTAGAACAAGGACTCACTTAATAACAACTTCAGTAAGGATTTCTGTCTCAATCCCCAAGACATTCAACAACGTTACAAGTATTCTCCAGAGGCATGGGTGTGTCTGGGCGTGGAGTTAAGAATTACCCTCTCTTGAACTAAATATGTAATTAGAAATTCCATATCAGACATGACTACTTCAGATGTTGCAACCAGATAGAATGATAACAATAACACTTATATTAAAATGATAACAAGTAATCTATTATGGTTCTCACCTCTCTTTTTCACAGTTATACTCCATTTGTAAAATACATCTCTAGACAAATAAATCTTCTCAAGAGACTATGGGAAAATGTAGACTTTTCTTGTTTGATAAAGTCAAACCACAGCTTTAACAGCTACTAATCACAGCTGCCGTTTTATTGGATTCCTTCAAACTATGTGATAGACACCACGCTAAGTGTTTTGCATGTTAGATGTTTTATTTCTCAAAATATGCTCCATCAAAACCATAACTAGTTGAAAGGGGTGTCAAAGGTGTGATATCTAAGAGTGGGGACTTAGCAGTGATAGGTAGATAACATATATAAGGGTAAGTCAAAAAGTATTGCTATAAAATCATAACAATCTTTATTAAACAAGCATATTAAATGTGAAGCTATTGTTTCTCAGAGTACCCTCCATCTAGATCTGTATACTTCTGAAAGTAATGTTTCCATCTCTTTAAATCTTCCCTGAAAAACTCTGTGATCTTTGAATTACACTACATCAATACTATAGTTTTGACATCATTGAGGAATTCAAATCATGTTCTTTTGAAATGTCTTTGAGTTTGGGGAACAAAAAAAGCCTGCAAGAGCAAGATCAGGGCTGTGGGATAGATGGGGCAAAATATCCCCAGGACTTTGTCAGAGGGCATTCCTTGCTACCCTCGAAGAATGCATTGTCATGATGGGATAAAATTCCTTGGTACAACTTTGGTGGCCTTTTTCTCACCAATGCAGGTTTCAATTTCTTGAAAAACATCTTCCTAATAAGTCCCTGTGATTGTCCTGTGTCCATCAAAAGACCTACCAAGATTTGTTAAGTGCCATCAAATCTGTTCCAATTCATGTTGTTGTTGTTGTTAAGTGCCATTGAGTCGGTTCCGACCCATAGCGACCCTGAACAGGGTTCCCGAGGCTGTAAATCTTTATGGGAGCAGAAAGCCTCATCTGTCTCCAGCGGAGCAGCTGGTAGTTTCCAACTGCTGACCTTGCGGTTCACAGCCTGATTCGTAACCACTACGCTACCAGAGCTCCAATTCATAGTGTCCCTTTATAGGATTTCCAAGGAGTAGATGGTGGGTTTGAACCACTGACCTCAAGGTTAGCAGTCCAGTTCTTACTCTGTAGCACCACACTAGGACTTTCTTTTGGAATCTCTAAATGCAGCTGCCATAACTTTCTCCTTGAATTTAACTGGCCCAGCAGATGCCCTAGTACGCCAGTGTCTGACTGAACCTTTTGTTTTCTTAAGGCACCCTAACAGGACAAAGACAAGTGTATTATGGAGAGAAGTAGCCTGCAATCATCCACTGATCACAGAGACATGTTTAAACATGCATGTATGAAATGGAACCCTAGTAACATTTTTTTTTTTTTTTTTACCCTTGCATGTGGTGTTGCAGGATAAAGCACTGGACCACAAAGTCAGTTTGAGCCACAGGGTTGGTGGTTCAAACCCACCAGGCACTCCTCAGAAACCCTATACAGAGTCGTTATGAGTCGGAACTGACTAGTTGACATTTAACAACAACAACCCTTGTATATGGACTTACATTAGTGTTGTTGTTATTAAGTCAACAAATTGGTCCCAAATTATAGCTACCCTGTAAAGGATTTTCAAGGAACAGCTGGTGGGTTTGAACTGCCAACCTTGTGGTTCACAGTCCAGTGTTGATGCTACAGTACCACAGCAGGAAATAAGGGTATATAATTATAAGCATATGTATTCTTCAGTTTATTACAGGATGATCACAGGACAATGGCAGAACAATTTTTTTCTGGTAATCTGCTATTAAAATTGCTTTCTCAAGCATTTCTGTTCCTGGGGCAGGGGGTGGGGGAGCTTTGTAAAGATTTATCAATAATGCTGTGTACCAGGACCCTTTGGGTGCAAGCCGTCAACTGTTTGACCGTAGTGAAAAAGATCCTCTGGAAATAGATGATGACATGTGCACCCAGACCTCAGAGGAAAAGAATGTCTCCTTTAGGATATGTGGTTTGGTCAACATCAAGGTTCGAGGAACTGCTGTTAGAAAAAGTAACTTTAAAATTCAATATGGATTCCAGACTCAACAACTTTAAAAGGAGTTAAGGCTCCACTTTCAGACTGCTATATTTACACACCAAGTGTTTCTGATTTGAGACTCTTAAATACAACCCTTGAGGTGTTGTTGTTGTTGAGTGCTGTGGAGTTGGTTTCTACCCATAACAACCCTGTATAGGGTTTCTGAGGAGCAGCTGGTGAGCTTGAACCACCGATCTTGCAGTCTTGTGCATTAACCCACAGTGCCACACCAGGACTCCTAACCCTTGAGGTTGTTGTTGTGGTTATTTGCTGTGGAGGTGGTTCCGACTCATACTGACCCTGTACAGTGTTTCCGAGGCTGTAAATCTTTATGGGAGCAGAAAGCCTCATCTTTCTCCCGTGGAACAGCTGGTAGTTTCGAACTGCTGACCTTGTGGTTCACAGCCCGATTCATAACCACTACACTACCAGAGCTCCTTAACCCTTGAGGTAGCTACCTTTATTTTGATAGATAAGGTAACCAAGGTTCAGTGAGCCGATTACTCAAGGTCACCCTATAGTAAAAAATGGAGAGGACATCACATTCTATTGTTAAAAACCTGTGTTTTGGGTGGAATTGTATTCCCCTAGAACATGAATTGACATTCTAACCCCTATAACTGGTTGGAAATGACCTTGTTGGAAATAGGGAGATTCTTATATTATATTAATGATGTCATACTAGTGTAGGTTGGATCCTAAACCTAATCACGTCTTAGTTATTAAGAAACCAGAATAGACACAGAGGCAGGGAGAAGAGGAAAAAAGATGATGAAGACTGTGAGAAAGTCCTTCTGAACTGCGGGAGAATACATTTCTGTTCTTTAAAGTCACTTACTTGTAATTATTTCTGTTATGGCAACACTAGGTAACCAAGAAAACACCAAGACACCAAGCTAAGAAATAAATAGAGGCTGAAATCCAGTCTGTGTTTTATTTGTGAAGCCACGTACTTTCGGGACTGTTGGCACCTAGAGAGGGTGTCATTTCGAATTTGAACAATTTTGAAACTTTATGGACTAATGAAGGCCCTGAGAATAGAACTGTAGTCAAACCCCATTCAGTTAATTCTATATCCCATGTGCTTACCCCACGTTTTCCAACCTCAGAGAATTTCCTATAGGTCATAAACTATTCTGCTTTCTTCCACTTCCATGGGGGTAGACATGGAGGAAGGATGAGTTTATACCAGAAAGGAAGTGGATAGATGCCCTATAACTTCTAAAGTAGCCTGGTTTTCTGATTTGACAAGAGAAGGAGTGACTGGAAGCAGAAACAAACAACTGTTCTGGAAATTGACAGTAGTTTGACCTCTTGCAAGTTCTCCTGGCCTGTTTACGGGGTCACCCAACTGTGGGAGTAGTGGTAGCTCTGGATGAATGGTTGTAAGACATCCTGGCAGTGAGCCCACATGCAGGAATTCTCTGCTACATTCCTGTTTACCACAGACTGCTATTTTGACCTTAGGCCAGTCACTTAACCTCAGTGTGCCTCCACTTCATTCTTTCTTTTCTTTGGGTACTCATTCAGCTGACAGCTTAAGACCTTACAGCCCACAGCATACACTTAAATGTATTTCTTCTCTGCTTACAAAGTAAGATATGCTTGCTATATGAATTATGAAAAGTATTTAAAATGTTTAAGGAACAATATTGAAAATTGAAATTACCCATAATTCCACCTCTCAGAGATAACCATCATTAACCCAATACCATAGAGTTGATACTGACTTAAAGCTACTCTATAGAACAGAGTAGAACTCTCCCACAGGGTTTCAGTTGTAAATCTTGACAGAAGCAGACTGATACATAGTGCTGCCTGGTTGATCCGAACTGCCAATGTTTTCATTACCAGTTGAATGCTTTAACTACAGCAGCACCAGGGCCCCTTTTAACATGAACGTATTTCTGGTCCTTTATGCTCTGTTTCAGATGGACAAGGAGCGGTCCCTGGATGGTACAAAAGGTTAAGGCACTCAGCTGTTAGACAAAAGATTGGAGATATCTAGTCCTTTTGAGGCACCTCAAAAGGCCTGATAATCTACTTTCAAAAATCAGTCTTTGATAATCCTATGCTGTTGTTGTTGTTGTTGTTAAGTACCGTAGAGTCGTTTCTGACTCATAGTGACCCTGCACAGGGTTTCCAAGACTGTAAATCTTTCTCCCACAGAACAGCTGGTAGTTTCAAACTGCCTACCTTGAGGTTAGCAGCCCGATTCATTAACTACTATACTATGGGAGACCTCTAACCTAGTCTATATCATTGCTTTAAGTCTGAATTGATTCTATGGTCTACTCTGATAGACATGGAGTTGCCATGAGTTGAGACTGACTCAATGGTGTCTTGTTTTGGGTTATTTTCTTCAGATGGACAGGACTATGGTGTGACAAATGTGTGTCTGGTCCAGGATAGGACTGCTGTGGTGCAGGATTCACACCTTTTGACTTCACTCCATGGAAGAGCATTGGTATGTGGTGCCCCAGACTACAGAGGGGACTTAAATCATGGCCATCACCAGCCATAGCCATGCTAAGGGAGAATGCCTGGATTGTGTTTATCCAGCTTGGAGACCAAAGTTAGAGAACAGGAATATGTGGGAGGTGTCATTTTCTTCTTTCCCCTTTCTGTCCACTCCACTCACCTAATACATAGAGTTTATTCTTTCTCAGTGCTTGAAGTAAGTACTCCTTTCTATAGGCTGTAATACCTGAGTCAGGAGGCGTTTAATAAGTGAGTCTCTGATTCCTCTAGTGATCGCTGAGGCTTTCTACAAAGTATACTTAACAATTGTTGTTGTTAATTGGCTTCGAGTCAGTTCTAACTCATAGCAACCTTGTGTAGGGTTTCTGAGGCTTTAAATCTTCCTAGGAGCAGAAAGCCTCATCTTAGATCATGAATATTTCCCACACACATTCTTCTATAGCTTCATTTTGGTCTTTCTATAATAGTCCCTGAAATGCATGAATCACAATTTATTTAATTAATCTCCTATTTTTGGACATAGACATAGATTCCATTTATTTTTTACTATAAAAAAACAACATCCTTGAATAGTATTTAAGTATCTGTGTGCATGTCCTACTGTTTCTTTAGGCTAAATTCTTAAAATAGAACTTCTGGATGAAAGACATTTTTAAAAGACATTTGATCCATATTGCTCAATTCACTCCCAAATGTTGTTTTAGTGTTCAATTATAGCTAGGAGAGCTATTTGTTCTAGGGAAGAAAAGAGCCCAAATCCAAATACGTTTTATGATGTTGTTGCTAATGGTCATTGAGTTGGTTCCTACTCATTGTGACCCTTTACAGGGTTTCCTGTAAAGGGTCACAATGAGTTTTCCGAGGCGGTAAATGTTTATAGGAACAGATATCCTCATCTTTCTCCCTCAGGCCACCTGGTGAACCCGAACTGCTGACCTTGCAGTTAGCAGCCCAACGTGTAATTCATTATGCTACCAAGTTTCCCTTACTCACTCCCTTTTCTGAAAGTAACCTTTGAGCTAGCCCTTGAACTTGATTACTTTCATCACAAAGAGATGGAAGTTTCAGATATGAGAAGATCCAAGTTCCAGATAAGAAGACACAGGATCCAGGGGTTTTGTTGGCCCTTTATTTCCTCTTCAAAACAAAGCTAAACAACATTCAGACATTTCCTCTCTCCCTGCCAAGGTGACGTTGCTTGGAACATGTGAGCAGGTCAGTACTTCTGAGCTGACACAGTTCACCTAGACAAAAAGAAAGATGAGAGTCCACAATCACAACTACACTCATTGGGATGATTGATCATGCACCCTCTCATTACCCTCCCAGATTACAGACAGTGGATCAAGGGTACACCCAGCTGCAGCCTTCTCCACTTGGAAGCTAGTTTTAATAATACCAATCTCCTTCCTCATTTGAGACACTCTATTCTGTAATCAAAACATTAAACAGCATCTCTTCCTTTCTCCACCATCATGTGAGTGCTGCTACGTTCTGTCTTCACTATGTCTTCTCATAAGACTTTCAGGTTCGAGATTCCTGGCCAAGAACAAAAGCTGAATCGTCTCATTCCCCAAGGGATTCCAGTGGAAACTGTTCATAAAATCAGATACAACTCCAAGAGAAGACACTGGAGAAGAACCACGCTGGGTCTCTAAGGAGTCCACATGTGATGACCCAACACGTAATATACCACGGTCCTCACCCTCTACCACATCAAGTTCAATATGCCAAGATTTGATCAATTGAACACGTTTTGCAAAACTTCTGGCTTCTTCCTTTATTTGTATGCTTCAGCATTTAAAGAGGTTGGCTAATAAATACGTGAGGCCTTTGGTTTGAAAAAAAAACACACACACACAAAAACATTAGACAGTAAACAAACTTCTGATCTAGAAGAGATTTCACACAGGAGTTTTGAAAGCCTTACATTCTCCTTTCTCTCTTGTTCCAAATATTTAAATGTTTTATTTGCCTTCAGGGAAAGGGATCCACAGATCCTTGTACGGTCTGCTTAATTTGATTCTGAAAGGAAAGGAATATGTGCCAAGAGTGTAATAAATGTTTTATGTCCATTTATTCACTTTATCCTTATAATAACCAATTGGCATAGATCTTATTATTATCTCCAATATGTTGTTGTTGTTAAGGGCCATGAAGTCCGTTACAATTCATAGTGACCCTGTATAGATGAAGAAATTGAAGCACAGAAAATAAAATACAGTTGGTTCTTATTATTCATGGATCCACATTTGCAAATTAGCCTACTTGCTAAAATTTATGTGTAACCCCCAAATCAATACTTGTGGCTTTTGTCCTCTTTTGTGGACACACGCAAGCTCTGAAAACTTTGAGTTCAATTATGCACGTCAGCCGGGGCTGAACAAGACGACACTCTGCTTTCTTATTTCAGTTCTCATCCTGTAAACAAGTGTTCTTTTGTGTAGCCTATTTATTGCCATGTTTTCCACATTTTTATGCTTTTTTATTTTGATTTTGCTGTTGAAAATATCCTCCAAGCATAGTGGGTGACATGCTAGCTAGTATTTCGAAGCTCAAGAAGATTGCAATGTGCTTTACAGAGAATATATGTTTGTTAGATAAGCATGAATTATCATACTGTTGGCCGTGAGTTCATTGTTAATGAATCAACAATATATATTAAATAAGATGTTTTAAAACAGAAACACACATATAACAGGGTTATGCATTGTTTGGTTGATGAAATGTTGCAATCAGAGACTCATAGAAACTTAACATTATATTTCCCTTAGGAGAAATAATTCAAACCCAGAACCTGTTGCCATCAAGTTGATTATGCCCCATAGAACTTTTCACAACAACAACAGAAGCACACTGTTAGCTCTTTCACCCAGGGAGTGGCTCCTGGGTTCAAACTGCTAATCTTTCATTTAGCAGTCAAGTGTAAGGGTGAGCCAAATATTATCTGCATTTTGGTTATATTAAAATGCCCATCCATGTTGATGATTGAAGACAACATTGAGCGTGCATGTGAAATGGTTCTGTTGAATAGACAGTGACAGTGTGACAATGTGTTTTGTGGAAGATCATTTGCAAATCAGCATAGCTCTGCCTATAAAATAACACTTGAGAGATTAGGGTTTCACAAAATTTGTGCGACTACACCAAAGATGGAGGCAGAAATGGGGACATGGAGAGAGGGAGCAACTGAGGTCTCTAAATTAGTGGAATTAGAGGGACTGAGAGCTGGTGGCTAGGAGGCAGGCTTGCAGAATGTGCCCTTTGGTGTTGTAAATTATTAAATATGCCTGAGTGTTTAAAAAACAAAAAAAGCTAAAATGAATAGAGAGAAATACTGTTAACTGATGGTACATGGAAGAGATTATAATCATTGTAAGGAAGCAAAGTATATGATTTGTTGAATATAAAACTGATGATAACCCTGTAAACTTTCACTCAATTCACAGTAAAAACTTAAAAAAAAACAAAAAACTTGTGCAAGACTGGTACCAAAACAACTCACAGAAGAGAATAAACAAAAGTGTTGGACATCTGCAAACAGAATTTGGATGGATACTTGAATGAAGGTAAAAATACTTTTGAAAAATCATTAGTAGTGAGGAGACATGGATTATAAAATAGAAACATCCTCAATTGCCAACAAAAACAAGCTCCAAAGTCACCCATCAGTTGGAAAATTGATGCTTACAGTTTTCTGGGATTCTCAAGGGTCAGTATTGGAACAATATCAGGAAAAAGTTCAACATTTAACGGTGCTCATTACAGCGAGATGGTCACTGAAGATCTGCAGCCTAAACTTCAGATTAAACGCAGAGGACTGCTATCCAAGGGCACTGTGATGCTGCATGGTAATGCACATCCACACACCTTTGCCTACACTGTTGACACTCTGCAAAAATTTCCTTTTGATGTGTTAAAGCATGTTCCCTAAACTCCTGATCTTGCTCCAACGGACCTTCACCTGTTTGGTCCCCTGAAAGCATCCCTTTGAGGACGAAGATGCATCTCTGATGAAGTGAAGACAGAGTTGCATTCATGGCTCACAGCTTAGCCTAAAACATTTTTAGTTAAGGGAATATGAAATCTTGTTGACAGATGAATAAAATGTATTGAAAAGCAAGGAGATTATGTTGAAAAATGATTCATTTGTCTTTTCTAAAAGTTGATTGAAATAAATTCTACAGCCAGAATGTGGATAATTTTTGACTTACTCTCCAACTGACTCAGGGCTCCTTGAGAAAATGCTTCAGTACTAACTCAATGTTCCTGGTAAATTTATAGAATATGTTTTTCTTATTAGCTGCCATGGAGTTGGTTCCTGACTCATGGAAACCCCATGCACAATGGAATGAAATACCATACAATACAATCCCTATGTTTGTTACAGATAGAACCATTGTGACCCATAGGATTTTAACTGTCTGATTTTTGGACTTTCTTCCTCTTCTGTCTTAGTCTGGAAGCTCCCTACTGAAAATTGCTCATCATTGTAGCAACACATACGCATCCAATGACAGACATATGATAGCTGAACATTTGGTGCATTAGCTGGGAAGTAAATTATCATGTCCCCCATTTATAGATCATAAATACTATGAATAACAAGAATCAATTGTAAATTACAATCAATGAGGATAATGTTATTGTTAGGTGCCATAGAGTTGGTACCAACTCATAGTGGCCTAATGCACAGCAGAACGAAACACTGCCTGATCGTGGGCCAATCTCACTACTGTTGCCACACTTGAGTCCATCGATGCTCCCACTTGACCGATCCATCTCGTGGGGATCTTCCTCTTTTTCTCTGACCCTCCACCTTACCAAACATAATATCTTTCTCCAGTGACTAGTCCCTCAAGACAATATGTCTGAAGTAAGAGAGACGAAGTTTGGCCATCTTGACCTCCAAGGAGCAGTCTGGCTGCACTTCTTTCAAAATGGATCTATTGGTTCTTTTGGCAGCCCATGGCACTTTAAATATTCTCCTCCAACACCATAACTCAATAGCATCAAGAGAGGTGACCCAGTGGAATTCGGAAATCATTGGGCAATCTCTTTGTTATCCCATGCGAGTAAAGTTTTACTAAATGTAATACAAAAATGGCTACAAGCATACATTGACAGAGAATTTCCAGAGGTTCAAGCCAGATACAAAAGAGGCTGTGGAATGAGGGATATAATGCTGATGTCTGATGGATCTTGGCTGAAAGCAGAGAATATCAGAAAGATGTTTACCTGTGCTTTATTGACTATGCAAAGACTTTCAATTGTGTGGATCTTGACAAGCTATGGACAACATTGCGAAGTATAAGTATCCGGAACACTTAATTGTGCTCATGAGGAATCTGTACCTGGACCAAGAGGCAGTTGTTCAAACAGAACATGGGAACATTGAATGGTTTAAAATTAAGAAAGGTGTGCGACAAGGTTGTATTCTTTCACCATACTTATTCGCTGAGCAAATAATCCGAGAAGCTGGGTTATATGAAGAAATGAGGCTAATAGTATATGTTAAAGATCACATACTGAAGCACTACAAAACACTACTACTTCCTGCCTCCCTCTGCAAGGCTAACAAACCTCTTATAATAGGTTCTTTAGTTCCGATTCACAGCAAAATAGACAGACTTCAGCGGAAAGGGTTGTCCTCAATTATTTCAGCGGCTCCTGGATTGTCCTTACACCTTTATCCAGTTTTTTCTTTCCTATTCCATGTTTTTGTTGTTGTTGTTGTTGATGCAGAGTTATACATTTAAGACCACTTTTCTTTTGCTGTTGTGTGGGTGTGGCTTTAGATTCTCTCACCTGTGTGTTAACACCTAGTGTGGCCTAGAGTGGCTCAAGCCTTTTCCCTGGCTCTGAGCCAGTTTTCATTCACTTTAATTGTAACTCTATTTAATTATGACTATGAGATGTGTGATATTAAGAAGAAAATTAATTTATTTGGTAAACATATTTCCACACACACCCATGGAAAGTATTTATATTACTCAAGGAAGTAAAGTGAAGTCTTTTACTTTTCAAGAGTGTAGAAATATGTTTACCAACTTATTTCAGGGCAAGGTAAGAACTGATGCTCCTAACTACTGGTTTGGCTGCATAGAGGCTTTGAAACCAGTTTTTGCTTTAGATGTCATCCTGTGTACTGAACCAGACTACCTAGACATCAAGATTAACATCTTCTCAGAATCAACTCGATGGCACTTAATACCAACCACAGAATGGAAAGGAAATCATATTTTTTTGTCAATGACAGTGCCAAGGTAAAGCCAAAATCCCTGTAAGTGTCATTAGTTGTTTCTTAAATCATCTTGGAAAGAAAAATTAGCTACTGCACCTGAATTTATCAGTGGTATCTGACAGGAGTATCAGAACCCAAAGAAGTGAAAGATGGGTCTCAACCACACCCTATGCTACAACTCTTGGTCATCCTCCAAATGTGTCAGATGCTTTGACAAAAGGTGTGCCTTGAGTGTCCCTCAGTTTGTACTCTTTTCTTATAAAATATTTTTGTTCTCTATATATACACTGTTGTTAAGTGCCATCAAGTTGATTCTGACCCATGTCGACTCTATATAGGGTTTCTGAGGTTGCAAATCTTCGTGGGAGCAGAAAGCCTTCTTTCTCCCTCAGAGAGGCTGATGGACTTGAACTGTCAACCTTGTGGTTTGCAGTCCAGGGTTTATCTTACAGAACCACTGTTCTGTCACATATACATACATATATCATAAATTAGATATAAGATATACAAAGAGAGAGAAAAAAAACCCTGAATGGAACTAATGGTTAAGAACACAACTATTAACTCAAAGATTGGTAGTTCAAATTCACCCGGAGGCCTTGTGGTGTACTTCTGAAATATCAGCCATTGAAAACTATATGCAGCATAACTTTACTGTGAAACACATGGGGTAACCATGAGTTTTAATTGGCTAAACAGCCATTGCTTTTTCACTGGATATATGTATACACGATCTGCTTCTGTAAAGTTTATAACCAAGAAAACCCTATGTAGCAGTTCTACTCTGTAACACATGTATTTTCCATGAGTTGGAACCAACTAGACAACAATAGGTTTGGAATATATATTTGGGATATATGTGTGTAAAAAATACTGTTAATTTTACAATAAAAAGTTTTTTAAGAGATCCAAAATACTGCTGATTTTAATGTTTTACCATTGTTTGCATGAAAACATTTTTTCCAAATATAGTATTTACCTTTTAATTTTGTTCATGACTTTAATGATATAAAAGGTTTCAATAGCAATGAATCTGCAAAACATCTTACAACATTTATGAACATGGAGACTTATATGGTGTGTGAAGTTGGTCAGTCACAAAAGGACAAATATTGTATAAGACCACTGTTATGAAGTTTTTTACTTTATATAAGCAATGTGTGTATATTTTCTATTTTGGTGGTGGTGGTTATGTGCCATGGAGTTGGTTCCAACTCATAGTGAGCCTGTACAGGGGTTCTGAAGCTGTAAATCTTTACAGGAGCAGAAAGTCTCATCTTTCTCCCGCGGAACAGCTGGTAGTTTCCAACTGCTGACCTTGCTGTTTGTAGCCCGATTTGTAACCACTATGCTATCAGCTGCGAACCTTAAGGTCAGCGGTTCGAAACTACCAGCTGCTCCGCGGGAGAAAGATGAGGCTTTCTACTCCCGTAAAGATTTACACCCTTGGAAACCCTATACAGGGTCGCTATGGGTCGGAACCGACTCGATGGCACTTAACAACAACAACAATGCTATCAGAGCTCCTAAAAATTTTCCACATCTTTACCTCCCACGTTCACTTAATCATTCTAATACTTACTAAATTTCCCAGAATCAGTTCAGAAGTCATGTATTGTGTATCAGCATCCCTGACCCCCCAATATCCAGACCCAGAAGAGAGCCAACAAGCTTTCACTGAGCATCTAAGCTTGGAAGGAGGCCACCCCTCCCTCCCCGTCCCCAAGAAAACTTCCTTTCAATGGATTGGCTGCTCATAGCAGACCTCATCATAGAGTGAATTGCATTATATTAGACTCATCAGATAAACAGCTACATTTCACTGCCAAACCACTGAGAATCCTGGCCCTGTCAAGGGGACATGAAACCTTAACTATCACAATCCACCCTTTGTTAACTTGTCACCTGTACATGTCTCCATATACATAATCTCTCAGTAAAGCCATACTTGAGCCAACCATACTACTAACACATGTACACCTGAAAACATACTGACTTTATTTACATATTATATTTCACATATAAAGCTAGCAAAAAATTTGATGTACACATACAAATATATGAGGGTGAGTCAAAAATTATCTGCACTGGCTATAGAATTTATTTTAATCAACTTTCAGAAAAGACAAACAC
>NW_006408551.1:21033370-21055550 GCF_000296735.1 Chrysochloris asiatica | reverse complement strand
ACGTTCACAACACACACACGTTCACAACAATTACAGTCCTCATTTCTGCAACTGGTCACATGGCCATAGCAGAGTTTTGAAACTACCTTCTTTCACTAACCATTCTGTATTCCCTTTGCCCTTGGAAAGCACTTTAGTTGGCCCTGGTTCTTTGCCTGGTGGGTTAACCCAAATTATCATTCCTAAAGGGTCTGGGCCATTAGTAGTCATGTTGGAATTGGTTTCTGTAGTTTACCATTGACGTTATTCACAAGACATGGTAGTTCTAAAAATCATCCTAAGGAATCTCCTGAGTTCCACACATATTCTTTTACTTCCATTATATAATATCAATACAATTTCCTCTTGGTAACCAGGATCAATAACACTACCCAATACAATAATTCTCTTCTTGCCTGTTGATCAAGAAGCAGGAGGAGCCCAAAATGACCAGGGGACATTCTGAAAATGTAGCTCCATGGAATCAGTGCTTTGTCTCTAGGAGTATTACTCCCTTTGGAACTAAAATATCCAGATCATAGGAGCATAGGATCACAGGACAGAAAGTAAAAAATTTGTGAGTCACTAGGAGTAATAGTAAGTGGTACCATCCCCATTTCCACTCCTTGGTTCCTGGACCTGTGAATCCTGGCTATTGGAGAAACAGCACCATAAATTGGAAGCTAGTTTAGAACATATACAACCTCCTGGAAAAAATTGCCCCAATCCTGTAAGGTATTGCCACCTAATTGGCACTGTAATTGTGTCTTTAGAAGGCTATTTCATCATTTGATCAAGCCTGTTGCTTCAAGATAAAGAGGAATATGGTAAGACCAGTGACTTCCATAAGCCTGGTCCCGTTGCTTTACGTCATTTGCTGTGAAGTGGGTCCTTTATCTGAAGCAATGTTGTGTGGGATACTATAACTGTGAATATGGCATTCTTTAAGTCCATGGATGGTGGTTTTGGAAGAAGAATTGCATACAGTGAAAGTAAATCCATATCCAGAGTAAGTATCTGATCCATTAAAAACAAAACACTGACTTTCCATGATAGAAGTGGTCCAATGTAATCAACCTGCCACCAGATTGATCTCTGATCTCCTGAAAGAATGGTCCCATTTCTCAGACTCATTGTTGATTTCTGCTGCTGAAAACCTGAGTACTCAGCAGTGGCTGGGTACCATGTGCTGAGCCCATGCATAACCTCCATCCTTGCAACCATGGCCACTTTGTTCCTGAACCCACTAGACAATGACAGTAGTGACTGGAGAAAGAGAGTGATTAATTTTCATAGAACCCATCATCCTGTCCACTTAATTTTAAAATACTCTTCTACTGAGGTAACACTTTGGTGAGCATTCACATGAGAAACAAATATATTCACTTTGTTGTTGTTGTTATTAGGTGCCATCGAGTTGGTACCAACCCATAGCTACCTTATGTACAGCAAAATGAAACACTGCCCAATCCTGGGCCAACCTCACTACAGTTGCCACGCTTGAGTTCAAACTTCCTTGTCACCAATTTTCCAATCATGTTCCTTTCAAGTACCTAACCATCCAGCCAAACCATTGGCCACAGCCCTGAATGAGTATGTAGTTGCACATTTGCCCATTTCCCCTTCCAAGAAAATTGAACAAGAAGGTGCACCTTTCGAAGTTCTGCCCATTGGAAGGATTTCCCTTCACCACTCTCCTTCCAGGAAGTCCCAGAAAGGAGCTGCAGTGAGTGATGCTTCTCCCCACTTTTGAGTTGTTGTTGTGAGGTGTCGTTGAGTTGATTCTGACCTATAATGACCCTGTATAGGGTTTCCAAAGAACAGCTGGTAAGCTTTTGAGTGCTACCTGCATATTGTGCAGAGCCATCTGTAAACCAAGCATGGTTTTTCTCTTCCTCAGTCAACTGACATATAAGAAAATCCCCATGAGGCCATAGTCATAGACTAGAAGAAGGAAGGTGATGTGACAGGAGTGGCGACCACAAGCATTTTGGCCATTTCCTTCTACTTGTGCCATCAGGTTCTGTTAAAAATCAGTCTCATATATAACACTTCCATTTAATGATAGACAGCTGCTGTGCATGGCCAACTTTATGATTCTGTGAGTCAGAAAACACCCAGTTCATATGGGTTGTTGTTGTTGTTAAGTGCCGTCGAGTCGGTTCCGACCCATAGCGACCCTGTACAGGGTTTCCGAGGGTGTAAATCCTTATGGGAGTAGAAAGCCTCATCTTTCTCCCGCGGAGCGGCTGGTAGTTTCGAACCGCTGACCTTAAGGTTCGCAGCCCGATTCGTAACCACTACGCTACCAGAGCTCCTTTCATAATGGGTAGCTCTGGTCACATAGTGACTTGGTGGCCCATGGTTTGACATTCAGTCTCTACTAAGGCCCAGTAATAAGCCAAACACTGTTTCTCCAAAGGAGAGTACTTATCTAGAGGATGGCAAGGCTTTGCTCCAAAATCCTGAAGTTCTGCACTGTGATTCACCAATAATGGTCTACCAAAGACTCTAAACTGCGTCTCTATCTGTCACGAGCACTTTAAGCAAAATTGGTTCAGCAGAATCAAAAGGTCTAAGCAGCTTGCATGACAGTCTGAACCTGTTGCAGAGCCTTTTCTTCTTCTGGACCCCTCTCAAAATTTGAGTCACTTGGTAAATAGGCTGGAGTAACACACCCAAATAAAGCATATGTTGCCTCCAAAATCTAATCGAGCATTGCATCTCTTTTTTAGTTTGGGGCGGGGGGAGGGGTCAGATGCAATAACTTATCCTTCACTTCCATAGAAATATCTCTAAATTTCCCACACCACTGAACCCCCTAGAAATTTCACTGTGGTGGAAGGTGTCTGAATTTTTTCAGGTTAATTTCCCACCCACTGGCATGTATATCTTTTACCAATACGTCTAGAGTCATTGATAGTTCTTCCTTACTAAGTCTAATCAGTACAATGTCATCAGTATAATAGATAAGTGTGGTGTCTTGTTGCAAGGAAAGGAGATCAAGTTCCCTGCATACTAAATTATGATATAATGATGTAAAGCTGATGTACTTTGAGAAAGAATAGTGAAGGTATATTGTTGCCCTTGCCAGATGAAGACAAACTGCTTATGGAGATCCTCGTTGTTGTTGTTGTTAAGTGCTGTTGAGTCGGTTCAGCAACCCTTTATAGGGTTTCTGAAGAGCAACTAGTGAACTTGAATAGCCGACCTTGAATCAAACTGACTTTGCAGTCCAGTGCATTAACCCACAGCACCACAGCATAACCAGAAACTGGAACTGAGAAAAAAGGCATGGGCCAGATCAATAGCTGCACACCAGGTACCATGAGAAGTACTAATGCGCTCAAGCAATGAAACAACATCTGGAACAGCAGTTGCAATTGAGTCACCACCTGGTTACGCTATGGTAATACACTATCATTCTCCAAGATACATCTGTTTTTTGCAAAAGCTAGATTGTTTTTGTTAGGTGACATTGAGTCAGTACTAACTCATAGAGACCCTATGCACAACAGAATGAAATACTGCCTGGTCTTGGGTCAACCTCATAATCATTGCTATGCTTGAGCCCATTAATGCTGCCACTGTGCCAATCTATCTCACTGTTGTTGCTGTTGTTAGGTGCCATCAAGTCGATACCAACTCATAGTGATCTTATGCACAGCAGAACAAAACACTACCCAATCCTGGGTCAACCTCACAATTGTCACGCTTGAGTCCATCAATTCTGCCACTTTGCCAATCCGTCTTGTTGGGGTCTTCCTTTTTTTCTCTGACCCTCTGCCTTACCAAACATGATATCCTTCTCCAGTGACTGGTTCCTCCTGACAATATGTCCAAAGTATGGGAGACAAAGTTTGGCCGTCTTGGCTTCCAAGGAGCACTCTAGCTGCACTTCTTCCAACACTGATCTGTTCATTCTTTTGGCAGCCCATGGCAGTTTCAATATTCTCCTCCAACACTATAACCCAAAAGCAACACTATAACCCAATTCTTCTACAGGCTTCTTTATTCACTGTCCAGCTTTAACATGCATATGAGGTTATTGAAAATAACATGGCTTGGGTCAGGCGCACCTTAGTCCTCAAGCTGACATCTTTGTTCTTCAACACTTTAGAAAGGTCTTCTGCAGCAGATTTGTCTAATGCAATAAGTTGTTTGATTTCTTGACTGCTGCTTCCATGAGTGTTGATAGTTGATCTAAGAAGAATGAAGTCCTTGACAACTTCAATCTTTTCTCCATTGATAAGAATGTTGTTTATTGGTCCAGTGGTGATAATTTTTGTTTTTTTAACACTGAGATTCAATCTATCTCACTAGGGATCTTTTATTTTCCAGCTCTCCACTTTAGCAAACATGATATCCTTTTCCAGTGACTAGTTCCTCCTAACAATATGTCCAAAGTATGAAAGATGAACTCTGGCCATCCTGGCTTCCAAGGAGCACTCTAACTGTACTTCTTCCAATACAGATTTATTTGTTCTTTTGGCAGTCCATGGTACTTTCAATATTCTCCTCCAACACCATAACTCAAATGCCTCAATTCTTCTATGGTCATCTTTATTCACTATACAACTTTTGCATGCATATGAGGTTATTGAAAATACCATGGCTTGTGTCAGGTTCACCTTAGTCCTCTAAGTGACATCTTTGCTCTTCAACACTTTTAAAAGGTCTTGTGCAGCAGACTTGCCTAATGCAACACATTGTTTGATTTCTTGACTGCTGCTTCTATGAATGTTGATGGTTGATGCAAGAAAAATGAAGTTATTGACAATTTCAATCTTTTCTCCATTTATATGGATGTTATTTATTGGTCCAGTGGTGAGGATTTTTGTTTTCTTTACGTTGAGATGCAACCCATACAAAAGACTGTGATCTTTGATCTCTATCAATAAGTATTTTAAGTCCTTTTGGCTTTCAGCAAATAAGATTGTATCATCTGCTTATCGCAGGTTGTTAATAAACCTTCCTCCAATCCTGATGCCACCTTCCTCTTCATATAATCCAGCTTCTCGGATTATTTGTTAAGCAAATAGGTTAAATAAGTATGCTAAAAGAATGCAACCCTGGCACATACATTTCCTAATTTTAAACCATTCGTCAATTCAATTGGGCCAGTTTGCACTGTCAAATCGGGCTTACATAATACAGCGATCATAGCAGTCTTCTAGAGGCTGAGGCTCCCTTCACAAATTTGTTCCTCACTTTTGTGATAAAAGGAATATCTTCTGGACACTTTGCAGGTTTGGGGTTTATCCTGATAAGTTCACTCTAAGATTCCAATTTCCCAAAGTCTTTGGATTCCTTCCTCTAGAGAACATCAAGTCAGGTCTGGTACTTCAAGTTAATGTATCATAGGCCACTTCGCAATCCATGCTTCCGTGAACCAACCAAATAAACTATTAGATCCTCTCCTAACCTCTCAAGCAGAAACACTAAAGATTCTGTGCTTAGTGAACCTATATTAATAAGCTTAGACTGATCCAACTCTATGTTCCTTGAATCATTATTCCACACCCTTAGTAGGCATTCCCATACATATTCTCCTGGTTTCTGTTTGAACATATTAGGAAAATCAAGCAGTTCTTTTGGAGTGTAGAGTATTTCTTCCAGAGTCACATTTGTACTGCACCTTTTGGGGCTCTCTTGTAATTGATAATGTTTCCTGAAAATACTCACCAATGTTTTACAAGACACCTACCTTAGGTGATGGCCCAAGCAATGCCTCAGACATCATCTCAGTAGGCACAGTTGGGTTAGTCTCAAGTGTGGGCAGAAGGGATAATGGTTTTACTGATAATGAATCTGCAGATAAAGATGGAATAATCACTGCAGATTAGAGGAATGGTGCTGTTGGCAAGAGTGATTCAATGGAACGTATGACCTCTATGTCCCCTGCTTCCTGAATGTCTGCCCTTATGACCCCATCCCAAGTTTCAGGATTTCATTTCTTCCCAAACAACGCCCTAACCTTAACATCAGACACCATGCTAGGGTGGGAATTCAGCTAACATTGTAATTCAGCTACTTTAACAATAAGATCTGGGGTTTGGTTTTCAGCAATATCAGCTCTGATATTACAGAAAATAAGGCTTTCTTTCAGGGCTCAAGTGGAAACTTTGAGGTCGTATAGGAGTTCTGGTGTGGTGTTACAGGATTGGCACTGGACTGCTACCCATATGGTTGGCGATCCAAATCCACCAACTGTTCCTTGAAAATCCTGTACAAGGTCACTATGGGTCAGAACTGACTTGACAGCACCTAACAACAACAACAACATGTGGTGCTTGAGCTGTGATTCCTTCATCGTGAGCTCTTCACTTTCCTTTACCACTTGTTTTGTTGTGAGTAGGACCAACCAACCAGCTTCTCTGTATGTCTCATCTTGACAAAATTATAGAAAATTGTCATACACACAATCTCCTAGAGCCTCGCTTGTCTCCAATACATGATTTATTGGTGCGATATTTTGCACATGAATGTCACCACCTCATGCCATGGACTAGCAGCACCCTCATTCTCTTTACTAGTGGAGGCAGAGTTATCAGTGCCTTTAGAATTAGTAAGACATGAAAAACAATTTAGAAAACTCATCCTTATGATTTTGTTTCTCTAGAGCCATTTTTAGTACCAAATGACTTAGACTGGGTTCTCTAGAGAAGGAAAATCAATGAAACTTACATATGTGTATATAGAGAGAAGCTTATATTTAGGTAATGGCTCACACAGTTGTAGAGGTGGGAGAGTCCTAAGTCCGGGTCAGTAGGTAAAAAGGCAGGCTACTGAGGACTTCCAGGAATTGCAGGTATCAAGGAGGTCACTGGCTCAAGTCCAAAGAACTGGAGGTCAGAGGGTGAGTAAGATGCAAGATCCAAATCCAGCAGAGAGCCAGCAAGTTTTGCTTGAGTGTTTAATATATTGGAAGCAGGCCAGACCCTCAAGGAAACATCCTGTCAATTGACTGACTGCACATAGCAGACCTCCTCATAGTGTTAATTACATTAAATAAGATCTCATAGGGATAAGTGTGTCTCGACTGCCAAACCGCTGAGAATCCTGGTCCAGTTAAATTAACACAAAACCTTAACTATCACTCATAGTTTACCAATGCCTATATAATTCTCATATTTAAATAGTAAGTACGTATGTACACAAACATGTCTATACACGTCCCTTTTACACAGGTGCATAGCATTGTTTTACAAAGATGAGGTCATTTTGCCTGTCCTTTTTTTAAATCTTTTTTTCCTCACCCTAATTTCCTTTTAGTCTACTCTTGCAACTGTAATCAGTCTTGTTAATAGCTTCAAACATTCCATGTTGAGAACATCACCATAATTTACTCAACGCTTTCCCTATTAACATGCATTCACTTTGTTTCCAGATTTTTGCTACCAAGAACAATAGTATAGTAAACATATTTGTCTTTATATGTATAAGTATTTATATTCTTATTTCTTAAACTGGATTCCCAGGAGTATGACAATGAATTAAAGAGCACAGACATTTTTAGTGGACACTGTTTCCTAAAGAGTTCTTATATAGCCAATTTAAAATCAATCATCTTACAAAACACTGTTGATTTTACAATAAAGAGTTAAGAGACTCAAAATACTATTGTTATTAATTTTTTACTATTGTTTGAATGAAAATATTTTCCCCAATACAGTATTTACCTATTAATTTTGTTAATAACTTCTAAAATATAAAACCTTTATATTTTATATAAATAAATTTGCACATATTTTTCTATTACAGTTTCTAATTTTTTTCACATCTTTACCTCCTTCTTTGTCTAATTCCTCTAATACTTATTAAATTTCCCAGAATTAGCTCAAACTCAGAAGTCATCTCATGTATCGCAACTTCCCTGATTCCCTTCCTTTTTTCCATCCATCCCAGGCAAAGATAATTTTCCCTCTTCTCACAAACCTACTTAACACACTGTACTGTACTTGTCTGAATTTGCCGGACCCACTGAATTGCAAGCTCTTAAAAAGCAGAGTTGTATTGTAGTTCTCTTTATTAACTAAGTACCAAACACAATGCTTTTAATAAATTGGTTGCCTCTTTCAAATTTATATATACTTTTGGCTAGACTTTTCACTCTTCCTCCTATACCCATTCAAACTGAGTATCTATCCATCTTGTTGTTGTTGTTGTTGTCAGGTGCCATTGAGTTGGAACCAACTCATAGCGACCCCATGCACAGCAGAACGAAACAATATCCGATCCTGGGCCAACCTCACTACCGCTGCCACACTTGATGCCATCAATGATGCCACCTGGCTGATCCATCTTGTTGGTGGTCTTCCTCTCTTTCTCTGACCCTCTATCCATGTATACACTCATAAATAGTTTATATAACAGGATCTACCTTTGTTCTCTTTAACTCCTCCCCATGTCTTCCCTGCCTTCATCAGTTTTCTTCCAATCTCCCTCATGTTGTATACTGCCTTTCCCTACACCCAAATTACCATGGGTCTACCCTTTAACCAATGAATTACTCTTCCTTCTCTCCCACCTCTGGTAACCATCAAAAAATGTTTCTTATGGTGTGAAAGCCTTTCTGTGATGTTCTACAATAGTGGTCTCGCAAAATATTTGTCCTTTGTGATTTACTAATTTCATTCAGCACAATATCTTCTAGGTCCATGCATGTTATGAGGTGTTTCACAGATTCATCGTTATACTTCAATGTTGCGTAGTATTCTATTGTGTATATGTACCAAAGTTTGCTTATCCATTCTTCCATTGATGGGTATTTAGGTTGCCTCCATCATTTTCTGTTGTGAACATGGTTGTGCATATATCTATTCATGCTGTGGGTCTTCTTCTCTGAGGTATATACCAAGTAGAGGAATTGTTGGATCATATCAGGAAAGGTGTGTGCCAGGGTTGTATAATTTCATCATACTTATTCCATCTGTCTGCCAAGCAAATAATCTGAGAAACTGTATTATATTAAGAAGACTATGGCATCAGGATTGGAAGAAGACTCATTAACAACCTGTGATATGCAGATGATACAATCTTCATTGCTGGAAGCAAAGAGGACTTAAAATATTTACTGATAAAGATCAAAGACTACAGCCTTCAGTATAGATTATACCTCAGTGTAAAGAAAACAAAAATTATCACAACTAGACCAAGAAATAACTTCATGACAAATGGAGAAAAGATTAAAGTTGTCAAGGACTTCATTTTACTTGGATCCACAATCAATGCTCATGAAACCAGCAATTAAGAACTCAAATGACATATTGCATCAGGCAAATCTACTGCAGTAGACCTTTTGTAAATGTTAAAGAGCAAAGACTCTTTTTGTAAGTGTTCAAGAGCAAAGACTCAAAAAAGCAGTTTGAGGACTAAGGTGTGCCTGACTGAAGTCATGACATTTTTAATTGCCTTATATACATGTGAAAGTTGTACAATGAATAAGGAAGACAGAAAATGTATTTGAACTATAGTGTTGGAGAAGAATATTAAAAGTGCCAAAGACTGCCTGAAGAAGAAAAAAAAAAATCTTTTTTTAAAAACAAGTACAGTCAGAATGTTCCTTGGAAGCCAGGATGGCGAGACTTCATCTCTCATACTTCAGAAATATTATCAAGAGGGACCAATCCCTGGAGAAGACATCATATTTGGTAAAATGGAGGGTCAGCAAAAAATAGGAAAACCCCCAACAAGATGGACTGACACAGTGACAACAGCAACAGGTGCAAATGTAACACAATTGTAAGAATCACATAGGAATGGGCAGTGTTAGTTTGGTTGCACACAGGGTCGCTATGAGTTGGGAACCATCTCTATGGCACTTAACAACACAACAAATGGCTAATCATTGTGAGCATTTCTTCACATATTTGTTGGCCACCTGAATCTTTTCTTTGGTGGTCTATTCATGTCCTCTGCCCATTTTAAAAATTGGATTATTGTCTTCTTGTTGAGGCATTGAAGATTTTTGGAGAATATTTCTTTGTCTGATATGTCATTGACAAATATTTTTCCCATGTTGTTGTTTGATTCAAGACATTTTTAATACCATTTATTTTATTATCCAATAATTTTTATCAGGGCTGTTATTAATTTCCATGTATCTAATTTTCCTCCCATGATCTTTCTATTGTTGGTTTCTAATTGTTCAGTATTGTAATCTGAGTACGCTTTGTACTATTTCAAAATTTATTGAGGCTTGCTTTGTGACCTAACATTTGGTTTGTTCTGGAGACTATTCCATATGCAATGGAAAAGAATGTATATTATGCTGTTGTTGAGTTGAGTGTTCTGTATAAATCAAGCTGGTTAATTGTGCTATTTAGTTTCTGAGTCTCTATTAAATGCCTTCTAATTGTTCTTTCCTTCACTGAAAGTGTTATATTAAAATATACTATTATTTTTTAAAATCTGTTTATTTCATTCTTCAATTCTGTTGGAGTTTGATTTCTATTATTTTGTGACTTTTCACTTAGAATATTTGTTATGGTTATGATGCAGTTGAGTTATGGTGTTAGAGGAGAATACTGTAAGTACCATGGGCTGCCAAAAGAACAAACATCTGTGTTGGAAGAAGTACAACCAGAATGCTCCTTGGAGCCAGGATGGCCAGACTTAGTCTTTCATACGTTGACGGGGACTTAGTCTTTCATATTGTAGGGGGGACCAGTCCCTGGAGAAATATATGATGTTTGGTAAAGTAGAGGGTTGGTGAAAAAGAGGAAGACCTCCAACGAGATGGATTGGCACAGTGGCAGCATCAATGGGCTCATATGTAGCAACGATTGTGAAGTTGGTCCAGGATTGGGCAGTGCTTCATTCTGTTGTTCACAGAGTTGCTATGAGTTGTTACCAACTCGATGGCACCTAACAACAACAACAACATGGTTATGTCCTCTTGGTCAATTGACCCGTTAGTCACTATATTATCTTTTTCTTTTATGCTGGCTTTTGCCTTAAAATCTATGCTATCAGAAATTAATACTGACACTCCTGCTTGTTTTTTGTTGTTGTTGTCATTAGCTTAATATATATATATATATTTTTTTTTTTTCCCATCCTTTGCTTTTTAGTTTATTTTTGTTTTTGTGTGTAAGGTGTGTTTCTTGTAGACAATATATTGAATGATTCTTTCTTCCTATCCATTCAGCTACTCTCTGTCTCTTGACTGATACATTTAATTGATTTACATTCAGTGTAATTATTGAAAGGTATGAATTGATTGCTGTCATTTTGCTGTGTGCTTTTTTGTTGTGCTGCTGGTTTCTTCCTTATAATTTTCTGTGCTGTGTTCATTTTGTTTGTGGGTTTTCTTGCCATTTTCCTCATTGTTGTTGTCTTATTATTTACTGAATCTTTATGATTTTTCTCTTCTTTATTTTGATGAAAAGGTTTATTAGTTTTCTTTGATATTTACTCTGTAATTTATTAATGTATTCCCCAGTTTAAAACAGTCTGTTTTATTTTGAAATCTACCTGACTTTCTCACCATGTGGAAGTTCCTCTTTTTGCTTTGTAGTTGTCTTCATTATAAATGGATATCTCTGGTTCCCTATTTTCAATTTTATAACTTGTTTTACTTTTGATACCTCTATATCTGGATTGACTTTTCGGTGGTGCTGCCATGTATGTTAATCTCAGGTTGTTGTCTGCTGTTGTTGTTTCTCTGTCCAAAGAACTTCATTTAGTAATTTTTGTACAGTTGATCTGTTTTTTTTACAAATTCCATTAATTTCTGTTTATCTTGCCCTAATTTCACCGTCATATTTGAGGGACAATTTTGCTTGATATGTGATTCTTGGTTGATCTTTTTTTTTTTTCCTTCAGATTTTTATATGTCATTCCATTGCCTTCTTGTCTGCATAGTTTCTGCTGAGAAATCAAAGTTAAGTCTTCTTGGTTCTCCTTTGTAGATAACCGTTTGTTTTTCCACAGATGCTCTAAGGATTCTGTCTTTGTCTTGGTTTTGGAATGTTTGATTATGATGCTGTCTTGGTGATTTTCTTTTTGGGTCTATTAATTTGGAATTTGTTTCATGAGGTTAGGGAAGTTTTCTTCCAACAACTATTTGACAATTTTCGCCATACTTTTCTTTGTCTTTTCCCATTCTGGATTTCTGATCACCTGTACGTTACTCCTCTTGATGATGTCCCATATATTTCCAACTTTCTTTGGATTTTTTCCTTCTTTTTTCTGATTCTTCCTCTGCAGACTAGTATTGAGAAGTTTGTCTTCAAGCTCATTAATTGATTCAAATCTATTCTTTTGCCCTTCCAATGTATTATATATTTCTGAAATCTTAGTATCAATCTTCTGGATTTCTATTTGCAGACTTTGTATTGTTTCTAATTTTGCATTTATTTTATCCATTTCTTCTTGTATTATTTTCCTGAATTATTCAAAAAATTTTCTGTGTTCTCCTTGCTTTCATCTTCATCTGTCTTCAATCCACTGAAAGTACCTATTTATCATTCTTTTGAATTCTTTATCAGGTAGTTCCAATATATTTTCTTCCTTAGAAACATTTTGTGACTCTTTATCTTGGTCTCTTGTTTGATCTACTCTGTCTTGCTCCTTCCTCTTAACTGAAATTGTCTGCTATCTTTGAGACGTTGTGGTGGTGGTGTATTTTTATTTAATTGATGATTGTATGTTGGTGTGTTCTTAGATACTCACCATCAGCCTCCTAGTGGGTGTGATTACAGAATGGAAGTCTGTGCATAGTTCCCCATTTGCTGTTCAAGTCACTCAGTTTCTAGTTGGTTTAACTGGTGTTGACTGCTGTCTATCATTAACCAGGTGGCAAAGGGGCTGTTATTGGCTTTAATCCAATGGGTAGCACTGTAGAGGGTATGGTTGCAGGGCTGTAAGAACATGGTTGCTGTCTCCCATTAGGTAAGGCAAGAAGAAACACGTACACACAAGAAAAACAAACAAACAACAGCATAAAAAAATTAAGATAAAGGAGAAAAAGCCCACAGGCAACAGAAAGAAAAAATAAATACAATAACTAAAAGAAAGAAAGATAAAACAGTGGAAGAGAGAAATAAATGAAACATAAAAAGAAAGAAAACACAACAAACAAAGTTGTTGTTTTTGTTAAGTGCCATCGAGTCGGTTTCAACCCATAGTGATCCTGAATGGGGTTTTCAAGGATCAGTGAGTGAGCTTGCAATGCTGACCTTGCAGTTCAAACGGCTTTGCAATCTGGTGAGTTAACCCACAGCGCCACACCAGGACTCCATAAACAAAGTTAGGGAGAGGGAAAGAGAAAGAGACAAGAGCATAATAAAGAAAAATTAAGTGAAAAAAGGAAGACGTATGAGAGGGGAAAAAAAGAGAAGCAGAAGAAACAAAGAAAAGGGAGAAGTGGAAAGAGAAAGGATTTAAAAAGAAAAGTGAAGGGAAAAAAAAGAAAAGAAAAAAAAATGAAAGGAAAAATCTAGGGCAGGGGCCAGACCCAGAGAGGATGAAAGTGGTGGGGGAAGGTGGGTGGAAGCACAGGGAGCGGGAAGGGGTAAGGGTTGGGATGAATGGTGGCTCCTGCCAGCCAAGTAACTCATGAGGTGGGAGGGGAAGGGATGAGAGGGTAATGTGCCATGGAGTTCCTGTAGGCCTAGGTGTTATCTAGGGTCAGGACACCCAATTGGAAAGTATCTCATGCAGGCTCTAAAGGTGGTTGAAGTCTTTGTTCCCAAAAGAAACTTTTTCAGACCCAGAGGGCAGGGCAGCTAGTTACGGTTATGGGGTGGCTTGTGGGTAAACTTAGTTTCCTCAGACCTGCTAGTCTGGAGCTGGTTGTGGACCAGCTCTGCCTGTTCGCAGGTCTGAAGAAACACCAGGCTCTTGTTTGGTGCACCACACATCCTACTCACAACATCCTGGCTCTGATCTCTGGCTGTGCAGGGGGTAGCTGAGGGTGGGGGCTGGTTATGACTCTGGTCACCAAGGGAATGTAGGGAACAAGAGAGGATCATACCTTTCTTGTCACCGGCAACTGGTTTACACCTGCGCAGTCAGACCACTGTCTGGATCCAGTGCTGCTCACAAAATTTCAAGATGGCGTCGCCGAATTAGGCCAGCTGACAGTTCACCTGTTTTCTCAGCACCCCTGTGCAGTTTCTTGTCCTAGTCAAGTTTCAGTCCACTTCTCTATGCTTTCCTCCAAAGCTCAGGGTTCCAGGATTATCATCTATGTCTGTTTCACTTGAACTTTCTTATCCTCATTCTATAAAGTCTGTGCAATATGTCTGCCTAGACCACTGTCTTGCCATAAGTTGTTTTCTGCATAATTCTTTATTTAAAATATTTAAAAAAAAAAAATCAGGAAACTTGGAATCTATTGGGATAAAAATATTAAAAGGAATCAGAAGAACTAGATGGTGCTTGGCCACCACTAATGACTGTTATGATCAGCATCACAATAGATGAACCCTGAGGAAATGGAAGATGAATACAGGACAGAGCTCAAATTATTTTTTGTTGTTTTGTTTTGTTTTTAACAGGCAACTGCTTTGTTTTTATTTTATTTTCTCACACAGGAAGTACTGTCATTCTGGTGGCCTGTGAACCTGACATGTACATGTCGAGTGTGTAACAGCTTGCAGGACTGTTCTGTTGAATTTCCAATGAGAAGAAAATTTTTTTTTGTTGAAAAAATAATGTGTACTGGAATCAGGTGTGAGGGGGTCTGGGTGTATTTTAAAGTGTACAAGCAGTGACGAATCTGTGTGGCTTCAGAAGACCCAGATTCATTCAGGGGCAGCTTGGCAATGCTGTCAGGGTAGGGGGCAGCTCACCATAGGGACATGGAGAGAAGGAAGAGCAGGTGAGAGACAGCAAGCAGATGGATGCTGGTAATGCCAAGTGAGTAGTCCTCTGATAAGAATTCATGAGTAAACTTTCAGGACATAAAGAAAGAAAAAAACCACAAAGGTGATGGTATAAAGGAAGATCTAAAAGTGAAGGCAAGAAGGGAAGTCATCAAAAGCTATAGATTAACAGTTACATGCTCAAATTTCTGATATAAGTAATTCTCAAAGTGAGCACTGAGTGACTACTAATTTGCTACCCCTGCTAGAGAGTAAGATCCCCTAAGAACTTGATTGAACCTCAGCATAGTGATCCTGCTTGGTCACCTTAGAGCAGGTGGTGGGCTGGCAATGTCTTGCATATGGGGTCCCCAGCCGATCTCCTCCCTCCCTGCCTTCCTTGGATGGAGGCTGTTTATGCTGGACACGTGGCCAGAGACAGGTAAGGATCACGTGGAACCTCGGCAACCTAAGACAGAGCCATTGCCATGCTGCAATGAGTTTCGATGACGGGTAAGACTGAGGAATTCGCACTGACCGCCTAAGACAGGCAGCGTCCCTTAAACAAACAATAAATAAAGGGGAATGTGATGCAGACCATGCAGACCCGGTCAGGAGGTCAAGACCCTGTGGGCCCAAGCGTTGTTGACCGTCCAAACCATAGGCTCTGAGGATCAGACTTTAGCCACCTAGTAGACATAGCAAACTGTCCCTCATCTGATTATTCAGTAATGCTTGTTAGTAATCTCATACATGAGCCCTGGATATCCACAGACAAATGTAAAAACCTTCCCTAAAAGCCGAGACTGTAAATTCCAAAAAGGCAAGTTCTCCCCGACCCAAAAAAAAAAAAAAAAAAAGCTAAAGAGGATAGAGAGAAACACTGTTAACTGATGATATATGGAGGGGATAATAATCAATGTAATGAAACAAGCTATATGAATGGTTGAATGTGAAGCTGATGATGTGCCCTGTAAACTTTCACTCAATCCAAAATAAAAACATTTAATAAAAAAATAAAATAAATAAAAATCCTTGGGAAAAAAAAAGCTATAGATTAAGCAGGAAAATATCTTTTAATAAAACTGCCCCTTCCCCAGACGGAACCCAGGATGAGACACCGGCACTCTTTGCTGGGAGGTTATTCATGTCCTGACTTTAAAACAGTCAAAAACATTAGAGTGCCCTTTCCAGTTCCCAAGAAGCATCTTTTCCTGTCTCTGTGGGGGGCCAGAACTGGAGCTTAGCACCCAGAGGCGGAGTGGCTGTCACACACCAGGGACACAGAGCTGCTCCCCACTCCCCAGCCCTCCTCCCACAGGAACCACCAACAGACAGGACGTGGCCACTTCTGTAGGTACATGGCTGGTCAGTTACTCTAAAGAGCATCTGGGCAACTGGAAATCATTCCCCTCTTTTTCCTTAAGATAACAGAATTGGAAGTAATTTCCTTCTATTTCATTGAAGAAAAAAAAAAAAAAGTATCAAATGGTTCACACACACACTTTGCTAGAGGCAACTCTGCAGACTTCAGATGCAGTCTTTGTGTGGAGGCTGCCCAGGCTACATCTGAATTCCAGCCAGTTCTGTGACTATTCACCTGGGACCTGAGACTGACACCTGCTGCTCTGTCCAGGCCCCTTGGTCAGCCTAGTGGACCACACACCTTTGTTGCAGCTAAAACCCCACATGTCCAGGCTCTCCTCTTGGTATGCATCTGAGCTTTGCTTTTAGTGATGAGCTGTGTAAGAGTTAGAGACAGATGGGACACAGAGGTGGAACAGGCATGTTCAGGAAGAAGGAAAGTGACATGCTGACAGAAGGCAACGAGGAACGTTAGTGAACATGGAAACACAGCAGTCCCCAAAGGACTGGGCGGTAGGGAGACCCAAAAGCAGAGCATGCTGATGGAGGGTTCTGTGAGCACTGTCAGCTTTCATCAGTCTGGCAAAATGTGGAAACCATCAGGGATTCTAGATTTCATGATCCATTTCTGGTTCCAGTGTATCAACTCAAAACTTAAAAAAAAAAATCCAGACTTACTGAACCAGTTGAGACTAGAGGACTCCCAAATACTGTCTATCACCTTGAGATAGTCTTTAAACCTTGAATCGAAACTATCCACTGAAGTTGTCTTTTAGTGAAATAATAGACTGGCACACACATACAACCTGTGAGTACAATACTCCATTAAAAGAACATCTCTATGATACCAACAGGTTATCAAGTACTCTAAAGCAAAGATGAGAAGCAGGGGGTAGGGCAGGCAGGGAAACTAGAGTATGGGAAATTGAACAAGCAGACCACAATTGAAAAGAATGTTGACACATTGTAAGAAATGCAACTAATGTCACTGAACGATTTGTGTGGAAATTGTCAAATGAGAGTCAAATTGGTGATGTAAACTTTCATCAAATATACAATAATACGTTACTAAAAATATACAAAGGGGCTTCAAAAATTTTGTGGGGAAATGCACTTAAAAGAGAATGGAATCACCATAGAAAGTTGTAAGTCTGTCTTCTGCCTATAACTGATTGGAATACCTAAAATGGGGCTACAAGTGCCCAGTGAAGGAGGATTCCTGCAGAGCCTCTGCATTACATAAGACTATAGGTGGAATCCTGAACCACATCCAGAATCTTCAGAGGTGGGAAATTTCCACTTGAAAGAATGAGCAGACCAGCCTGGAGCAGCTAGAAGACTAGAAGCTACTTCTTGAAAGAAAGATCTACAGGAAAAATACAAAACAATATAGGCAGACCAACTGTTACTACAAGAACAAGCAAGTTGCTTGCCCAGGAGACTTCAAGGCAAGTGGTTTCATCCCCTCAGAGCAAACCCCCTTCCAAGACTAAGACTCAATGGGAATACACGCTCTGATTGATGACCACGTTCATCACCCATAATGGGAAGTAAGAGAAAAACAGCAATGAAGCAGCGAGCTAAACCCTACAAAATTCAATAGACTCCTGTGAACCCGGGTGGAAAACTGGTTGGCCAGCAGTGTGGCAACACCTGGGGACTCTTGGTCCCAGAATCAGTACATAACCACAGAGGACTAGAGTGGAGAGTGAAACATCCAGCTGATGAGAAGAGAACACCCACACTTGCAGATAATACCCACTTGACCTGGCTTCAATGACTGGATGATGAAAGCTCAACTAGAAGAAGAAAGAAGAGGAAAAAAAGAGTAATCTGATGCAATTTGATGAACTTGACCTATATCTATTGATGCAGTAGCTCAAAAGAGGGAACAAATCTTTACAACGAGGATCATTCCTACTCCTTCCACACACAGATAGAGAGGGATGGGCAATTTAGACATTGGCTACCCAAAATGGGGGGGGCTACAAAGGCAAGAAGTGACTGGCTTACAAACTTTCAAGAGGGAACCTAGATCCAGAGGGCATGGAGGAAGGTAGAATCTCCAATGAGTAGTATCCAATCTGTCTAGGCGGGGCTGATGAAATGTGGATAGGTCTCTTGTGATACAATAATGAATAATTGTTATCAGGACTGGTTGTAAGGGTTGGAAATGTAAAGGTAGACATTTTGTAGCAAGGAGGGGAGTGATTAACTTTGCAGTCTAGGAGTAGAGGTCCCTGGGACCATCAAGGGAGAAAAGCAGAGAGTGAGTAACAGCAAAACCTGAGATGGAGGCAAAGATGATGATGTGGAGAAATGGAGCAGCTGGGGACTTTAGACACAGAGAGGGAGAGAGGCTGTGTGCTGACGACCGGGGGGCAGGCTTGTAGTGTATACACTTGGTTGGTTGATGATGCATGGAGGGGATTGTAACCATGGCAATGAAACAATATACGATAGGCTGAATATAAAACTAATGTTCTCCCATGTAAACGATCACATAATTCACAATAAAACATTAGGAAAAAAAAAAAAAAGAGAGAGAATGGAATTTTTCCACAAATCTTTTGAAACTCCCTCAGATATAAAAGAGGTAATTATCTTGAAACCTAGCATTTGTTCATATTCTTATAATATTTACTGTTCGGAAAGCAACAGCAAAGTTAAATTCAGTATACAGTTCTTGGCAGATAGTATGGATTCAATGAAAACTTTTTGAGATAAATGACTCTTGAAATGATAAATGACAATCTCATTTATAACATTGTTACCTCATATACTACAGTTATTTTAAAAAACCCATCATCAAACACTCTATAGCTGATGTTTTTGTTTTTGTTTTTTTAAAAGGGCATTTGGCAGAAACTAATATTGCTCAAGGATCCCCAACAGGAAATCTATATTTGTTCTCTTTTGCCTAGGAATTTGGGTCCAAAAGCCACTTTTAATGACAAGCTTACGGCAGTGTTTTGAGCATTGGCTCCTGTAAATTTTTTGTGGTTTTGGTGCCATTAGTCAACAAACAAAAAAATAAGTTGAAAAAGGAGACTTGTCTCCAAAATTTGACTCAGGAATGTAGGCCTTTGTCTATATGTTGGTGCGCACATGATAAGCATACTAAAGAGTGTGTGAAGTTTAGTGTGAAGGCATGAAGTTTAAATCACAAAAGTCTTTAAATCTGCAGCACCATTAAACACATGCATTCAAGGCATTTGGACAGTAAATCAGAGAATAGAACTCATTTATTGTTGTCGTTGTTGTTGGTAGGTGCCAGCAAGTCAGTACTGACTCATAGTGACCCTGTGCAGAACAGAACAAAACAGTGCCCGGTCCTGGGCCAACCTCACAATTGTTGCCATGCTTGAGCCCATTGATGCTGCCACTTTGCCAAACCATCTCACTGGGGGTCTTCCTCTTTTTCTCTGACCCTCCACCTTACCAAACATGATATCCTTCTCCAGCCACTGGTCCCTCCTAACAATAAGTCCGAAGTATGAGAGATGAAGTTTGGCCATGCTGGCCTCCAAGGAGCACTCTGGCTGCATTTCTTCCAAAACAGGTCAGTTTGTTCTTTTGGAAGCCAATGGCACTTTCAACATTCTCCTTCAACAACATAACTCAAAAGCATCAATTCTTCTACGGTCTTCCTTATTCACTGTCCAGCTTCCACATGCATATGAGGTTATTGAAAATATCATAGAACCTGTTAAAGTGTGTCAAATCTTTAGCAATAAATTAAAATATAAAGTATTGCACAATGTTCCCATCTGCCAACATTCCACTCTCCCCACATCTGGGAAACTGGGCAAGGAGGAAATAGACTGCTTCTAATTGTCTTGTGGCAGTCAAAGATTGCTAAGACTTTCAAGGTATGTGCTGGAGCAAGGGAGAATATTAAAAATAGTAAAATCTTCACAAAACTATAACAGATCTTTAGCTTAAAAATAAATGAAAGCAGACAACTCCAATTTTCTTCTTTTGCTCTTGGCATTGTGTTCCAAATACTTGACCCTGATGGAATATTTTGTTCACATCAAGATTCTGTAACTTCTTCTTGGATACTGGGGAAAGAAGCAGGCTCTACTGGTCTACCACACAGCCAGGTTCCTCAACCACAAACACAGGCTAGGGAAGAAGAGAAGACATTCTGGATCTCAGAGGCATCTAACACCAGTGACATTTTATATCATGGATTTGCAGGCAGTTGGACTGCAAAGGTGACTCAAAGGAGAGACAACTTCCAGAACTCTCTTCTCACTTCAGGTTCTGAGCTCTTCTGTCCCAGTGGCATGCTCCTATTTAAGCAAGACCATGATACTAGCTTGCCACTCATTTTTGGAAAAGTGAATTCAGACTAAGCCAAGTTTATTTCTTTTTCAAGCTAGGAAGCTCTAAGGCTATCTCATGAACATCTCCTAAGATTTCTCAGTCAGAGGAAGTTGTACCATCTCAGCTTCTCCATGAGACTTCTAACTGAAACTTGCTGGTGGAACAGGTGAAAACAATACAGCTATCAATTGGAAGAGCCAGTTTCACAGGTATGCGGTCATTGCAGGAAGAATCTAAATTCCAGATTCCTCTCATTTAAATTTATCCCTGAGAAGGTGAACCTAACCAAGGGCCTCATAGTCATCCATTTGCTCCACTCACCCATAAAGTCAGAACATATTTACTAAGCACTTTCTTAGTGACAGACATTGTATAAGGTGCTGGGAATAGAATATATTCTTATTTTCATCATCAGACTACACAATCTAAGGAAGGGAAGCAAGTTCTTGCAACAACTATTGTGAAAGTGCTGAGTGCCATGGGCTCACAGAGAGGGAGCACCCATGAAGAGGGTTGCCCTTTTGAGGATGGCTCAGCCCACCCCCACTTTCCTGTTTCCTTCTGGGGAGGCTTGTCATTCCATACTAGTGACCAGTCTGTCTGTGGTGGCAGGTGTTGTCATATCTGAGGATTTGGACAATCAGAATATCAGGAAATGAGGCCAAGTGTCAGACTTACAAAGGCCTCGGTCCTTATGTATATGGTTATATCGACTGTGTATTTTAAACTCTGGATGTTCCTGCTTGTGAGGCAAAAAAGAGCCCCCTAGGAATAGAAACTATCCATAAAGGAGACTATTCACTTGAGGTTAGTCTTTGGGATTAATTATTAAATATTAACTTTCTACTGTGACCACAAGGTCAGTTTGAACCGCAAGGTCAGTGGTTCAAACTCACCAGCCATTCCTTGGAAACCCTATACAGGGTAGCTATGAGTGGGAACAAATTCAACGGTACACAACAACAACAACTATTGTACTCCATACAGTGCAGTCTTAGGTTGGGTTTTCCCAAAGCAGATCCTGAGATGAGGATTTTGTATAAGTGATGTATTGAGAAAGTGCCACCAGGGTGAAGCCATGTAAGAGAGCAAGAGAAGCAAGGTAGGGGGGAGATTCTAAACAAAGATGTAGTTTTAGTCAAAGTCCAAGCCTCTACCTAATCTTATAGCACAGCAACTCAGGAGTATAAATTATGCCTCTGAATCTGTTCCAAACGCCACCAGGTTATAGGGCTTCATACAAACATAGCTGTCAATCCTTGGATATGGGCTGACCTAATCCAAGTCATTCAGTCAGATTTCTATGTCTGGACAAAACAGCTCCAGTACCTAGGATCAGGCCTCAAAAAGAGTTACAGGTACAGGTCATTTATAAATAAAATCCAATGATGACTCAAAATACCAACTAAGAAGGAAGGAGTCTTCACATCAAGTATCATTCAATCTGTATACAGGGTAGATATTGTTGTTGTTGTTAGGTGCCATTGAGTCAGTACTGACTCATAGTGACCTTATACACAGCAGAATGAAACACTGCCTGATCCTGGGCCAACCTCACTACTGTTGCCACGCTTGAGTCCATCGATACTGTCACTTGGCCAATCCATCTCGTTGGGGGTCTTCCTGTTTTTCTCTGACCCTCCATCTTACCAAACATGATATCCTTCTCCAGCGACTGTTCCCTCCTGACA
>NW_006408551.1:21027864-21029870 GCF_000296735.1 Chrysochloris asiatica | reverse complement strand
TGGTTAAGAGCCATAGTCCTGGGTTCCTCCAATCTCTTTCTGATCAGTAAGTACAGTACTTTTATAATTTTGAGTTTTGTTCCACATTTTCTCCCACTCTGTCAGGGACCTTCTAATGTGATTACTATTAAGACAGCATCATCTTAGTTCTTCTGGTCTAAGGGTTGTGGAGATTGATGTTCATGTGTTCCATTAGTCCACTGGACTAATTGGCTCCAAGCATCTTCAGTTTTCATCACTCGTCTTTCCTATGCAGATGGAGAGAGCCACCTATAGGTGCACCTTAGATGGTTGCTCATGAGATCCTAGTGACTACTCACCAAAGCAGGATACAGAGCATTGTCTTTGCGGACTACGTTATACCAACTGACCACGGTGTTCTATGAGACTATGGTGTTGAGTCCCCAGACTCAGCAACTCACGTTTGGTAATATCTGAGATGTTTTCATCATTTTGCTCCCTGTGTATTTCCCCATATTCATAGGTATGTTTGCAGCAAAAGTAAATACCCATGTACAAATATCCTTTGTCAAACCATTATACACTTGTGGGTATATTCCAACTCTCCCTCCCATACCTGTTCAGCCTGTCCTGTGTATCTGTCCCTGTATCTACCCATAGAACACTGTTGTTGCAGGGTTCTGTATATAGCAATATTTATCTCTATTCCATGTAACCCTTTCATTTCTTAACCCTTTCATTTCTCCCTATGTCTTCACATAAGTTAGCACATGTCTACCCTCTAGCCAGTGAATTACTCTCGCTTCCCTCCCACCCCTGGCAACCATCAAAGAATGTTTCTTTTAGCATGAAAAAATTTTCTTAACTTTTGGCAACAGTGAGCTCACACAATATATGTCCTTTAATGATCTCTGAGTTTACTTTGTGCATTTTCTTGTCATTTTCTTACTAAATCTTTATGGTTTTCCTCTTTCTCATTTTTATGTGGAGGTGTATCAATTTTCTTTAAGGTTACCCTGTAATCTATTCATTTCTTCCCCATTTTTAAACAGTTTGTTTTATCTTGAAATCTACTTGATTTACTCACCATTTGGAAGTTTTGTAACTACATTACTCACTCTTTTTGCTTTTTAGTTGTCTTCATTGTAAATTGATATCTCTGATTTCCTGTTTTCAGTCTTATAGGTTTGTTTTACTTTGGATACTTCTACATCTGCATTGAGTTCTTGGTGGTATTGCCATGTATGCTAATCTCAAGTTGTTGTCTGCTGTTGTTGTTTTCAATGTAAAGAGCTCTCTTAAGTAAAATCCTTTTTGTAAAGTCTGGTTATTACAAATTCCTTTAATTTCTGTTTACCTGGAAATGTTCTAATTTCCCTGTTGCATTTGAGGGGCAGTTGTGTTGGATATATGATTCTTGCTTGGCAATTGTTTTCTTTCAGAGTTTTATGTATTATATTATACATTGCTTTCTTATTTGCATGGGTTCTTCAGAGAAGTTAGAACTTAGTCTTAAATTTTTCATTTTCTCCAACCTGCTTTCAGGAGTCTTTCCTTGTGTTTGACATTAGAGAGTTTCATTGTGATATGTCTTGATGATTTTCTTTTGGGGTCTGTCCTGGTTGGTATTTGTTCAGCTTCTTGAATGCTTATCTTCTCACTGTTAATTATGTTAAGGAAGTTTTCTTCCAACAACTCTTCAGCTATTTTTTCCATTTTTCTTTGTCTCGTCCTGTTCTGAAATTCTGATCAATCATAAATTATTCCTTTTCATGGTGTCCCACATAAATCGTAGATTTCTTCATATTTTTTCAGATTTTTCTTCTAGCATACTAATATTAAAGGATTTATCTGCAAGTTCACTAATTCAAGCTTCCATTGATTCAAATCTACTCCATTGTCCTTTCTACGTATTACCCATTTCTTAAACCTTAGTATTAATCTTCTGGATTTTTATTTGCATGTTTTGTATTGTGTCCAATCTTTCCCTTATTTTGTTTGCTTGTTCCTGTAGTGTTTTCCTGAATTCCTCCTTGCTTTCCTTG
>NW_006408551.1:21022714-21027444 GCF_000296735.1 Chrysochloris asiatica | reverse complement strand
ATATGGGGTAGGTCAGCACAACATGACCAAGGCAAAGAAAGACACTGAGAGGTATGCAAGAATAAAGGGCAACAATAACAAATGGTAAATACTATACCATATACAACACTGCAACAACAGTAGAAAACTAATGAATGGATACATAAGTAGATATACATAACTATATATCTAGATGTGAGAAGTTGTAAGGGACTACATCCATGTACATATATAAATACGTCATTATTGTTAAGTGCTGTCAAGTCAGTTCTGACTCAGAGTGACCCTGTATAGGATTTTGGTAGAACAGCTGGTGAGTTAGCAGTACAGTGCTTATTCTACAGAGCCACATACAGTTGAGGATATTTCTACATAGATATTTGCATGAATGTTCATATATGTAATAAAGCACATATGGAACATAGTTATGGAAACCTCCTAGACATAATCACACACTTCGTGGGACTGAGCTCCTGGACTTGAAGGCTGAGGATCATATCACAATCTCAGAGGATATCTAGATCAATTGGAATACATAGTTCTTGAAGACAATGTTCTAAATCCTAGTTTGCTGAATAGTGTTTGGGATCTTAAAAGCTTGTGAGGAGCCTTCTAAGATACTGCTGGTCTCTTCTTGCCCAGAATATAGTAGAATGAAGAAAACTAAAGACTCTAGGAAGCAATTAGTCCAAAGCAGTTAGTTCACATAAACCATAGCTTCCTTTAGCCTGCGACCAAAAGCAGTAGATTGTGCCTGGATACTGCTACTAACTGCTTTGACAAAGAATACAATAAAAAGTGCCAGTTTTACTGTGAACAAAATTCAATTTCATAAAAAAAAAAGATCAGATAGATACTGAAGGACCCCCCAAAACAGTTGTTCTAAGTAAACTTTCTAACTTGAAGCTAAAGTCACTCACAGAAGCCACCTCAAGACCTATTAATAGACTGTTCCACAAAATAAAAATAACACACATGATGAATGTGCTCCATAGAACAATCACCTAACTATACGAGACCAAAAGAGCAACTTTGCCCAAAAGCAGAGATGAGATGGGAGGGACATGGCAATCTAGCTCATGTGCTCCATAGAACAATCACCTAACTATACGAGACCAAAATGTGCTCCATAGAACAATCACCTAACTATACGAGACCAAAAGAGCAACTTTGCCCAAAAGCAGAGATGAGAGGGAGGGACATGGCAATCTAGCTCATGGAAATAGAGAGCCAAGGGTAGAAATGGAGAGAGTGCTCTGACACATTGTGGGGAAATGCAACCAATATCACAGAACGATTCATATCTGAATTGTTAAATGGAGAACAATCTGCTGTGCCAACTTTCGTAATAAAATACAATAAAATGCTTTTTAAATAAATGGATTATAACAGTTTGATCTGCAATCATCATGGAGATGACAATGTTGTGTTCCATTATGCACGGGGTCACCATGAGTCTGGAATTGACTTGATGGTAGTTAGCAATAATACCAAGTCTGCTCTGACCCATGGCAACCCTGTATACAAAAGAATGAAACTTGGCCAGCTTTTTGTTTTTGTTTTTTAAGTTTTTATTGTGAATTGAGTGATAGCTTACATGGGAGAAAAACAGTTTTACACTCATCGTTTCATTGCAAAGATTACAATCTCCTCCATGCATCATCATTCAACAGTATTTGTTTCTATTCCCTTTGGGTTTTATTTTGGGCCAGGGAGTGGGGGTGTACACAAACACACTCAGGAATATATATAATCATTTAAACAATCAAAGGGCACATTCTGCAAGCCTGCCTCCTGGCCACCAGCACACAGCCTTTCTCTTTCCATGTGTCTAGAGTCCTCAGATGCTCTATCTCTCTATGCCCTCATCTCTGTCTCCATCTCTAGTGCCACTGCTTCTCTGGATAGGGTCCCACATTCTACTCATGCTCTTCTCCCTTGATGGTCCTAGAGTCCTCTGTGCCTGGACTGTAAGAATAACTACTCCCCTCTTTTTGTTACAAAACTTCTACCTTTCCAATTGTGACAGTTGCAATTAGTCATGATAACAACTACTCACTATTGAATAATCTCTTTTCACCAGAGCTGTCTATTCAGTGAATAGGTAAGATGAATCCTATTCAGTGGGGATTCTACCTTCCCCCACACACTCTTAAACTAAACCCCTCTTGAAAACTTGTAAACCAGTCACTTTGTGATTTAAAAGTCACCCCCCTCCCCACCACCATTTTAGGTAGCCAATGTTTAAGTTGCCCATCCCTATCAACCCTGTATACAGAGGGGTAGGACTGATCCTTGATGTGAAGACTCTTTTACTCTCAGTAGGCATTTTGAGCTACTACATCTGTAAGTATAGGTCAAGCTTATCAAATTGTAGCAATTTACACTTATTTCCTTCATAATTTTTTTTTTTTTTTTTATCTTCTTCTAGTTAAGTTCTGATCATCAAGCCAACTAAGCAAGGTTGAAGGGGTAACTTGGCCAGTCTTGCACCATCCTCACAACTATTGTTACATTTGAGCTCATTGTTGCGGTCAATGCTTCTGTTTATCATATTAGAGGTTTTTCTCTTTTTTCACTGAACATCTACTTTACCAAGCCTGGCATCCTTTTCCAGGGACTGGTTCCTCCTGATAACAAGTACAAAGTATGTACTCTTGCCATTCTCATGTCTAAGTATTCTGGCTGTATTTCTCCCAAGACAAATTTGTTTGTTACTCTGACAGTCCATGGTACTTTTCAATATTCTTCACCAACACTGCAATTCAAATGCATCAATTCTTCTATAGTCTCCCTAATTCATTGTCCAGCTTTCACATGTATTGTGTTTTATTGTTAGGTGCCATCCAGTTGGTATCAACCCATAGCGACCTTATGCACAGCAAAACGAAACACTGCCCAATCCTGGGCCAACCTCACTACTGTTGTAACACTTGAGTCTATCAATGCTGCCACTTGGCAATCCATCTCACTGGGGGTCTTCCTTTTTTTCTCTGACCTTCCATCTTACCAAACATGATATCCTTCTCCAGTGGCTGGTCCCTCCTGACAATATGCTCAAAGTATGAGAGATGTACAGTCTTCCTTATTCACTGTCCAACTTTTGCATGCATATGAGGTTATTGAAAATACCATGGCTTGGGTCAGCCGCACCTCAGTCCTCAAGCTGACATCTTTGCTCTTCAACACTTTAAAAAGGTCTTGTGCAGCAGATTTGTCTAATGCAATACGTCATTTGATCTCTTGACTGCTGCTTCCATGAGTGCTGATAGTTGATCCAAGGAGAAGGAAGTCCTGACAACTTCAATCTTTCCTCAGTTGATAAGAATGAAAGTTTATTGGTCCAGTGGTGAGGATTCTTTTTTTCTTTCTTTACATTGAGATGTAATCCATACCAAAGGCTGTGCTCTTAGATCTTCAATAGTAAATGTGCGTATGAGACCATTAAAAACACAGTTGCTTGGATCAGACACACCTTAGTCCTCAAAGTGACATCTGTACCTTTTTAACCTTAAAGAGGTCTTTCGCAGCAGATTTGCCCAACACACTACATCATTTGATTTCCTGACTGCTGCTTCTAAGATCATTGTGGATGCAAGTAATGAAATCCTTGACCTCTTCAATCTTTTTTCCGTTTATCATGATGCTGTTTATTGGTCAAGTTATGTGGATTTTTGTTTTTTGTACATTTAGATGTAATCTATACTGAAGGTTGTATTCTTTGATCTTTATCAGCAAGTGATTCAAGTCCTCTTTGTTTTCAGCAAGCAAGGTTGTATCACCTGCATATCATAGATTGTTAATGAGCCTTCATCCAAACCTGATGCAACGTTCTTTTCAAGTAGACCAGTTTTTGGGGTTATTTGCTCATCATATAGATTGAATAAGTATGGTGAAAGGTTACATGAAAGACCTGTGGTATGCTAGACCTTCTGTAAGCTCTTGTTGAATAGAATTGAGTATCTCATTTTTTTTTTTTATGTGAAAATTGACTAGTAATACTTTTCAACTATGGTTTTAAAAATTACTATACTGAAGCATTTGAAGAATCTTTTCAATAAGCAAACATAGAAACTGTTCTCTGAATATAAAAGTAAATGGAAGCAGTTAGAATAAAAGAAATATTTTGGTAATTCAAAAGAACTCAAGTGTCTAATAATAAAACATAAAAATCAGTCCTAAGGGGTATAATGAGAATTAGAGCAAAATATAGTTCTACTATAGAAAACTTTACATAACAAGTCAAAGATTAAGGCTCATAAAGAGTTCTGGAGCAGGAAAGGTCCAAATAACATTGTAAGAAAGATATAAAGACTCATTCAGTCTTTGAATACATCAGAACAAAGGACTTTTGGAATGATGTGGCCAGCAAATTGAAGGCCTCTACTGCTATGCTTCTATTTATATGAGGGTCAGTTAAAAAACATTAATAGAAAATCCCAGGAACCTTTGCTAAACAAAACTTTGAAGCTGTTGTTTCTCAGCATATCCTCTGACTAGGTCTATACATTTCTGAAGGAAATATTTCCATCCCTCTAACCTTTCCAAGCAGTACTGAAGAAGTCCAAGTAGCACTGAAGACATTGATGAAAAATAAGGCTCCAGGAATCGGCAGAATCCAAACTGAAATTTTTCAGAACAATGATGTAGCACTGGAGGCCCTCACTTGTCTATACCAAGAAATTTGGAAGACAGCTACCTGGCCAATCGATTGGAAGAGATCCATATTTGTGCCCATTCCAAAAAAAAAA
>NW_006408551.1:21016343-21022301 GCF_000296735.1 Chrysochloris asiatica | reverse complement strand
ATTATATGAAGAAAAACATGGCATCAGGATTGGAGGAAGACTGATTAACAACCTGTGATATGCAGATGACCCAACCTTGTTTGCCGAAAGCAAAGAGGACTTGAGAAGATCAAAGACCACCGTCTTCAGAATGGATTGTACATCATTGTAGAAAAAAGGAAAATTCTCACAACTGGACCAATAAGTAACATCATGATAAATGGAGGAATTGAAGTTACCAAAGACTACAATTTGCTTGGATCCACAATCAATGCTTATGAAATCAGCAGTCAAGAAATCAGACAACATGTTGCAGTAGGCAAATCTACTACAAAAGACCTCTTTAAAGTGTTCTAGAGCAAAGATGTCAGTTTGTAAACTACAGTGCCCCCGATCCAAGCCATGGTATTTTCAATAGTCTCATATGCAACTTGGACAATGAATAAGGAAGACCATAGAAGAATTAATGCATTTGAATTATGGTGTCAGCAAAGAATATTGAAAGTACTATGGACTGCTAGAAGAACAAACAAATATGTCCCAGAAGAAATACAGCCAGAATATTCCTTAGAAGCAAGGATGGCAAGACTTCATCTCTTGTACTTTGCACATGTCATCAAGAGGAAGAGTCCCCGGAGAAGGAAATCATGATTGGAAAAGTATCGTTGTTGTTGTCATCGAGTCAGTTCTGTAAAGGGTTTCCGAGGAGCGCCTGGTAAATTTGAGTTACTGACCTTGTGGTTTAAAGAGACCTTGAGGTCCAGCGCATTATCCTGCAGTGTCACACCAGGACTACTGGAAAAGTGTAGGTCAGTGACAAAGATGGATGATACAATGGCAGCAACAGTGGGTTCAAACATAACAGTAATTGTGAGGATGGCACAAGACTGGACAATGTTTCATTGTGTTGTACAAAGTGTCACTGTGAGTCAGAACCAACTAGATGGCACCAACAGCAACAACCTTTCCCTGAAGAATTCTGGCTCTTTGACGTACACCATGTCAAGCTGCAGTTTTGGTATCCTCGAAGGAGTCAGATTGTGTTCCTTTTAAATGTGATTTGAGTTTTGACAACATAAAGAATTCTGAAAGGGACAAGTTCAGGTCTGTAGGGTAAATGGGATAAGGTTTCCCAGTGCAATTCTCATAGAACAGCTCTTGCTGCCTTTGAAGAATGAGCAGATGGATTGTGATAGAAAACAATTCCTTGGGGCAATTTTCCTGGCCTTTTTCTCACCAATTCAGCTTTCACTTTTCTTCAATCTTCTTCATAGTAAACCCCTATGATAATCTGTGTCCTTCAAAAAAATCTATCAAGATTACCCTTTGGAGTCCCCCTCAAAAACAGTTGCCATAGCCTTCTGAGCTATCCTCTTTGCCTTGAATTTTAAAAGGTATTAAAGTAGGTTTTTTGTAAAAGTGAAGTGAAGTAGTATAAAGCAAACTTTCCAAAAGTGGGGGATACCTGTAAAAAAAGAAGAAGAAAGAAGAAGAAGAGCCACAGTGATTAAGTGTTAAGCTGCCAGCCAACAGGCTAGGGGGTCAAACCTACTAATAAGTCCCTAGGAGAAAAGACCTGGTGACCTGCTCCTATTACAGCCCAATGATGATTATAGCCTAGAAATCTCTATGGGGCAGCTTTTACTAGGAGTTGAAATTGACATGACAACACCTAACAACAACTTTATATGTTGTTATATTATATAATTGGTAGGTTAAAATGCAGAGGGGCATGGAATGAGTTATGTCCTCTAAATATGTTGTTGTTGTTGTTAAGTGCTGTGGAGTCGGTTCTGACTCATAGCGACCCTGCACAGGGTTTCTGAGGCTGTAAATCTCTACGGGAGCAGAACGCCTCATCTTTCTCCCGCGGACCCACTGGTAGTTTCGAACTGCTGACCTTGCAGTTCACAACCCGATTCGTAACCAGTACGCTACCAGAGCTCCTTTAAATATATGTACTGTAAGTTTTAACCCCTATATCTGTGGACATAATCCTATCTTGGAATAGAGTTTTCTTTGTTACATTAATGAAGCCATATCCATGCAGCATGTATCTTCAACCAAATCATTGTTGTTGTTGTCAAGTGCTGTTGAGTCAATTCTGACTCATAGTGACCCTGTATAGGGTTTCCAAGGAGCAGCTGGTGTGCTTGAATCACCGACCTTGCAGTTCCAATAACTTTATAGTCTGACGCATTAGTCCACAACACCACGCCAGGACTCCAAACCAAACCATTACTGAGATATAAAAAGAGCATGCTCGGCACGAAAGTAAGCAAGCATAAATAGGAAAAGAAGAGATGACATGTGGAGCTCACCAAGGAATGCTGCACTACAGAAACTGAGATGAGGATTGTTCCCCACTCCTGGTTGGCAGATGTTCCCCTAGAACCAGTGCACTGAATTCAGGCTTCTAGCCTCCTAAACTGTGAGAAAATGAAATAATTAATGAATTTCTGTTCATAAAGCACCCATTTTGGTATTTCTGTAACAACAGTACTAGTTAACCAATACAGGGAGGCTTGTCCACTCTACAAACCTGCTCTCATCTTTCTCTTTCTGAGCAGCTGATAGGTTCGAACCATCTACCTTTCAGTTAACAGTCTAATGCTTAACCAATTACACCACCAGAAATCCTTGTTTGGCACATGGTAAGTGTTACATCAATGCTAGTACTTCTGTTGCTATTATTATTAAATGTCATTTAACCTACATGAAGAAAAAGAAGTAATTCAAGCATACGGTTTGAGTTTAATATTTTGGTAAATACTTAAGATCCGTTTATTCCCTTTGATCTCCATGAAGCTGATAATCTCTAATTATCGTTGAAACCTGCCTGACTCATCTTGGCCCACCAATGAGGAAAGTCCTCTGATTAAGTAAAGAGGTGAAGAAATGCAACCCTTAGAGAACCTAAGTACAATTGCCTGACCTTGAACTGTCCAGGATCTTAGAAAGAATCCATTCTTATCTCCTGCTCATGTCACCCCTCAGTAGTATGTCCTCTTAGTCTTTGCACTAAGTAATTTCATTGGAATTCTACAATATTTTTCAGTTTGTTTTAAGTTCTGTATGTTTCTATCACAACCAATGTTTCTTTCATCACCACTAAAGTGCAAAACGGAGTCCTGGTGTGGTGCTGTAGGATAAGCACTCAACCTCAAGGGTGGTTTGAATCCCAAGGTTGGTGGTTCAAACTCACCAGCCACTCCTCGGAAAACATTTACAGGGTCGCTGTGAGTTGGAACCAAATCGACAGCACTTAAAACAAAAACAACAATAGCACAAAATAAGAATGCACTGTTTTACTATTCAAATTAATAACTCAATGCCCCACCTATTACAAAAATGATTTTTTTCCTTGCAGAGTTTTTCCCTATGAGTCAAAAACTCCAGGCTCTTTTGGATATATCCACAGCTAGAAAAAAAGCAATTTAAATTTAAACAAAATTCAATGTCTAAATTAGCTACCTTGAAAGGGTGGCAAGAAGGAAAACTAAGGTTCTCTCATGTTTGCATCTTGCACACAAGTGATGAGCCACTTAAATTTTCAAAAGGTGCAGTGATTCATGCTAATATTGCCAAGATCTGTACCCAAAGATGGAGTCCTGGTGTGGTACTGTGGGCTAATGCACTGGACTGCAAAGTTGCTTGAACTACAAGGTCGGTGGTTCAAGCTCACCAGTCACTCCTTGAAAACCCTCTGCAGGGTTGCTATGGGTCTGAATCAACTCAACAGCATTTAACAATAACAATAAAGCTCAAGACATCCTGTGACAAATAAGGGAATTAGACACCTAGGAAACTAACAGGAGAACAAGTTCTCAAAGCCTTCCATGCCTGAGTAAGCTGGACGCAGTGAAAGGAGATGTAGCATTCTAAGGGTTAAATAACCTCAGAACAGATCTATAATTGGCTCATACAGCACAAACCACATGTGGCGATAACACCTACTATGGCAGGCAGCACTTCTGCCATCACTTAAGAGAAATCCCTGACTCAGATGCCAGATGTACCGAGTCACCTGGAATCCCTGCCACCCACGATTCCCACCTCTGGCTTCACAAATATGTACGTGTGGTTTCAGGTGAATTCAATAATTTTGCTCTGGGGGATGGTTTGTATCACATGTTATTGTTGTTTGTTGTTATGTGCCGTGGAGTCGGTTCCGACTCATAGCGACCCTGTACAGGGTTTCGGAGGCTGTAAATCTTTACGGGAGCAGAAAGCCTCATCTTTCTCCCGCGGAACCGCTGGTAGTTTCAAACTGCTGACCTTGCGCTTGCAGCCCGATTCGTAACCACTACACTACCAGAGCTCCTTTTAGAAAAGGGGGGGTGGGGGGGGGAAGGAAATCCATCAATGTTCATAAAGTTGACCATTTATTTCCTCTGCCCTGGTAACAAAAAGGATTTTGTCTATTTGGTGTTTGTTGACCTGTAATAGATAGTGAAGGACATGGCAGAGAAACTGGTTAAAATGATACTGTTTGCTTTTCTAATTATTTTTGGCAGCTGCTCCACAGGAGAAAGATGAGGCTTTCTGCTCCCGTAAATATTTACAGCCTCGGAAACCCTGTACAGGGTCGCTATGGGTCAGAACCGACTTGATAACACTTAAAGCAACAACAATGCTATTTTAATTATATGGAACATGGCAGCCATGTACAATTTTAAGCTTTTCAAAAAACACAAAGTCAGAAACTCAGGAGAAAGCCTGAAATTTCCTTTTGGAGTCTGGCTTCCATAGAGGTTTGCAAAATATCAAAGATGACAAAGCTCTGGGCCAAGGGGCATTCTTGCCTTCTCTGATTCAAAATAGCTATTATGGCACTTGTGTCTTGTCACATTTCCTACCCTTTTGCATCTTTCACTGTTGTCTATGGATAAAATTCCAAACTCCAAACTCGCTTGCCTGAAATACAAAGTCTTGACCATCTGGCTCCAACTCACTTTGTAACTTCATCTCTCACCCCAACTCCCTAAAATCTATACTCCAGTTTGGTAGAGGAGTCCCTGAGAGGCACAAATAATAAAGCACTCGACTACTAGCTGAAAAATTGGCAGTTCAAACCCACTGAGAGGTGCTTTGGAAGACAGACCTGGCAATCAGCTTCCAAAAGATCACAGCTCTGAAACCCTATGGAATAGTTCTACTTTGCACACGTGAAGTTGTTGTGAGTACAGCTCAACTTTACAGCAACGCACAACACCACCCACCATTCTCTGTACACAGTACATTCTTCCCTACCTCCGTACTATTCATGATATGGTTCAAAACTCAGCTCAAAGGGCACCTCTTAAAAAAGTCTTTAGCACTGATCATTCAAAAGGAAAAACAAAACCAAAACTGGTCACTCCCTCCTCTGTTGCTCCTATAGCGCTTAACACTTAATTCTCTTATAGTGTTTTATCACACTGAACTATGACCACTGTATTTGTTTACTTGGTTATCTCCTCTATTAGCCTTGAGCTCCTGTCTAGGACCTAACAATGTCCAGCAGACAATATGTATTCAACATAGGTATGTTAGTCAGTGAGAGTTGTTGAAGATAAATGACTTGCTGAATCATCTACCCTTTTTCTGCCCTATGAGTAAATCAACCAGTACCAGTTTTAGTTCCAGGTTCTGAAACCAACCACATGGTTACCCAGAAGAATATGGAGATAATCCTATTGGCACATAATCACATGGATCTTCCAGTAGCACTTTCCTGACTTCTTCCTTATTTTTCTCAACTCCATTGTAAAGTGTTCTGAAACATTTTATAATCGTTTTTCTGAATTCCTTCTCAGGCATTTCCAAGGCCTGCCCTCCTTTCAGAATGGAGTCCATGTCTACCTCTAGGTCATTTGTCTCACACATTTTATCTTGTGTCTGGACATGTGCTGATATGGTCATCTGCTTTTGCTTCTTGGACATGTTTAGTGTTTATCTGTGGCCATAATACTTAATTGAGTGTGTGTTTTGGTATTT
>NW_006408551.1:21013216-21015598 GCF_000296735.1 Chrysochloris asiatica | reverse complement strand
TGGGCATGCCAATGACCAGATACCAAAAAAAAAGAGAAAAGAAAATCAGAACAAAGCAAAACTGACAAAGTGTATTGTCTACCTTTGCTACAAGGTTCCCGCGGTGGTTTTCCATGGTGTTTCTGCTCCCCCATTTGGTCTTGTCCTGTTTGGTCTCACCCAAGATGTCGGCTCCGGGCCTCCGAGCCCAGCCCGGCAGATTCAAAAGTATGTGATTTTTTACTTCAGCTTCAAGTTCCACAATCTATAAGTAAGTCTTCAAACCTTCAAAATATTCCTAGCTCTGTAGTTCCGAGTTTTGGAGCTCTGCCCTGGATCTGCTTTGCCTGATATTCTGTGGGGTTGCTGACAGTGAACTTCACTACACCTCCACCCTAGCTGCCATCAAGCCCCGCCTCCAACCAATGGATCTTGATGCTCAATCTGCTCTACATTTATGTTCCCATTGTAGAACCTTGACTTGGCCTTGTTCCACAATTTGCTCTTGTGTGCCCGGGTTTCTATCTTGACAGCATGCTATTCTTCAAGGTCTGCCAAAAGTGAGGTCCCTCTTCTCTCTGAGCAAAACCATACTTTGATGCTTTTTATTGCAATGCTAGTCAGAGATTTTTACCCTTAGTTCCCTTAGTTATGGATTGCACTGTGTTGCCCCAAAATATGTATTATAAATCCTAATCCCTATACCTGTGGTTATAATCCCATTTTAAAGTGGATTTTCTTTGTTATTTAAAGAGACAGTATTAATGTTAGGTATGTTTTGAGTCAATCTTTTGAGATACAAAACTAGCAGATTGTTGTTGTTGTTAAGTGCCAGCCAGTAGATTTTGACTCATAGTGACCTTGTACTGGGTTTCCAAGGAGCTGCTGGTAGATTTAAATCACTGATTTTGTTCTTCGCAGTCCAGTGCTTAAACTACAGCTTCACATCAGGAGTCCAAGGACCAGATTATTGTTGCTATTAAGTGCCCTTGAGTCCGTTTCAACTCCTAGTTACCCTGTATAGGGTTTCCCAGGAGAGGCTGGTGAGTTTGAAAGGAGCAGATTAGGTGAACTGAAATTGGAAAAGGTAGATCACTGAGGAACCAAGTAACAAAGCCAACAGAGAAAGAAAGCTGGCACCCTGAATTTTTACTTCTAGCCTCATAACTGTGAGGAAATAAATTTCTATTTGTTATAATCCATTTATGATGTTTCTGAGATTGCAGTACTAGATAACTAAGACATTTCCTAACAAGCATAATGCTAAGAATACCCGTACCTGTGTTGCTTCTAGCCCTTGAAGGTAAGATTCTTCACATGACTGAACCATTTTGGACATAAGATAACTTTGCAATGGGAGCTGGCAAGAGAGGCTTTGCTAGCAGCAAAGTAAGGAGGAGGACAGTTTTAAATCAATGCTGCCCATTTTGGGGCAGTCCTACCATCAAGAAGTAGAACCTAAGTTCTCTCCTCTTGAATTCAGGTGAGAGTACATGACTGCGTTGACCTATAGAGTATGGCAGAAGTGATGCCACATGACTTCAAATGCTAGAATCATAACAGGTCTTCCACTCTGTTTTCTGGACAACTACTCTTGGAGACTGGAACCTCCATGTAACAAGTATGACTACCCTAAGGCCATTCACTGTGCTACAGAGGTTGTCCTATGTAGAAAATTCAATTAACAGCCCAGCCATCCCTGCCAGGGTGCCATTTTGAACCCTTGAGATCAGTCTCGCTACAAGCAGAACATCACAGAATGACCTCCACTAATGCCATTTGAAACAGAAAAGACGTCTTGCTGAATCTTGTCTAAATTTATGATCCATATAATCATGACATGTAGTAAAATATTATTGTTCAAAGCATCTAAATTTTGTAGTAATTTGTCATGCAGCAAATAGATCATAAGAACAGGGTTGGATACTGAAATACCTTGATTTCTTTGATTGTTTCTCTGAGTAAACATTGAATTTGTATAGCATTGTTTGAGATAATAATAAACACACTTTCTCTAATTTTTTTATTGTTGTTGTTGTTGTTAGGTGCCATCGAGTCGGTACCAACACATAGTGACCTTATGCACAGCAGAATGAAACACTGCCCAATCATGGGCCAACCTCACTACTATTGCCATGCTTGAGTCCATAGGTGCTGCCACTTGGCCAATCCAGGTCGTTGGGGGTCTTCCTCTTTTTCTCTGACCCTCCACCTTACCAAACATGATATCTTTCTCTGGCCACTGGTCTCTCCTGACAATATGTCCAAAGTATGAGAGACGAAGTTTGGCCATCTTGGCCTCTAAGGAGCACTTTGGCTGCACTTCTTCCAAAACGGATCTATTGGTTCTTTTGGCAGCCCATGGCACTTTTAGTAGTCTCCTCCAACACCATAATTCAAAGG
>NW_006408551.1:20998467-21012713 GCF_000296735.1 Chrysochloris asiatica | reverse complement strand
GCAAAACTTTACTCCCATGGGATATCAAAGAGATTGTCCAATGATTTCCGCATTCCATTGGGTCACCTCTTTTTGGTATGGGCACAAATATGGATCTCTTCCAATCAGTCAGCCAGATAGTTGTCTTCCAATTTTCTTGGCAGAGATGAGTGAGTGCCTCCTGTGCCGCCTCACTTTCTTGAAAGATTCCCTGGTGCCTTGTTCTTTGCCAATTCCTTCAATGCACCTTAGACTTCTTCCTTCATTATCATTGGCTCTTAATCATATGCTACCTTTTGAAATGGTTGAACATTAACCATTTCCTTTTGGTAATTTTTTATAGCCACTTAAAATGCAAACAAGTATAATATCTAAATCAAAAGGAATTGTTATTAGGGAATTTGCAAATGTAACATGCTCTCTTTTCCTCTTTATATTTGCAGTCCATCTCTGAGAATGGGTACATAGACTTGTGTGCTAATGAAATATTACGAATAGTCACAGTGCTTGTTAATCCCCTCTGCTTCCCCAGAAAATGAAAAGTCATTATAGGGTAGTATTTGGAGGCCTCAAACTCCATGAAGGGGGATTTTCCCTCTATATCGCCTTTAATCTAAGTTCCTCCAAGATTTGCCCCAATAATTCCTCCAAGATTTGCATAGAACTCATTCTATAGTTCTAATAGAATTATTATGTATTTTAGATATTTATGTCTATTTCTATATTTCTATATTGCTAAGTGCTCATTTCAAACTGACCTTGCAGTCCAGTGCATTAACCCACAGTGCCACATCAGTACTCAAATTTATATTGGTGGTGGTTGTGGTTATGTGCCTTAGAGTTGGTTCTGACTCATAGTCACCCTGCATAGGGTTTCCGAGGCTGTAAATCTTTATGGGAGCAGAAAGCCTCATCTTTCTCCCATGGAAAGACTGGTAGTTTCAAACTGCTGACCTTGAGGCTATCAGTCCGACTCATAACCACTACGCTACGAGAGCTCCGGTTGTATTGCAGGAACAGAATCCAGTTTAAATCGGAAGTAATTTGTTTGCATGATCTCGAGTCGGTTCCGACCCATAGCGACCCTGTACAGGGTTTCCGAGGGTGTAAATCTTTACGGGAGTAGAAAGCTTCATCTTTCTCCGGCGGAGCAGCTGGTAGTTTGGAACCGCTGACCTTAAGGTTCGCAGCCCTATTCATAACCACTACGCTACCAGAGCTCCTTAAGTGCCATCAAGTCAGTTCTGACTCATAGCAACCCTGTCTAGGCTTTCCAAGAAGCAGCTGGTGGACTTGAACTGCCTATCTTGTGGTTTGCAGTCCACATCAGTAGACAAGGGCTGATCCTACAGAGCCACAGAACTGAAAACACAAAATCTAGGTTAATCCATACAGCAAAGACAAGCCACCAAGAGAGTTACTGCTTCTTTCATGGTCAAAAAATCCACTGGTTCCTCAATCATATCCCCACAACACTCAGAAAGCCACAGGCTCTGGTGACCCTGCCCCAGAACCATGCCTTCCTGGTTTCAACTGCACAGCAGAACGGACGCCCTGGGCCCCACCTTTGAACTCCCACCACCTCAATGACCATGGCTGGGGGCAGAAATAGCAGAAGGAGGATATGTTAGGACCTCTGACTAGCTTCTGCAATCTTAATTTCCCACAGGTGCATATGATTAGTTAAACCTAAATCACATCCAGATCCTAGTTGCAAGGCAATCTGGGAAAGATGGTTTTATCCTTAGCATCTCAGTCTCTGTATTATAAGAAGTCATGCCAGAAAGAAAGCAGAATGGATGTTGAATGCCAATCTATTACATTATCACAATGCTTCTTTTTTTGTTTTCCTTCACTATAAACTGTTTCAGTCCACCTTTTTTTTTTTTTAATGTTTTATTGTGAATTATGTGATAGTTTACATGGGAGAACATTAGTTTTACATTCATTCTATCGTATATTGTCTCTCATTGCCATGGTTACAATCCCCTCCATGCAATTCTTCCCCCCCACCCGCCTTCCCCGCCAGGTCTTCAGCACACAGTCGCTCTCCCTCTCTGGATCTGAAGTCTCCAGCTGCTCCATCGCCCCACGTCATCATCTCTGGCTCCATTTCAGGCATCACTGCTTCTCTAGGTAGAGTCCCGCTCTCTGCTCTTCTCCCTTGATGGTCCCAGTGACCTCCGCTCCTAGTTCAGTCCACCTTTATATCCCAACTATTCTCCAAAGCACCTAGCAATTTCCAGGTACTCAACTGCTTGAGACAAGGAAGGTGGGGTAAAGAAGGAAGCATCCATAAGTCCTCCATGCCTCTTGCAATCCCTACCAGAAGATGGAATCCTCAAGGGCAGAGTGATGTGATCTTAATCTAAATATGATGTTTATCCAAGATATTCTCCATTTGCCCTCTCTCCTCCCAGATCCATTTTCCACCCTTCTCCCTCCTGCTCTGCATCCCAGGAGACAGATCTCTATGGATGCTAAGCCTAGTTTCCTGTGTCTTGTGATTTCTGCTTGGGTTTGGCCAGTGGGAGGAAACAGCAAGATGGTAAGGAAAGAGGGTCACTTTATTCATTTCCCAGTTCTCTGTGTACCAGGCTATGGTTTGGTTGTAGCAACTTTCCTCTATCTAATGATGGACAGCTTTCAAAAGAGCTTCCAAATTAAGACAGACTAGGAAGAAAAGCCTGGCTATCTACTTCAAAAAATTAGCCAGTGAAAACCCTATGGGTCACAGCAGAAGATTGTCTGATTACTGCTGGGGGATGAGTCCACGATGGTGGAAGGCACTCAAATTGAATAGTGGCCGCAACAATGGACTCATGCATACCAATGATTGTGAAGTCAGTGTAGGACTTGGTAACGTGTCATTCTGTTGCACACTGTTGTTGTTGCTGTTGAATGCCATCAAATCAGTTCTGACTCATAGCGACTCTGTATGTTTTCGAGGAGTGACTGGTGAATTTGAACTGCCAACCTTACAGTTCAGTAGGGTCACCATAAGTTAGAGCTGACTCAACAGCAACTAATAACACAATGCCAGCAACCAAGAGACAAGACTCATCAGGTGGTTCAATCCACCAATCACCGCTCTCCCTGGGGTCTGTCTCATAATTGCTCCTTTCTCCCCTCTTCAGGGATAGGGGTCTTAATGGCTTCTAGTAATGTTATGGAGTCCTAGTGTGGCACTGTAGAATAAGCACTGGACTGATAAATGCAAGGTAGGTGGTTCAAACCCACCAGCCACTGCTCAGAAATCCTATACAGGGTCGTACGAGTCAGAATGAACTTGACAGCATTTAACAACAGCAACAATAGTAATATTAGAGGCAGAGTACACATTATCCTTTGTAAGTTTCCATAGTGGTTACGAATGGGGCTGCAAACCGCAAGGTCAGCTGTTCGAAACTACCAGCTGTTCCATGGGAGAAGATGAGGGTTTCTGCTCCCGTAAAGAATTACAGCCTTAGAAACCCTGTACAGGGTCACTATGAGTCAGAGCCGACTCCACGGCACATAACAACAACAACATAAGGATACTACTGTTTAATGAGTGTGTGGTTTATTTCTTCTGGGGTACAGACCTTACTCAGTGTGATTGTCAGAGCTTCAGGAACCATCAGCCTGCATATTCTACTACCTCTTGTTCAGCATCATCCTTTGCAGCTACTGTGTTCCATCTCTACAATCAGTCTTTCTTCCTTTGGCTGCAGCTGGGTCTGCCTCCTCAGGACTGATGTCCACCTGTGACTTCACAAAAGGTGTCTTAGATCAAGAGAGTTCCTTTAAGAGGACAGTGACTATATAATTGGCTGAAGGTTGTGGTTGTGTGACACTGAATTGGTTCCGACTCATAGCAATCCTGCACAGGGTTTCTGAGGCTGTAAATCTTTGCAAGAGCAGAAAGCCTCATCTTTCGTCCACAGACCGGGTGGTAGATTTGAATTCATAATACACTATGCTACCAGGGCCCTTGAAGGTGTAACTCCAGGCATTTAACTTCTCATTTTTTGTTCCCTCACCTGTAAATGAGAGTGAAAACTACCTTTTAGGACTAATACAAGGTTAAATAAGAGTGAGTAAATAATAGAAGGTTTTACAAATATTAGCTGTTGCATAAGCGTTTCCTAAGCTTGGCACTCACACTTTCATCTTTGCTATTGCATTTTCCCTTCTGCATTAAGGAAAATGAACTTCCATAGCATGAGCAAGTTGATAACTCAACTAGTACTACACTCAATCCTGGTGGTCTGAATCTTTGTTTCAGAGATGGAAGGGAATGAAGAAAGAAAAAATAGGCAAGGCAGGAGTGCCACATAAAAAATCATTTTCACTCCCAAATAGAGAACACTACCCCAGGGGCCCTAAAGTTCTTTCTCACGTATTAACTCGATAAGAGAATTGGCAGAAAAAGTTGCATCTGTGGAGAGCAGGCAGACTTTGGCCTTGGGCTGAATAGACAGTTTAGAGTAATTGTGACAGAATGAAACCAGAGTAAAGTGTGGCCAATCCACTGATTTTCACGGCACTTTGTGTCCCGGTTGTTTCAGATCTTTTCCAAATCTCAGGCAGCTTTTAGGATTTGGGCTATAAGAGTGGCTGCGGCAGCTGTACAGCCTGACAGCATTTTAATAGGTGTTGAATTCTGACTTTCTGTTTTACCAGACAAAAGGAGATTTACAAATATATAGGGGGCTCTAGGATATGTGGCACTGTAGGCTAAGTGCGGGACCTCAGTGTCGGTTTGAACCTCAAGGTAGGCGGTTCAAACTCACCAGCTGTTCCTCGGAAACCCTATACTGAGTCACTAGGAGTCTGAACTGACTCAATGGCACTTAACAACAAGAGAAATTATAAGCAATAATGAAAGAAGAAAAGCTCATATACTTATAAAAGATTAAAGTTTTAAAGGATTTATAGGATTAGAGAGAATGATTAATTGTTTTGGAAAGGTTGGGATTTGGTTATAAAATCCAGGTAAGATCCACCAAAATTCTCTAGGAGATTATTTGAAAAGAGAAGATCGACATGAAGAATTATTCTAATATAATCAAATATCCCAAATTTAAGCTCCAAATCAAGGCACATCTGAATGAAAAAACACAACAGTGACTATTTCATAATGATAAGACACCTCTGTGCCTAAATAAACAGGCTTAAGAGAAAAATATACAAGGAATCTATTCCCTGATACAGCTATTTAAAATACAATACACCCAGGGATGATGGTCAAAAGATTAGATAACAGGTATAGCACAACTGGAGTCCACAGATGGTACAAACAGTTAAGCACTTGTCTCTAGCAGAAAAGTTCACCAACCTAACCAGAGTTGTCTCAGGAGACAGGCTCGGTAGTCCTCTGTTTCTAAAAGGTCACAGGCTTGAAAACCCTATAGGGCCGTTCTACTCTGCATGCATGTGGCCACCATGAGTTGAAATGGACTACACAGCAACTAACAATAGCAGAAACATAGCATAAGCGTTAATCAGGTTTAGCAGACCAGCCACCACCCTATAATGATCTACCTTTACACTGAACCAGGGCACCCCATCTGATTACCAGCTCCATCTTCATTCCATACAATAGCTCCCTGCTCATCACTTGCAGTGGCTTCTTGGCCTACAGTAAAAAAGTTCACCAGTCAGAGCATTTCATATTTCCCTAAAATGAGACCCAAATTCTTAGGGTTATTTATTCTTCACTGTCCACCTTTTCCATTCTACTACCAAAGACAACTTGCAATAAGGTTGTGCCCCTAAGCAAGCAGAACATAGCTCCATAGGAGAGACGTTGTCTTGAAGGAGGTAATGTAGTCTCAATGACTCACTGATACTATAGTAGTCCCCAACTTTGAGAGCAAGGTGGGGAATGTGGGCAGCTGAGCAGGATCAGGCCTATCAAGATGTCACTCACCACTCCATCCAGAGCAGCCCAATAAAAATCCAGAAACAAAGAGTGTCAGACCTTTGTCTATGCTTTCATAGCCCCCTGTGCTTAGTTTTATTTGCAGCTATAAGACTGGACTGGCATCATCTCCCCACACATCTATCTTTATTGCTATGTCTCTATAAAGGGCAGGGACTTTGTCTTGTTCTTCTATTTATCCCCAACACCTAATCTAGTGTTAGGACTATGGCTGGTGCTTCAAAAAGGTTTGTCAAACTGAATAGAATGGTTTTAGAGGGAAGTAAAGAAAATTACACTGTATTAAAATACAATCTCTCTGGAAACTTTGTAGCTAATTCAACCTAAACCAAAGCAAACTAGTGCCATCGTGTTGACTGCAACTCATAGCACCCCTGTGTGTGTCAGAGTAGAATTACGCTTCATCGGGTTTTCAGTGGCTGATTTTTCAGAAGTAGATGGTTGGCCTTTGTTCTGAGGTGCCTCCAAGTGGACTCCAACCCCTAGCCTTTCAATTAGCAGCTGAGCATGTTAACTGTTGTTGTTAAGTGCCATCAAGTTGGTTCCGACCCATAGCGACCCTGTATAGGGTTTTCGAGGAGAAGCTGATGAGTTTCAGCCACAGACCTTGCAGTTCAAACCGACTTTGCAGTCCGGCACATATCATGACTCCATGCTAACTGTACTACCCAAGAACTCCAATGCAACATATACAAATGGTTATTAACTAATTAGGTTATATTTAAAGAGAAAAGATCATTTCAGTGTAAGAATTTTAATGACAGGGGAAAATGAATTTGACTTCCATGGCATTTAGTCATTTATATATAAGCACAAATCAAAATTAAGTCATTATTGAAGACCCTTCAAATTGCTTAGCATTGTCTTTTAAAGAATTATTTATCCATAGGACCATTTTCTTCAAAATCAACAAAATAATCAACATGATGAGATTTAAAAAATATGATTCTGGGATAAAGTTTTCTATAAATGAAATAGCTATTATTATTAATGTAAATAGAGAAAACATGGTTACTTTGTGTGTGTGTGTGTGTGTTTAAGCTTTTATTGTGAATAGAGTGATAGTTTGCATGGGAGAGCATCCGTTTTGCACTAAACCAATCATGTTTTGTTCCACTGCAATGATTACAATCCCTTCCATGTGTCGTGGAGTCGATTCTGACTCATAGCGACCCTGTACAGGGTTTCTGAGGCTGTTAATCTTTACGGGAGCAGAAAGCCTCATCTTTCTCCCGCGGAATAGCTGGTAGTTTCGAACTGCTGACCTTAAGGTTCACAACCAGATTCATAACACTACGCTACCAGAGCTCCTTTCCATGTGTGCCATAGGTTAATGGTATTTGCCTCTATTCCCTCTTTTTTTTAAAAAAAAATGTTTTATTGTGAATTATGTGATCGTTCACATGGGAGAACATTAGTTTTACATTCATTCTATTGTATATCGTTTCATTGCCAAAAACCTGGTTACTTTTATTTTAAAAAATAAAGTTTATTGATTTCTCTTTTTGATTACAAAAGAAATACATATTCATTGAAAAATATAGGCAAGGTTTAAAAAACAATAAATAATCTGTATAAACAGTTTGGCTATTTGGTTTGTCTTATTTCTATGTATATACATATTTTTCATTGTTAAACATGTAGCTTCATATCTACTTAATTTCATAGCTTAAGTTTCATTTTAAAATCATATCAAATGGTGACACTGGTATTCCTTTGTTCAGCAGTGACTCTGTCTTCCTTCTGTGTTGATGAGTGACAAGCTGAATGTCTTATCCTTAGACCTGGATTGAGATTGTCTGGGGTTAGCAGTACTGTCTCTGGCTTTATGCACAACCTGGATTTCACTTACTTTTTTATTGGTCTGATTTTCTCTAAAACAATCTTGGACTTTATAAGAGGCATGAAGAAGAAGAGAACCTAGAGGAACACAACAAATAGTATTAAAGGTATATCTAATGAAGGAATGAACTGGGGCCTCTTTCCCTGAATAAGACAAGGTTTAATTTGCATTTAAATATAATTCTCCTTGTCTTCTATTATTCCTCTTGACTCTCTCTACCTATTCTCTGCCCTGGGAGGCTGTCTGCACAGTCTCTCTTCCCCTGTGACTTCCAGTTGAGTTTGGTTAATGGGAGCTCCTGATGGGAGATTGGAGGGAAGGAGGACAGTGACCTTGGAGCATGACTCTCCTGGTTCCTTCCTTGAGGAATTGCTGCAGGCTTGCTGCATCCCCACATCAACGTCCAAAGCTACTGTCAAATGACTCTCCATGGAGCTCTCTGTCTGGCTTCTGTAACTGTCTTCTTCCCTTCTTCCTTAGTCCTGGAGGGTGAGGGTTAATAGTACTTTGTTGTTACTACTTCTAGAATACTGTAGTTTCCCTATATATCCCCCATCTTTTAAATAGTCTTTTTCTTAGATTCTCTTCAAATTACCCAATTTGAGAGTACAATTTATTTCCTGCCGAGACTTCAATAGAAAAATTAGAACCGTGTCTGCCTTTTCGAAGGTTTGTTGTTGTTGTTAAATGCCATAGAGTCAGTTCTGACTCATAGCAACCCTACATTAGGGTTTCCTCAGCGTGACTGGTAGGCTTGAACTGCTGACCTTATGGTTAGCAGTGCAGTGCTTATCCTACAACCCCACACCAGGGCTCTGTTCCAAGGTTAGAACAATTTATTTAATACTCAGAATCAAGTTATTGCCTGTGATTCTCAAAATGATAATTTGTTTATAATAAATGTACAAATAATATATGTCCATTCCCAGAAAGTAGCTATTTAAAATGGTGATGATGAGACTTTGACAGTGGTGGTAATGGTTGTGGTGCTAATGCTGATGGTGATAAAGACAAAACAGCAATAATAGCTAATGTCATGTTTCTATTCAATGCCATGGCCAAATGATCTTCACATATTGAATCTGATCCTCTGAACAAATCAGCAAAGTGGTGATTGTTTCCATTTTATAATTAAGTAAGTCAAATATCTAGAAATTCAGGTAACTTCTACCTAATGCCACACAACTAATGTGCACATGTCCACTGCCTTAGCTCCTTCAAGTTTTGACGCAAATAAAACATTCTCAGTTGGGCATTTCCTACCTACCCTAGTGGTGGTGGTGGTAGTGGTTATGTGCTGTGGAGCTGGTTCTAACCCTAGGGTTTCCTAGTTTGTAAAGATGGGAGCAGGAAGCCTCATCTTTCTCCTGCAGAACAGCTGGTAGTTTTGAACAGCTGACCTTGAGGTTAGCAGCCCGATTCATAACCAGTACATTACTAGCCAATATCTTTAAAAAAAAAAAAAAAAAATCTTATTTAATGTCTATTCTACTCCATTTGAATATAAACTCTTTGAAGACAGGAATATTTGCTTTATTCTAGCACTTGAAATAATTCCTGGTACTAGTGTGGCGTTGTAGGGTCAGCACTGGACTGGGAGCTACAAGGTTGGCTGATCAAACCCACCAGCTGCTCCTTGGGATAGTGCACTATCCTTATGATTACACTCCTTGGAAACCCTATACAGGATCACTATGAGTCAGAGTTGACTTGATGGCATTTCACAACAACAATAGGTCCCCCATAAATATTTCTGAATAAATATGTGGTAAAGCTGAGACTCAGAGATAGGTCTGTCTGAGTTGACGGTCTTTGTTTTTTTATGCCACCCTGCTGCTTTCCTTAGCAAACCACAATCCAGCTAAATAGCTTCAAAGAGAAAAGACAATAGCATTACTATTATATGTCATGCAACTTGCTATGACTACAACAAAAGACAAATAATGAAAGAAAACAAAATGATATTCACATATCTGTTTTCAAATATATGTTTATTATCAAGACATCCAGACATATGGTAAGGACTGAGTGGGCTTTGACAAAAATGAGGAACACTTTGGACTGACAAGGAGAATATTGAGCAATGGATTGTGGTGCAGACAACAGCCATCCATGGTTTCACTGTTGGCTCAATGCAGGAGTTCTGAATGGAAGCTTTCTTCAGGGTCAGTGACACTAGATTACGTATGTACAAGTTCCCAAGCATGGCCAACTGAGCAAGCCTAGGTCTAGAAAGGGTAGACATTCTAAAATTTAATCCTGAGTGTTACCTTTTCCTTGCTCCTCAGTTGCTTTGTGTTCCATTTCCCATGACACTTTGGAAGAAGGAAAAAAATACTTACTAAACGGATTGTGGTAAGAGCAAGAAGTAAGAGCAACAGAATGGTCTTTCCATCTACATACATTCCAGGGAATTCAGTTATGCCTAGTGACTGGCATGTGGGATTTGACCTCAGACATACATGGGTTTACATCACTACTCCATTACTCACTTTGACCTTGTACAAGTTATTTAAGCTTTGTATGCTTCAGTTTCTTTTGCTATAATAGGATAATTGCCACGTCTGTCAGTTTGTTGGACTGTGGTAGCTTGTGTGTTGTTGTGATGCTGGAGCTATGTCACCAGTATTTTAAATACCAACAGGATCACCCATAGTGGATGAATTTCAGTGGAGCTTAAAGACTATGACAGACTAGGAAAAAGAAGTGGTAAACTACTTCTGAATAGAAACTGAAAATGTAAATAATAACAGAGCATTGTCTAATATAATGCTAGAAGATGAACCCCTCAGATTGGAAGCCACTCAAAATATGACAGGGGAAGACTGTTTCCTCAGCAGTGTGAATGGAGCAAAGCTTTCAGGAACTTCATTTGCTAATGGGGCAATACTCAAAATGAGAACAAAGTGCTATAAACATTTATTAATAATCAGAAGCTAGAATGTATTAAGTATGAATCTAGGATAATTGAAAGTCATCATAAAGGAAATGGGATCAAGAACCAATGGTACTGAAGGAAGAAGTCCAAGCTGCCTGATGGCAGTGACAGAAAGGATTGATGGAATTGAAATTGAAATGTTTCAACAAACTGATGCAGAGCTAGAGACACTCACTCATCTAAGCCAAGCAATTCGAAGAGACTCATATTTGTGCCCATTTCAAGGAAAGATTACCCAACATAATGAATAAATTATAAAATAATATTATTAATAATACATGCAAGTAAATTTTTCTGATGATTCAAAAACAGTTGCTGCAGTACATTGATAGATAGCTACCAGAAATACAAGCAGGATTCAGAAGAAGATATGGAACAAGGGATATCATTGCTGATGTCAGATGGATCTTGGCTGAAAGCAGCGAATACCAGAAAGAAGTTTACTTATGCTTTAATGACTATGCAAAGGCCTTGGACTGTGTGAGTCATAACAAATGTTGAGAAGAATGGGTATTCTCTAGCATTTATTTGTTACTTCCCTAGCATTAGCATGAGGAATCTGTAAACAGACCAAAAGGCATTGTTCAAACAGAACAGGGGGATACTAAGTGGTTTAAAATCAGTAAAGGTGTGATCCAGGTTTGTATATTCACCATACTTATTCAATCTGTATGATGAGCAAATAATCCAAGAAACTAGATTATATTAAGAACATGGCATCAGGATTGGAGGAACTCTGGGATACAGGGATTGAAGCATAGTTTGAATGGGTAAATGAGGGGAAATAATGCTAAGATGCTTGGTTTCCCTTGCTTACTATTATAAAATAGACACTTAAGGGAAAGAGAAAGGAATAGCCAGAAATATCACCATAGAAAGCTTGTAAATCTGTCTTCAGCTTACAACTGATTGAAATACCTAAAAGGTATTGCCCAGTGAAGGAGGCTTCCTGCAGAGCCTTTGCATTACATAAGACCATAGGTGGAATCCTGAACCCCATCCAGAATCATCTGAGGTGGGAAATTTCCACTTGAAAGGACAAGCAGACCAGCCTGGAGAGGCTAGAAGAACAGAAGATACTTCTTGAAAGAAAGACCGGCAGGAAGAAAAACAAAAAACAATAATGGCAGTCTGATTGATTACTAAAAGAACAAGGAAGCTGTTCACCTGGGAGCCATCAAGTCAAGTTTGCCCTTAGGGCAAACCCCCTTCCAAGACTGTGGTCTTGCTGGTGACCAAGGGGAAGTGGGGGGAAAACAGCAATGAAGCTGTGAACTAAGTCCAACCACATTCAATAGACTCCTGTCAACCGTGGTTGAGACCTGGTTAGCCAGCAGTATGGCAAGACCTGGGGACTTCTGGTCCCAGAGACAGTGACAAGGCCACAGAGAATTAGAGCAGATAGTGAAGTGTCCAGATGATATGAAGTACGGGGAGATGCACAAGAACAGCCATACTTGCAGATAGTACCCACTTGACCTGGCTTCAATGGCTGGATGATCAGAACTGGACTAGAAGAAGAAAGAAGAGGGGAAAAAAGAGTAATCTGCTACAATTTGATGAACTTGACCTATACTTGGGGATGTAGTAGCTCAAAAGAGGGAGCAAATCTTTATTTCAAGGATCATTCCCAACCCTCAGTACATAAGGTTGAAGGGATGGATGGGCAACTTAGACATTGGCTACCCAAAATGGGGGTGCTACAAAAGAAGAAGTAATTGGCTTACAAACTTTCAAGAGGGAGCCGAGTTCCAGAGGGTATGGGGAAAGGTAGAATCTCCACTGAGTGGTTGCCAATCTGTTGGGACAGGGTTGATGAAAGTCAATGGTGATAAGACTCTTGTGGTTCAATAGTGAATAATTGCTATCAGGACTGACTGTGAGGGTCAGAAATGTAAAGGTAGATGTTTTGTAACAAAAGGAGGGGAGTGGTTGATTTTGCAGTCCAGGAGTGGAGGTCCCTGGGACCATCAAGGGAGAAGGGCTGAGTGTGGTACCCTACCCAGAGAAACAGTGATGCCAGAGATGGAGGCAGAGACAATGACATGGAGAAATGGAGCAGCTGGGGACTCTGAACTCAGCGAGGGAGAGGGGTTGTATGCTGATGGCTGGGGATGAGATTGCAGGGTGTACCCTTTGGTTGTTTGATGATGCATGGAGGGGATTGTAATCATTGCAATGAAACAAAATATGATAGGATGAATATAAAGCTGGTGTTTGCCCATGTAAAATATTACATAATTCACAATAAAAACTTAAAAAATAAAAAGATTAGACTAGCAAGAACCTTCAAAATCAGCTACCCTTCCCCTAGCTGACCTCTGGTGTTGACAGACACTGAAACTAGCAACTTGAATGACCTCCATTAACTACTTCCAAATTGGATGTCCTGAACACAGACAACACCTATTCCTATAAGACATCCATCTAGGGCTAGGGAAATAGTTAATACATTCCTCCACACCCACCTTGTAAGTCCCTTGACTGCTAGGAATCCTTCAAGTTATCTCCTCTCTAGGTGCAACAATTATACTGGTTTTTTGTTTGTTAATTTTTCCTTTTGTTGTTTCATTGCTTTTGTTAGTTTAGTCTTCTCCTTTCTCCTCTCTTTCCCTTCCCTTGGTTTTGATCCTTTCTCCACTTTTGATTTTCTTCTGTTTCTCATTTCAACCCTCTTCTTTTTTGTCTCTTGATTTTCTTTACTGCTCTTTAGTCTCTTTCTCTTTTCATCTTCCCTGACTCTGTTTTATCATGAGATTTTTTCTCTTCCTTTTTATTTCTCTATTATTTTTCTCTATTTTCATGCCCCTCTTTTCTCTTCTTAATTATTATATTCTTCTTTTCTTGTTCCTATCAGTTTGTTTCTTTTTTCTCCTATATTATACTATGTCATACCCTCTTCAGCTTCACCCACTAGACAAAAGTCAATACCAGCTTCTATACTACTTGATAGACATCAGTCATCACTAGCCAAACTCATCCTAAACTGAGCAGCATGAACAACAAACAGAAACAGTGTACACATTTCCATTCTGTAATCATACCCACCAGAAGATAGTTGGTGAGAGTCTAAGAACACACCAATATGCTATCATAAATTAAATATAAATACAATGACATCGCAATATACCAGAGATGACAGAAGATTTTAGCTAACATGAGAAAATAAGAGAGGGCTCAAACAAATGACAAAATGCAGAGTCAGAAAACATTTCTGAGGAAGAAAATGTAATGGAACTACCTGAGAAATAATTTTTAAAATGATGTTTGGGTACCTTCTACAGATTGACAGAAAGATGGAGGAAAGCAAGAAGAGCACAGAAAAAAACTTTAGAAGAATTTAGGGAAACACTACAAGAACAAACAGACAAAATAAACGCAAATTTTGAAACAATACAAACCTACAAATAGAAATCCAGAAGATTAATGTTAAGACCTCAGAAATGGACAATACACTGTATGGGCAAAGAAGTAGATTTGAATCAATGGGAGCCAGAATTAGTGAGCTTGAAGACAAATCTCTCAATACTAGTAAGCTATAAGAACAATCTTAAAAAAAA
>NW_006408551.1:20995118-20997102 GCF_000296735.1 Chrysochloris asiatica | reverse complement strand
GTCAGCAGTTTGAAACTACCAGCTGTTCCGCAGGAGAAAGATGAGGCTTTCTGCTCCCATAAAGGTTTATACCCTGTATAGGGTCGCTATGAGTCGGAATCGACTCCATAGCACATAACAACAAAAACATCGTATGAAACCACTGTTTTAAAAAGTTAAGAAAAGGTTTTTTTTTTTTGCTAAAAGAAACATTTTATGGCTTACAAGGGATGGAAGGGAAGGGTTCTATATATACTCAATGCACTGGACAAAGCCATGATCTATGGATTGGGATGCTGCTCCTCAGAAACCTTGTACAGGACTGCTGTGAGTCGGAACCGACTCGATGGCCCTTAACAACACAATATGGCTTGGGATGAGATGTTGTTTCCTCAGTAGAAGGATTTATAATCAAATATAAAATGATGAAGTAAACAAATTCCAAAGTATGTATACATACTTTCAAGCTAAATTTAGAAAGATCTGTATATATTTGGAATGTTAAGTACTTGCAGTGTTTATGAATTTGATGTATTAAGGCATCTGGCCATCATTAGGAAAGATACTAGAAAAGGACATGGTGTTTGGTAAGGTAGGTCTGTGAAAACGAAGGAAACTCTCAATGAGATGTATTGGCAGAATAGATGCAGCGATGGACTCAGACATAGCATGATGATGACTCAGGAAAGGGATAATATTTCATTCTGTTATACATTAAGTCACCATGAGTTGGCATCAACTTGACAACAGTATAACAACAAGTCTCAGTCAAGGAGAGATTCTAATATAGAAAAAGTCACTGAGTGAATCGATTCAGACTTCAGAGGAGGAATATAATTCTATTTGGATTATAAGCAGTTATGGGCGAATTAAAAGAACTAAAGTGTCACTATTTTAATAAATTCATTAGATGTATAAGAATTACAGAAGTAGCAGGCCTGTAGCTGGAGGCAGAGCTCAGGTTGTTGTCTTTAAGTGCCATCAGCTCAGTTCCAACCTGTAACAACCCTGTACAGGGTTTCCATGGAGTGACGGGTGAGCTTGAACTGCTGACCTTGAGTTTCAAACCTTCTTTGCAGTCCTGTGCATTAACTCACAGCACCACACAAGGACCAGGGCTCAGGTAGGACCTGTGTTTGAGATGTGAGCTCAGGGGACAAGACCAGGACAAAATCTGAGGAGCAGGATGACCAGGATCGATCTTGAGGCTGTCAGGAGCCGCACTGTATTTCCAGTGGATACTTGGGACCTGTGTCCACCACACTGTTGATGTAATGTCTTCTGAAGACTGATGGCTATGTCCTTGAGCTCTTTAACTGTGCTGCCAGTTTGGATAAGCATGGCATAAATCCAGCAAGGAGGTCCAAATGAAAAAGAACAGGCAACACCACTGAAAGATTTATTATCTAGGACAGATTTGGATGCATTAATGAGAAAAGATGAACAGCCTCCTGATTTTCCTGATACCCGGAAGGATTTGAATATGCTTTTAATGAAAAGAGACAGTCAAGACACATTAAAGCTGGGGAACAATTCTGTTTAACTACAGAGAAGACTTGCACAGATGGAACCAGAGAAGATATGATGCTCTAGGAGATATCATAATGAAGTATGTATATGAGCACATGGAAAAGGACTGTAATTTTTAGAAAAATTTTATTCCAGTAGATGCTACTGAGAGTGAACCAAAGAGGTTTATCTTTTATGAGTAAGGATACTTTGACGTAATCACAGAAACTGATGGTTTTAATTCATGGGAGTGGTGTTGTCAGGGCAGGTCAGCGGGCTAGAAGGCTTATTATAAATGAAGATCTGGAAGGTAATACACAGATACCTTTTATTAAGAGGGCTATGGATGTAAGTGCAATTTTATTTTTATTTTCATTTTATGTTGTTGTTGTTGTCAGGTGCCTTCGAGTCAGAACCGACTCATAGCGACCCCATGCACAGCAGAACAAAACAATATCCGATCCTGGGCCAACCTCACTACCGCTGCCACACTTGA
>NW_006408551.1:20983899-20993913 GCF_000296735.1 Chrysochloris asiatica | reverse complement strand
CTCTTTGGAATGGGCACAAATATGGATCTCTTCCAATCAGTCGGCCAGATAGTTGTCTTCCAAATTTCTTGGCAGAGATGAGTGAGTGCCTCTTGCATTTTATAGCTCAGTTTTATTATGTGTTATAAGTTAGTATTGTCATGTATCTTCAAAAGATTTTTAAAAGATAAGCATAAACTTATCTTTAAATTGTAATTTATTTTCCTTGCATGAAAGATCATTGTGCATTTTCTTTTAGTTACAAAGAAAAATAAAGTGATATCTTGATAGTACCAAGATTCAGATAATAACTTTGAAATGAACATTTTGGATTCTAAATTTTTTTAAGTGAAGCTACTCAGGGATATGGAGTCCTGGTGTGGCAATGTGGGTTAATGCGCCAGACTACAACACCATTTGAACTGCAAGGTTGGCAGTTCAAGCTGACCAGTTGCTCCTTGGAAACCCTACACAGGGTTGCTATGGGTCGGAGCCAACTCAACGGTATTTAACAACAACAACAACTCAGGAATATATGTAAGTGTATATACTTTAAAAGAACTACTCTATAACATTTTTTTAATTGACTGCCAAAACCAGTGACAATATCTTTGTTCTTTATTCTTAACTGAAATCATATGAAGGATCAACTCTTCAGAATAATTTTGTTAATAGATTTGTAGGTCCTTAAAATGCAGCAAGTAGACTTTCTTAGGTTAATTATATATTGTTGCACTTTTCATGGATGTGCAGAATCTATAAAGATAATTACTTTTGACCTGGTTATAACCTTCAGTGGTGCATTTAATAGAATTGAAACTTAAGCTGAAGTAACTCACTTTAAATATTTTACTTTTAAATTGTTTCCTATTTCAGATTTTGGAATAGTGAAGTGAACTTTCTTTCTGGGTTCAAAAAAAATGCTGTCACTATTGAAATATAAGTGAAAAAAATTTTTAAAAAAGAATTGTAGAAGTGTATGATAATGTTTGTTTGATAATCATACAATTGAAGCAGTATAAAATAAAATTTATTAAAATTGTAAGCATAATTTTAAATGATTAAAAATGCTAAGTTAAGTTATGAAAATGTTTTTAAATGTGATTAAGAAACTCTTATAGATATTTTAATGAAATAAAATTTATGAGTTGAAAACTTAAGGAAGAACCAAGTTTTTAAAGTTGTAATTTAAAATGTAAAGAAAAACAGAAAAGCCCCTAAATGATATTTTTAGGGTATGAAAGCCACCCCCAAGAACATCAAAAAACTTTCTATTCTCTCGCTTTTTTGTCTATTGGCTGGCAATTTCCCTTGGTACTAAAGTCTTTTCTTTTCCTTCTTCTAGCACCAACATTTGAGCAAAGGGACCCTGTAAAACATGCACTGGACTGTGAACTACAAGGTCAGAGGTTTGACCAGCTGCAACTTGGGAGAAAGATGAGTATTCCTGCTCCCGAAAAGATTTACAACCTTGGAAATTCTATACTGGGTCTTTATGAATCAGAACCAACATTTAAAAATAAAATGTCAAAGTTGATCCATTTTAAGTAATAATTCATAAAATGTTTTATAAATTGAAAAAGAGGTAATTGCTTTTTCTCAAAATCTTGTGTGTGGTCATTTTCTGGCTGTATAGACATTTGTCTGGACTCATTACAAAAAACTGTCTCATGCCCTAAATATAAAGTAGTGGTAATAACTTATGAAAATAAACCACAGTTGCCTAGAATTCCCTTGTTGGCATAAGTGTATCAGAAGAATAATTGACATGTGGATGAAGGATTTGTTTTAGTCTTGGAATCCTTTAGCTTGTTTGGCCCCTGCAATGATGGCTTCCAGTACTGGAAACTCCTTTTGCAAGTAGCAGAAGATAACTTTCCCTTATCCAAGCAGGCTAGACAATGAAATATCCAATATGATGTTTCCAATGACTCCATGTGGCAGAGCAAAGCCTAAGTGGTTTTCTATAAACCTTCAAGGTTTTAGAGACTCCCAGTGAACAAAATGGACCTCCTTCCCTTGATTAACTGGACCAGCATCACGCCTCTCTGTTTTATATACTGGGCTTCTGGGACTATTTCATTTGGAGAGAGGCTTCCATAAGGCTACCATAGCTTTGCAGGTTTTGAAGAGTGTGCCAGAGGATGTTTTTCTCAGAAGTAGCAGCTCAATGGAAGCACTCTTTAGCCTAACGATGGCAAGGCAATGGGAACACAATAAACTGTACAGTGAAAGGGTACAAAGTCGAGGGACCATTGTTTTTATTTTGTCTAAAAAGTATAAAGAACCTCACAAACATTAACTTAGGGAGTTTATTAACCTTTTAACTAAACAGTGAAGAAACAACCCTGCATCTAACTTCTTTAGATTTGGAAATGGAATAGTTCCTGTTTTGTTAGGGTACTTTAAAACTCTTCTAAGCTTATATTCAGAAACCTTTCTTATTTTGTTTGGCACTGAGCATGAAGTCAGCCAATGTGAATCTGAGGGTTATTCAAGGTTGCCAATGTGGTAGAACAAGCCTTTTTATACCTTCTGTGCCTTCTTTCCTAGACCTCCACAACTATAAAGGCTAAAGTAATAAAAGAGAGCTTTTTAAAATTTAACTCAGAAGTGGAAAGGAGACAGAAATTGCTAGCATTAAAAAACAAAACAACGATTACTGTTGAGTCTCCAATTCATGGTGGCCCCATGTGTATCAGAGTAAAACTGTGCTCCATAGGTTGTCAGTGGCTGGTTGGTTTTTTGTTTTGTTTTGTTTTTTTCAAAGTAGATTGCTGGGCTTTTCTTCTGAGGCATCCCTGAGTGAACTTGAACCTCCACCCTTTTGATTAACAGATGAGCATGTTAACTGTTTGTGCTACCCAGGGACAAACAAGCATAATAAGATACTGGTAAAATACTAATAGGAGATTTTGTGGAGGGTTTGTGCGTGTGTGTGTGTGTGTGTGTGCATTTTAACTTTTTATTGTGAATTAGGTGAAGGTTTACAGAGCAGATCCGTTTTCTATTTATTACTAAACATTTTGTTTCATCTCATTTGTTGCAGTCCTCACAAGGTAGCACCAGTTATTCCTCTTCCTTCCTGGGTTTCCAGTTTCCATTCCTCCTTTTCTCACCCTTCTGAAGTTTGTCCATGGGTAGAGCTTTAATTTTGTACAGTACAAAATATTATTGGTTTTTAAATGATTTATCCTACCGCTCTTTGGAGTCATGGTGTGGTTCTTTAGGAAAATACTGGACTATTAAGATCAGCAGTTCAAACCCAACAGCCACTCCTTGGAAACCCTATACAGGGTTGTTATGAGTCAGAACTGACCCCACGACACTTAACAACATCAGCATCTACATTGCTTATTGGTCAGAATACCACGGGGATATCTGATACTACCCCGACCCAGTTCACTTCACCCAATCCCCTACCCATTAGTAGAACCTGAGTAGCTAAGACTGGATATAAAAAGAAGCTAAGCGGAGAGTGAAATCAAAGGGTTACAGGTGACTTAGGGAATATGTTTGGTATGAAGAGGGCATGAAGGAGAGCATCTTGGGAGCCACTGTAATGTAGAGTTAGTGATACAACAAAGGCCACTTGAATCATGGTCCTGCTCTCATGGGTGGAGATGGCCCTTCAGAATCTCCCACACCTGTGTTGGAATGTGAAGTTTGAACCTGCAGTGAAGAATTTCCTGAGCAATCTTCAGTGTCCTACAGGTGTACTTGACTGCTTTGTTGTTGTTGTTGAGTACCATTGAGTAGGTTCTGACTCATAGCTACCCTGTATAGTAGGGGTGGGGAGTGTCCAGCCCACAGACCATATAAGGTCCATGAAATCATTTGGTCTGGCCCTACCAAGGCATCCACAGTTCCAGCCTCACATTAAGGGTAAGTTAATTAAATATTTGACCAAATACAGCAGCCTAATTTTTAAGCTGATAATTTTGTATGGCCTGAGAATGGTGTTATAAATATCCAAATGGACCTTGGCAGAAAATATGTTCCCCGCCACTGTTGTATAGGGTTTCTGAGGAGCAGCTGGTAGGTTTGAACTTCCAACTTTGTGGTTCGAAGTCCAGTGGTTCAAAGTCCAGTGCTGCTCCTCTAGGACCATACCAGGAATCCAATAATCAGTATTTGGGGGAGATTTGAACCATTAGCTTAAGATTTGTCAAAATACAGCCATGTCTTCTCCTTGGGATCGATGATGTTTTGCTTATTTTAATCCCAATAACATGGAAATTTGAGGTCACTATGAGTCCAATTTAAAAATGTGATATTCTCTTATTTTGCACACAAGATTCAATCATGAGTTATAGTCTCTAGCCTAAAGGTGGGACTTTTCACTTGTCTGAATGGGTCTGCAATTGCAGCTGGTACTACTCTTTGTAATAACACGAGCCAGCACAACTTCCTGTCATGATGAGCATAGTCCATAGTTCCACTGTCCAATATTCTCAGCTAGCACATGTGACTACTGAGCAGTCGAAATAAAGCTAATGCATCTGAGAAACAGAATTTCTAATTTTATTCAACAGTTTAAATTGTAAAATAGCCTCACGCAGCTAGTAGCTGATGTGTAGATTATTGGAGGTTGACAAGAGAGGGAGTACACATGCCTTGCAGATGAGCCCAGTGGACCTGTTGGGTTACAATTCTAAGGGGGAGATATTCTGACCCATTCTGTTACTTTCTTTCGGGGAATAAACTGCAGGCCTTTGGGGACAGTCACTTATAATTTTCCTCTCTCCTTTGAAACACAGAAGGGCAAGCCTCAATGTATTTCTAATGGAAATGTAAAACAGCAAACAAACATAATCTCTAACCAAGATGATTTTGTACAACTAGAGCTTCTATCTGGGAAGGAGGTCCCAGAGAACTTGGTGTATTTAGTGTAAGAAACAGAAACAATACCCCTGTTTCTTAATTCTATCTGGGTGCTTACTATGAGAAGGAAAAATTGTTACCTAGTGATGTACGAGGTCCCAGAATCTGTGCAGCAGAATTTCCTGAGGTGTTCTATCAAAATCATCTGGGTAAGGGGCCAGAAAATGAAGAAAATAATCGCTCCCTTTGACCAGCAGAGATTACATTGTTGTTATTGATGTTGTTAAGTGTTGTTGAGTCAATTCTAACTCACAGTGACTCTGTAGAGTTTCCACCACCATTCATTTGTCAATTTGTTGTTCTGTGGTGATTTGCTTGTTGCTGTAATGCTGGAAGCCATGTCACCAGTATTTTTTTGAATGTTTTATGTGAATTATGTGATAGTTTACATGGGAGAACATTAGCTTTACATTCATCCTATTGTATATCGCTTCCCTCCCATGGCTACAATCCCCTCCATGCATCATCAACCAACCAGAGGGTATACCCTGCAAGCCCACATTCCCCTCCGCCCCCTAGTCATCAGCCCCTCTCCTTCTCCAAGTCCAAAGTCTCCAGCCGCTCCATCTCTCCACATCATCCTCTCTGCCTCCATCCCTGGCTGTCACTCTTTCTCTGGGTAGGGTTCCACTCTCCCTTGTATTTTAAATACCAGCAGGGTACTCCCATGGCTTCAGCTGATCTTCCAGACTACAACAGAGGAGGAAGAAGCAGAGGCAGACTACTTCTGAATGTTTAGCCACATTATGAATAGCAGTGGAAATACTGTAACTTAGCACCAGAATATTGAATATGAAAACATTATGAATAAGACCACGATATTGTCAGATACAGTGCCAGAACGATGAATCCCTCAGGTTGTGAGACGCTCAAAATGCAACAGGAGAAAAGCTTCCATTTCAAAGTAAAGTTGACCACAATTACGTAAACAGAGTGAAGATTTCAAGACCTTCATTTCCTGATGGAACAGAACTTAAAATGAATACAAACAGCTGTAAACATCCATCAATAATTGGAACATGGAATGCACAAAGTATGAATCTAGGAAAATTAGAAGTTTCCAAAAATGAAATGGAACACACAAAAATCACTATCCTAGGCATTAGTGAGATGAAATGGACTGGGACTGACCATTTTGAGCCCGACAATCATATGCTTTACTATGCCAGAAATGACAAATTAAAGAGGAATGGTGCCACATTTATCATTAAAAAGAACATTTCAAAGCTATCTGTGATATGATAATATCCATATGCTTACAAGGAAGACTAGTTAATACCATTATTATTAAAATTTATGCACCAACCACTAAAGCCATGATGATAAAATTGTAGAATTCTACCAATTTCTTCAGTCTGAAGTTGATCAAACATGTTATCAAGATTGATAATTACCAAAAATTGAAATGCAAAGGTTGGAAATGAAGAGGAAGATTCAGTAATTGCAACTAAGAGCTTGGTGATAGAAATGATGCTGGAGATAACATGAATGTAGGTATGCATTGCAAATACCTTTTTAAAACAACATAAAAGGCTTCACCAGATGGAATTTGAATTGACTACATCTGTGTTAAGAGACTGTAAAAATGCTCCCTATCATCAGCCAATTCAAGGCCAGGGCAGACCGTGGAATGGATCAGTAATTGTTCATATGCAAGTTCAGGTTGAAGCTGAGAAAAATTAAGCAAGTCTACAAGAGCCAAAATGTGACCTTACAGGTATCCCATCTTAATTTAAAGATCACCTCAAGAATAAATTTGATGCACTAGACACTAATGACCAAAGACCAGAAGTATGGAATGACATCAAGAACATCATACAGGAAGAAAGCAAAATGTCATTGACAAGACAAAAAAGAAGAAAAAGACCAAAATGGATGTCAAAAGAGACTCTGAAACTTGCTTTCCAACGTAGAGATGCTAAAGCAAATGGAAGAAATGAAGAGGTAAAAGACCTAAACAAAAAATTTCAAAGGTCAACTCAAGAAGACAAACTTGGGTATTATAATGAAATTTGCAACGATCTGGAGTTAGAAAACCAAAAAGGAAGAAAATGCTCAGCATTTTTCAAGCTGAAGGAACTAAAAAAAATTCAAGTTTCAACTTGAAATATTGAAGGATTCTGTGGGCAAATTATTGAATGATGCAGAAAGCATCCAAGAAGATGAAAGGAATACACACAGTCACTGTACAAAAGAAACGGTCAATGCGCAGCTATTTCAAAAGGTAACATATGATCAAGAGCCAATAGTACTGAAGGAATAAATGCAAGGTACACTGAACGCATTGTCAAAGAAGAAGGTTCCAACAACTGATGGAATACAAATTTAAATCTTTTATCAAACTGATGAGGCACTCACTAATCTCTGCCAAGAAATTTGGAAGATAACTACCTAGCCAACTGATTGGAAGAGACTCATATTTGTGCCTCTTTCAAAGAGAGATGACCCAATAAAATGCAGAAATCATTGGACATTATCAGTAATAACACATGCAAGGAACCTGTTACATATACCAACTGGCAGTCATTTGAATAGAACAAGGGGACACTGAATGCTTTAAAGTGAGCAAATGTATGTGCCAGGGTTGTATTCTTTCATCATACTAATATTTTACTTTGTCTTCTCAAGTTGTCCTTTGAAATGTTCTGTTCAGTTCTTTTGAATCCTCATTTCTTCCATTTGCTTTAGCATTTCTATGCTACAGAGCAAATTTCAGAGTCTCTTCTGACATCCACTTTGGTCTTTCCTATCTTTTCAAAGATCTTTTACTTTTATCATATATGCTGTTCTTGATGTCAACCCACTAGTCATTCCCATGAAAAAGATATGGCAATTTGTTTCTGTAAAGATTTACCACATTGGTAACCCAGTTTTACTGCCATACTGCATTTTTATGAGCCAGAATTTACTCCAAAGCACTAGGTTTGCTTAGGTAGAGACTGCTTTTGTTAGTTTAGCTTAGTAACTCTAGTGGAAATTACTCTATACAAAGATTTCATCGTATAGGGAAATGAGAGCTATAAAGTAGTTGCCAGAGGGGGGTACAAGGTTGAAAGAAATTTCTTTTATGTTATAGGAAACATGGGCAGACTTGTTACTAAGACAAAGAAACCAGGGCAGAGAAAGGAATGATTAATGGTGCAAGAATTCAAGAAAAGAATGGGAGGAGATGAAATCATGAGGAAAATACATGGGGTCAGCCTTACAGTATAATACTTCTTCCCCTGGAGGTGAAAGGAAAGAAACTAATAAATAAGAACGTAGAGAAACTTTGAGGGGTGACTAATTGAAGAAGTTCGTGAAGTTCAGCAGGTGAACTTGAATTTGTAGGTGTGCAAATAAACCTAACTGATCAGGAAGGAAACCATGTAGAGCCCATGTGATACTGTGGGATAAAGCACTGGACTGCCAGGTCATTTTGAACCATAAGGTCAGTGGTTCAAACTCACCTGCTACTTCTTGAAAACCCTATACAGTGTCACCACTATGAGTTGGAACCAACTCGGCAGCACTTACTCATACTTCACAATGTTGTCCATAGCTTGTCATGATCCACACAATTGAAAGCCTTTGTGTAGTCAACATCTTCCTGATATTCTCTGCTTTCAGCCAAGATCCATCAGACATCAGCAATGATATCCATACAAAATACTTTATTGGAACACAGTCATGTTCATTTGTTTATGAATTATCTATGACTGTTGCCAAACCAAAACAAGGGTTTGCTGCCTGTCACTGCAATCACAGATGGGGTGAGATCCAATCCAAGCTTTATTAGCAAAAAGCCAGCAGTCTGGAGGATGGAACGAATCATTTCTCAATACCCTTCTGACTTTCACAAAGATCAGGCACATTATATCAGGTAAATTACATTTGGATGTACACTTCATTTATTTTAACATCAAACATTCTTTGGGAAAAGGAGCAATAAGGAAATAAACTTCCTCAAACATTCTACCTTTAGGGGAAAAGAAACAATCAACAAACTTCCTCAAACATTCTATTTAGGGTCTGGCTGCTTAATTCCTGAGATAACTATCTGGCTGGGTTTAAACACATCCTATTCTCCTTGTCCTGTACTCCTTCTAGGACCACAAGGTCATCCCAGCCACTGTATAGACTTCCTCATTTGCAGGATCCTCACTTGAGACTCAATGACTAAACTGACTCCGTTTTGTTTAGTTCAGTGTTGTTGTTGTTGTTATGTGCCATGGAGTCGGTTCCGACTCATAGCAACCCCATACAGGGTTTCTGAGGCTGTAAATCTTTACAGGAGCAGAAAGCCTCATCTTTCTTCCACAGAACAGCTGGTAGTTTCGAATTGCTGACCTTGTGGTTCGCAGCCTGATTCGTAACCACTACGCTACCAGAGCTCCTTCAGCTCTATGATACCAGAGTTCAATAGATCCATGCTATCATGCATGACTGCTTCTGTACTACAACAGCAGAGTTGCAACTGTGACCATATTCCCACAAATCCTAAAACATTTACTATCTGGCCCTTTACAGAAAACATGTGCCGATCACTACTATACATAGAGAATAAAATGCATTTTCAAGACCCTTGTGAGCCTAGGATGAAGGCAAGATACCTAGTTTCCACAATCCATGCAATCTGGAAGCAGCTACACACTGGGGGATCAGGTTTTCTATAGGTAAAATGGAGTCCTAGTGTGGTGCTGTAGGGAAAAGCACTGGACCACAAGGTGTGTTTGAACTACAAGATAGGTGGTTCAGACCCACCAGCCACTCCTCAGAAATCCTATACAGGGTCGCTATGAGCCGGAACGGACTCAATGGCACGTAACAACAACATAGGTAAAGTGGTGAGATATCTAGTTCTTCCTGGGAAGTTGTTGGCATCTGATTCTTAGTACCTTAAGTGCTGAATGGCTGAAGATGACTTTTGGTGTGTTGGGCCATTTTTCTGATTGTGGTTTTTTCTGGTGCTCCTGACCATATACATCAAAGCTTAGTTCTCTGTTGCTGCATTATTAGCTGCCATTGACTCAGTCCCAACTCGTGGTGACCCCGGGCACAATGAGATCAGACCTTTGTGATCCCTAGAGTTTTCATTGGTTGTGCTGGACAGTGAATAAGGAAGACCATAGAATAATTGATGCTTTTGAGTTGTGGTGTTGGAAGAGAATA
>NW_006408551.1:20980638-20983799 GCF_000296735.1 Chrysochloris asiatica | reverse complement strand
ATTCTGTGTTGTTGTTGGCGGAGCTCCTTTACTGCACTTCCACCCAATCTGCCATCTTGTTTGTTCTCCATTTTTAAATGAAGCACTGGAACTCAACAATATAACACAGACATGATCTGACCAATGCAGTATTGTGTCTCTTGTTGATGTGGATACTAAATTTCTCTAGTGCAAAGCTAAGACTGATGTTTGATTAAATTGTGTAGCCACAGAATTCCATCATCTATTATTATCGTTGTTAGTCACCACTTGTCTGTCAGTTTGTCGTACTGGTGACTTGCATGTTGCTGTGATGCTACAAGATATGTCACTGGTCTTTTAAATACCAACAGGATCACCCATAGTGGTCAGGTTTTCAGTGGAGCTTCCAGACTAAGAAAGACTAGGAAGAAGGAGAGGCAGACTACTTCTGAAGGTTTAGCCACTGACAAACTTATGAATAGCAGTGGAACACTGTCAGCACCAGAAAATAGAATACTGAAATATTGTGAAGAGCACCAGAGTATTGTCAGACATAATGCCAGAAGATGAGCCTCTCAGGTTGGAAGGCACTCAAAATACAACTAAGGTAGAGTTGCCTCCTCAAAGTAGATTTGACCATGATGATGAAAATCAAGTAAAGATTTGGGGACTGCCATTTGCTGATGGGGCATAACTCAAAATGAGGAGTATCAGCAGTAAACATTCATTAATAATTGGAAAAAGGAATGTATGAAGTATGAATCTAGGGAAATTGGATGTTGTAAAAAATTAAATGGAACACATAAAGATTGATATCCTAAACATTAGTGAGCTGAAATGGACTAGTACTGCCATTTTGAATCTAACTATCATACGGATTACTATTCTGGAAACAACAAATTAAATGGGAATGGTGATGCACTGATCATCAAAAAGAATATATCAAGATCTAGCTTGAAGTAAAATGCTGTCTGTGATAGGATAATATCCATATGCCTACAAGGAAGACCACTTAATACCACTCTTATTCAAATTTATGTACCAACCACTAGAGCCAGTGATGATGAAATTGAAGAATTCTTCCACCTTCTTCAGTCTGAAATTGATTAAGCATGCAATCAAGATGTATTGATAATTACTGGTGATTGGAATGCAAAGTTTGGAAACAAAGAGGAAAAATCAGTAGTTGGAAATTATGGCCTTGGTGATAGAAATTATACTGGAGATCAGTAATTTTGCAGGATCAATGATTTTTTTCATTGAAAATACCATTTTTAAACAACATAAAAGTTGACTACACATGGACCTCACCAAATGGAATACACAGAAATCAAACAGACTATATCTGTAGAAAAAGACAGTAAAAAAATCCATTGTTGTTGTTGTTAAGTGCCATTGAGTCGATTCCGACCCATAGCGACCCTGTATAGGATTTCCAAGGAGAAGCACATCACCAGCCAAAACAAGGTTAGGGCAGACTGTGGAACAGACCATCAATTGCTCCTTTGCAAATTTAGGTTGAAGCTGAAGAAACTTAAAACAAGTCCACAAGAGCTAAAATATAACCTTGAACATATACTACCTGAGCTTAGCAATCATCTCAAGAACAGATTTGATGCAATAGACACTAATGAACAAAGACCAAAAGAGTTGTGGAAAGACATCAAGAGACTCGGAAACTTGCTCTCCAGTGTAGATGCTAAAGTAAATGGAAAAAATGAAGAGGTGAAAGAACTGATCAGAAAATTTCAAAGGGCAGCTCGAGAAAACAGTCAGGATAGAATGTACAAAGACCTAGAGTTAGAAAAGAAAAGGTAAGAACACACTCAGCATTTCTCAAGCTCAAATAACTGAAGAAAAAATTCAAGTCTTGACTTGCAATATTGAAGAATTACATGGACCAAATATTGAATGATGCAGAAAGCATCAAAAGAACATGGGGAAAATATAGAGTCACTATACCAACAAGAAATAGTCGATGTTCAAACATTTCAAGAGGTAGCATATGATCAAGAGTCAATAGTACTGAAGGAAGAAGTCCAATGTGTACTGAAGGCATTGACCAAGAACAAGGCACCAAGAATTGATGGAATATAAATTTAAATCTTTCAACAAACTGATGCAGCACTGGAGGCACTCACTCAACTCTGCCAAGAAATTGGGAAGACAGCGACGTGGCCAACTGATTGGAAAAGACCCATATTTGTGCCCATTCCAAACAGAGGTGACCCAGCAGAATATAGAAATCATCAGACAATATCATTCACATGCAATTAAAATTTTGCTTAAGTTCATTGAAACACAGCTGCAACAGGGAATTCATAGTGGAGTGCCAGAGGTTCAAGGCAGATTCAGAGGAGGACATGGAATGTAGAATATTATTGTTGATGCCAGATGGATCTTGGTTGAAAGCAGAAAATACTAGAAATATATTTACCTGTGCTTTATTGACTATGCAAAGGCTTTCAACTGTGTGGATCATGACAAGTTATGGACAGCATTTCAGAAAACGAGTACTCCAGAATACTTAATTGTACTCATGAGGAAGCTATACATAGATCAAGAGACAGCTGATATAACAGAACAAGGGAACGCTGAATAATTATAATCAGGAAAAGTGTGTGCCAGGGTTGTATTCTTTCACCATTGTTATTCAACATGTATGCTGAGCAAATAACTGGAGAAGCTGGTTTATATGAAGAAAAACATGGCATCCGGATTGGAAGAAGACACATTAACAACCTTGATATGCAGATGATACAACCTTGCTTGCTGAAAGCCAAGAGAAATTAAAATACATGCTGATGATGATCAAAGACCACAGCCTTCAGTTTGCGTTGTACCACAATGTAAAGAAAACAGAAATCCTCACCACTGGACCAATAAAAAACATCCATATAAATGGAGAAAAGATTAAAGTTGTCAAGGATTTCATTTTGCTTGGCTCTCCCACCAACAATCATGGAAGCAGCAATCAAGAAATCAAACTATGTATTGCATTAGGTAAATCTGCTGCACAAGCCCCTTTAAAGAGTTCGAGAGCAAAGATGTCAGTATGAGGACTAAGGTGTATTTGACCCAAACCATGGTATTTTCAGTAGTCTCATACACAATGAATAAGGAAGACTGTAGAAGAATTGATGCATTTGAGTTATGGTATTGGAGAGGAATATTAAAAGTACCATGGACTGTCAGGAAAA
>NW_006408551.1:20975378-20980538 GCF_000296735.1 Chrysochloris asiatica | reverse complement strand
AGTCTCTTTCCCCAGATGTAGTGAATTTGATTTCTATGTATTCCATCTGGTGAAGTCCATGTGTATAGTTACCTCTTATGCTGTCTAAAGGTATTTGAAATGTGCAAATCATTGGTTTTGCAGAATCCTATCATGCGATCTCCAGCATCATTTCTTTCACCAAGGCCATATTTTCCAACTACTGATCCTTCCTCTTTACTTCCAAACTTTGCATTCCAATCAGCAGTAATGATCAATACATCCTGATTACATGTTGATCAATTTCAGATTGAAGAAGTTGGGAGAATTCTTCTACTTCATCCTCACTGGCTTTAGTGGTTGGTGCATAAATTTGAATAATAGTGGTATTAATTGGGCTTCCCTGTAGGCACATGATATTATCTTATCACAGACAGCATTGTACCTCATGAATGATCTGGATATGTTCTTTTTGACGATGAATGCAACACCATTCCTTTCAACTTGTCATTCCCGGCATAGTAAACCATGTGGTTGTCAGATTCAAAATGGCCAATACTAGACCATTTCAGCTCACAAATGCCTAAGATATAGATGTTTATGTGTTCCATTTCATTTTTGACAATTTCCAATTTTCCCAGATTCATACTTAATACATTCCATGCTCCTATTTTTAATGGATGTTTACAGCTGTTTCTCTTCATTTTGAGTTGTGCCCCATCAGCAAATGAAGATCCCACAGGCTTTTCTCCCATGAGCTTTACTCCATTCTCATCATCCTGGTCAACTCGACTTTGAGGAGGCATCTCTTTCCCAATTGCGTTTTGAGTGCCTTCCAACCTGAGAGGCTCATTTTTTGGTACTATATCTGACAGTGTTTCTCTGCTATTCATAAGGTTTTCCGTGACTAATGATTCGGAAGTAGTTCGTCACTCTTTCTTCCTAGTCTGTCTTTGTCTGGAAGCTCATCTGAAACTTGTCCACCATGGGTGACCCTGCTGATATTTAAAAAACCGGTGGCATAGCTTTCAGAATCACAGCAACTCATAAGACACCACAGTATGACAAACTGACAGATGAGTGGTGGCTGTTTGGTTTTAAGTGGAAACTGTCACTTTAAATTTCGAGGAGATCTGTGCACATGGGTAGTAGAACTCTCCAAGGGTGTGGGTGGCGTGTCCATTCGATCAGGCATCCCGTCTAGTCACAAGAATGGAGGGGCACAGACAGTGAGAGACCAATGAACAGATACCAAAAAAAAAAGAATGTCCACACCTGTATCTCCATGGTTCTGTCAGGTGTTCGTGGCTGTTCTGATCTTCCTCCACTCAGCTCCAGGAGTAGCTGAATGTCTTGAATTAGAAAGCAATGGATTTCTTGATTTTGCTACAAATTCCCCTAGCTGTAAGCCTTCCAAGCTTCTGAATATTCCTTTATAGTGGTCCAGAGTTCTAACTCCATACCCTGAGCCTGCTTGGTCTGGTATTCTGTGTTGGTGCTGACAGAGCTCCTTATTGCACTTCCACCTGATCCACCAGCTTACATGTCACTCTCACATGTTTAGAGGTTATGAAAAATGTAAATTTACATTCATCTAAATTGAATTACAATGCTGATCAATGTTTTAAAAATAGAAATTGTATTTTGCAATATGTCAGCCTGAAAATAATTTCTAAGATCTTTAAGTAAATTTAAAACCTTGGATTGATATTGAGTGAGTTGAGAAACACATATCATTAGATATCTAGATCATTTTACATAAGCCAGAATACTGAAACATTGATTACTAAGCAGAGTTCTAAGTTTATATGCTTTTGCTTCTTAGATTTATGTGTTACAGAAAGGCTGTATGTTTGAGCCAGGTGTCATTTACTGCTGCCACTTGGAGAAGTTGTATACAGATATTTGTAGGTGCAGAAATTATTATGTGTCTTCATGAGATCAGCTGTTCTGCTAAAATGTCTTGTCCATGGCAGAGTTATTATCCACCCCACATTACACAAAGTGATGAGAAAATTTTAATCACATTTCTTATATGTTGTTTGAATGTTTTTTCTGGACATAAAAAAAAAATAAGGAAGTCCCTTCACTTTCTTAAGCAACTCACAACAGTTTAATTGACTTTGATTGGCAAACATTTAAAAATTATATCTTATTCTCATTGTCCTCACCCCCATCCCTATCCCTCCCCCATCTCCTCTTTCTCCAATCCAGAAACTCTCACGGAATCTCCCTATTCTTCATCCACTGCCATCGAGTTGATTCTGACTAGTAGCGGATTGTGGAGTCCTGGTGTGATACTTCAGGATAAGCACTGGACCACAAGGCTGGTTTGAACCACAAGGTCAGCCATTCAAACTCACCAGCCATTCCTTGGACACCCTGCACAGGGTCACTGTGTGTCAGAACCAACTCGATGGCACTTAACAACAGCAACAATAGTGGCCCTATAGGCTGAAGTAGAACTGCTCCCTAAGGCTTCCAAGGCTGCCTCATCTGGTGGAGTAGCTGGTGATTTCGAACCTCTGACCTTTCAGTTAGCAACACAATGCTTAACCCACTGTGTCACCAGGGTCCTTACTCTTCACAGTAATGTGGTTATCTGCCTAGGCAGGAGTTAAGGTGCTGCGCTGCAAGTTAATGTGCTGTACGACAAGGTCGCTCCTCGGGAGAAACAAGAAGCTTTCTGTTCCTGTAAAGATTAATAGCATCGGAAACCCTATGCAGGGTCACTATGAGTGGGAACAACTTCATGGCACCTAATCACCACTACCACATAGGCTTTATAGTATCCTGAATAATAACTCCAAAAAAGATGCCCACATCCCAATCTTCAGACCTGTGAATATAGTACCTTTCATGGCAATAGGAATGCTGCAGCTAAGATTAAATTAAATTATTTAGGTGGGGCAAATATAATCACAAAGATCCTTATAAAAAGAAAGCAAAAGAGTCAGAATCAGAAAAGAAGATGTTGATGGAAGCAGAGGCTCGGAGAGAGAGGAATTTAAGATGTTACACTGCTCTCGTTGAAGATGACAGAAGAGATCACAAGCCAAAGAAAGCAGGCAGCCTCTAGAAAAAGGAAAAGACAAGAAAACAGACTCTCCCCTAGTTTCCAGAAGAAACGAAGCTCAGTTAACACCTTGATATTAGCCCCATAAGGCCCATTTCAAATGTCTGATCCTCAGAATGATCATATTATAAATCTTTGCTCTTTTAATTTGTAACAAGAGCAATAGAAAACTAATAAAGGTTTATTGAGAATATTGTTGTTGTGTGCCGTCGAGTCAATTCTGACTCATAGCGACCCTGCACAGGGTTTCCGCAGAGCAGCTGGTGGGCTTGAACTGTTGATCTTGTGGTTAGCAGTCCAGGGGTTATCTTACAGTGCCACACCAGGATTGATAATAGTAATACACTTGCCTTAGTTTTATTAGGGTGCCTTCATAAAAAGGGCACAACCGAAAACAATGGTTTCTGAAAGGATCTGCTGAGCCAGTTTTGCTTACCAGCATTTAGTGAGACCCTGTTACGCACAAGACACTGCACTAGACAGGCACTTGTATGGTTAGGACGAGATGTGCAACTCTACCACTATGATGTTAGAACTCATTACCCTTATCTTTATAAAGGTAGTCATGTTTACTTTGACCACACCAGCTTGGAGATCAAAATAGCTAAAATTCCAGTCCCAGAGCTCTCTTAGGTTCTCCCTCTCCCATCCAGTAATGATTCCAACTCTTCTCAAATTCCTCCCATCAGCTGTTTCACCTTTCCTGGCTAACAGATCCCCTCAACCACAACATGAAGTTTCTCTTTGATGCAAAACAGACCTCCTAATGCCTGATCTCATATGTGTGGTAAGACAAGGGCTGTGAGAATCTCCACATGCCAAAGTAATGTTTTATTGGGATAAAGAAAATTAGTATGTTCCCTTTCTTCATCCTTAAGAAGGAACCAAGGTAGAGTGGCTATTCTCTTTTAATTAGTTGTAGAGTTATAATAAAATTTGTTTTTACCATCTCCTCTTCCCAAGACTCTCTCTCAACAGTCCTTGAAGAAGAAAATGGGGTCAGAGAACCTAGTGAGCTGTACAATCCCCAAATTTGCAGGCCTCAGCTCTCTTCCTTCCTTCCACCTGACATCTCTTCCCCCAGAAGCCTCTTTGATTCTCCCTACTGATCCTCTCATGAAGGGAAACCCCTAGGAGGCTTCCAGGAAAGTCCTGAAGTATCTGACTCCTGAGATAAATATAATTTTGCTTCTCAAACTTGTATTCCTGCTCCATATATCACTAAAATACAGACAGAAAATAACCTACTTACAGTTACCATGACATCTCTGATGTAATAAATTGACTGCTTATTTAATTGGGATCTACCCATTTCCCCACGTTTTCACCTTTATTTAAAATAAATAAATAAATGACTAAAATGTCTTAGAGAAATCAAAGGTAAAATGAGGTGATTAAAAAATTGTCATGGAATTAATGTTTTGAACATTTATCTCTAAAACTAGAATTGAAACAATTTCCTGCAACATTTGAAAATAGTAATTCAACACTCCAAAGTTGCTTTTAATGTTAAAACCAAAACCTGTTTCCATGTATTCAATTCCAGCTCTTAGGTAGCCTATAGGACAGAGTTGGAAATGATCCATAGGATTTCCAAGGAAGTAAATCTTTACAGAAGCAGACTGAGATATATTTCTCCCACTGATATAATCTACCAACCATTGAGACAGGGCCAACTGCACCAACAGGGTTCCTGGGTTTTAAGTCTATGTTGTTAAGTGCCATCGAGTTGGTTCTGACAAACAGCAGTTTTGTGCAGGGTTTCCAGGAAGCACCTGGCAGGCTGGACTACTGACCTTGTGGTTAGCCATCCAGTGCTTATCCTATAGCAAGCGCCACAACACAACTACTTTACAGCATGTCAGTATTGTCCTTTTTTTTTTTTTTTTTTAAGGTTTTTATTGTGGATTGAGTAAAAGCTTATAGGGCACATCATCAGTTTCATATTCAACAATTCATATAACTTGTTTCATTACAATGATTATAATCCCCTCCATATACCATCAGTTAAAAGTATTTTTCTCTATCCACTTTAGCTTTTTTAAAAAACACACAAACAAAAAAACCCACTCAGGCATATATAATAATTTACATCTCCAAAGGGCACATTCTGCAAGTCTGCTCCT
>NW_006408551.1:20969255-20975278 GCF_000296735.1 Chrysochloris asiatica | reverse complement strand
AACAATTCTACCATGATCCACCTCTTCAACCAAGAACCTTGACAGATGTATTCACTTACATTCTAATATTTCCTCAAAAGTAATTCTGGGGGGAAAAAAATTCTTAATTCTAATCATGATTTTTCTACCAACTTTTATTGCCTTAGTTAACTTAGTCTTTCGATACCTGTAAAATTATTTTAATGGACCATTCATATCACAAAGAAGACACAAAGGAGAAAACCATAGAAAAGTAAGCATTACTATGGCTCTGAATAAGAAACCATAAACAAAGTAACACATTTAATTCCCAAACATTTTTATTACATTTCAATTGAATTGTCAAGAAAGGAATACATTCCTGAGAAGAGAGCAAAGAAGATTCAGTCCTAGGAAGAACTTTCTAGAAGACAGTCTCAAAAGAAGGAAGATAGATTATCATGCAAGTAGGGAGCTAATTGGACTTGGAGGTAAGGAAGATGAGGGGGTGGGAAAAGAGATAATGTTTTAGACCCTGAGGTAAAAAATCAGAATTCTAATCTCAATGATTCCATTTATATGCTGAATCAGTTACTTCATTCAGAGCCACTCCTATTCCTTCCAGCCAATGATTACTCTGTTAAGAAAACAAGAGCTCAAATTAGAATGCTTGCTTTGTTGGTATTTACACATGCTCTCTATTTTCCCACACTGTGGCTGAGTAATTGTGTGATCACCACAAAAAGAAAGCTCCTGACACACACTCTGTTATAGCAATGCACGTGTTTTCCAGACTCCTGTGGCTCAGAATCCACTCGACAACACTTAACAACAACAGCATATGTGATTCAATGGTAGTATAGTGGTTATAAATTGGGCTGTGAACCTCAAGGACAGCAGTTTGAAACTACAGCCATTCCACGAGAGAAAGATGAGACTTTCTGCTTCCAGTAAAGATTTACAGCCTCGAAAACCCTTTATGGAGTCAAATCGATTCCACGGCATACTACCATCATATGTGATTCAGAAAACCTGGTGTGGCGCTGTGGGTTAATGCTCTGAACTGCAAAGTCAGCTGAATCCACAAGGTCCATTTGAATTGCAAGGTCAGCAGTTCAAGCTCACAAGTCGCTCCTCGGAAACCCTATACAGGATCACTATGGGTCAAACTGACTGGACGGCACGTGCCAACAACGACAACATATGTGATTCATCCCCCTATATGATTTATCTCCACTTCTTTCTTCCTATGTTTCTTTTAACACACTTGTTGTATTAAGGAAAAATATTTCTCTTCCGTGTTTATTTATCCAGTAAGAAAAAAAAAAAAAATCTAACTTTATTCCACAAAAGAAATGTTGAGAGGGAGAAATGATTACAGCAATTTCAAGCTAATAAAGTAAAAAGCACATGTTGTTGCTGGTAGTTGCCATTGAGTGGGATCCAACTCATGCAACCTTATATTATATATTGCCTAATGAAACATGATATATTACAAAATGAAACTTGGAGTCCTGCTCCACCTTTACGATTGCTGATATTTTTTAGTCATTTTCATTAACCCTCTACCAAACAATGAAGTCCTTTTCTAAAGATTGGTCTTTCCTGATGGTATGTCCAAAGAAAGTAATCCTCGCTTCTCAGGAACATTCTGGTGGTATTTCTTCCAAGACTGGTTCATTCTTTTGCCTCTAAAAAGCAAAGATGTCATTTTTATGACTAACCAAGGTGTATCAGACCCAAGTCATGGACTTTTGAATCCTCTCATATATATGTGAAAGTTGAGTAATGAAAAAGAAAAGCAGATGGGTTGATGTGTTTGAACCATCATGCTAGCTAAGAAAAATGTGCATACACATCCCAAAAGCTGACAAGATGTCTCTCAAATGGGTCAGAACAGATGAAGAAACAAGACATGCAAAGTAGGTAAGCTAGTACTACGTGGAGAGTTGGCAAGGAAAATAAAAGCTCTCTTAAGAAACACACCGTATTGCAGAGGTCAAAAGAGGGGTTTACTCTTGGAGTCCACACCCAGACCTGTGTCTTTCATAGGTGAAGAGCTGCCGATGTGGGCGCTATGTCACAAGCAGCTAATGACAGGCAGCATCAGATATCTGAGAAATAATTAACTGCTCGCCCTTCATTTTCAGCCTACAATTAGACAATTGTGGGGGTAATTATTTATGTGTGCAGTTTTGCAACAACAAATAATTGTGACTAAAAGAACTACCTGCGTTATGAAAGAGAGACGTAATTGGGGGGGGGGCCCTTTTAATAATTTGGTGCTTAATATGTAAACAAGGCCATAATTTGATTAGTGGAAAGACACCCATGTTTTCTTTAATTACGTTTTTATGTTTTAACAAGCGCTTTCCCTAGCTTATTTGTCAGCCTTGCTGTGGCACCATGGCATAGCACAATCATAATTAAACTATAAGAAATGCCACATCACAGATGAGCCAACCATGAATCCTACCCAGACCTCACAGGTACCTACTTGTGCCAACACAGAAAAGGCACAAGTAAAAAACCCAGAAGCTGAGCGTTGAAAGTTATTGCATGCTGCTTAGAATAGACAGAAATCGACTGGAGGACAGCAGCACAGTGCCTGATACATAAGAAGTCCACAGGTTTCCTAAATTAGTGCCTCCACAGCATTTAAAGCACGCCTTCACTTTAACCTCTAGCACTTCATGGTTTGGGGTTTGTTTCTTTGTCTATCTTCCCTTCTGTCTGTGGGCTGTTGGAGGATTATATGCATGTCATTTTCAGCTTTTAATTTTTCACAATATAATTTTGTCTTTAGTGGCATCAAACCAACTCACATTCGCTTAATAAAGTAAAACAAAAGAAAATGGGGCAACAGTGACTGGCTGGTGTGGCACCATGGGTTCATGTGCTGGACTGTAAAGTCGGTGTAAAGGCGGTTCAAGCTCACTAGCCACTCCTTGGAAACCCTATACAAGGTCGCTATGGCTCAGAACTGACTCAGCAGCACTTAACAATCAACAACAACAGCAGAGCTAGGGCTCTTAGCAGCAGTTTCTTTTATCCATCTCTTGAGTCGAACTCCTTTGATGATTTAGTCTTATTCTCGCTACTGTATATGGGTTTCCTCCATGCAGGAGGTGGTGTAAGTTGTTGGCTATTGAGTCAGAAAGTCTAAAATTTGAATCCCGATTTAGGCCTGATAGCACTGTGGGTTAAATGTTGGGCTGCTAACTGCAAGGGTCATGGTTCATACCTACAGGTGGCTACAAGGGACAAAGATGAGACTATCTGCTGCCGTAAAGATTTACAGTTTTGTTGTTATGAGTTGGAATTAACTGCTCCAAGTCTCAGTTTCCTCGTATGACAAATGGGAACAACATTAATAAAAATACTTACCTTATAGTGTTGCAGTAGATTCAATGAGATAATATACACAAACTCACAACAGCATCTAATATACAGAACGTCCAGAAACATAAGCTGCTGTTTACATTAGTTGCTATGGAGTCAGTTCTGACTCATAATGACCATGTGTGGAACAGAACAAGATGTACCATCCTGCACCACATTCATGTTGATATGTTTGAGATTGTTGCTGCAACAACTACATTGTGTTCTCCAACCAAGGGCTTTCATCCTCCAGAATGATATTGAAGGGATGCTCTGTTGTGATCCATATGTTTTCATTGGCTGATTTTTGGAAGTAGATTTCCAGACCTTTTTCCCTAATCAGTCTTAGTTTGGGCTGTGCTGAATGAAACCTATCCACCACAAGTGGCCCTGATGGTATTTAAAATACTGGTGGCATAGCTTCCAACATCATAGCAATGTGCAAGATACTACACTATAAAAAACTAACAGGTGGTGGAAATTTGTTATTGTTCTTAGGTGCCGTCCAGTCGGCTCCCACTCATTGTGTTCCTATATACAGCAGAATGAAGCACTACCAGATCCTGTGCCATCCACACAATTGTGATGTTTGAACCCATTGTTGTAGCCATTGTATCAACCCACCTCACTGCAGTTGTCTTAGGCATGGTTCTCTAAAGAAGCAAAGCCAGTGAAGCTTATATTTTTTTGTTTTTGTTTTTAAGTGCCATTGAGTCAGTTCTGACTCATAGAGACCCTGTTTTGGGTTTCTGAGGAGCAGCTGGTGGGTTTGAACTGCCGACTTGCCATTCAAACTGATCTTGTGGTACAATGCATTGTTCTGCAGTGGCACACCAGGATACAAGCTTAAATACATATAGCATTGGGTCTGATTAAAACCAAAGACCAAACCCAGTGCCACTGAGTCAATTCTGACTTGTAGTAACCCCATATAGGGTATCCAGGGCTGTACAGGAAATCTTTACAGGAGCACAAAGACTCATCTTTCTCCCGTGGAGTGACTGGTTAGTTTGAATTGCTGATCTTTCTGTTATCAGTCTAGTGCTTACCTTACAGATCCACCAGGGCTCGTCATATATACATTTTGTTGTTAAGTACCATGGAGACAGTTCTGACTCACAGTGACTCTGTATAGGGTTTCTGAGGCTGTAAATCTTTGTAGGAGCAGATATCTTCATCTTTCTTCCATGGAGTGGCTGGTAGGTTCAAACCGCCAACCTTGTGGTTTGCAGTCCAGTGCTGATCCTGCAGACCCACCGTATTCCCATACATACATATTGAAAGGTATCCTGGTGTGGCACTGTAGGATAAGTATTGGACTGTTAAATGCAAGATTGGTGGTTCAAACCCACCAGCTGCTCCTCAAAAACCCTCTACAAGGTCACTGTGAGTCAGAACCGACTTGATGGCACCTAATAACAGCAACAATGCCAGGAAAATGGCTCACACAGTTGTAGAGGCAGATACGTTTCAAGTCTGTGGATCAGATGTCATGCTGGCAGCTTCTCTTGTCTCATGTAGCTAGCTATAGGAGCTGATGCACCCAAGATCAGCAGGTCAGATGGCAGGCTGCTGGCTGCAGTGGTGAATTAATCCTAGGTCCACACATAGGGTGGCAGGCAATACAACAGGTCATTGGCTCAAGTCCAAAGAACTGGCAGTCATGTGATGAACGAAATGCAGGATCCAGGTTTACCTGAGTGTCCAATATATTAGAAGCAGGCAACACCCTGAGGAAGCTTCAACTGGTCAGCTGCTCATAGCAGATCTGATAATGGAGGTGATTACATTACATTCTCTCTCGTCATGGGGAATTACTTCGTCTCAACTGCCTAACCACTGAGAATTCTGGTTTAGTCAAGGTGACAAAACCTTAACTATCACAGGCATCCTCTTCTCTTTCACTGACCTTAACAAGTATGATGTACTCTTCTATGGACTGATTTCTCCTGACAACATTTCAAATGTACATCAGATGAAGTCCCCCAATCCTCACTGCTAAGGAACATTCTGGCTGTACTTACGATACAAATTTGTTAGTTTTTCTGGCAGTCCATGATACTTACAATATTCTTCACCAACACCACTATTCAAATGCATCAGTTCTTCTCTGGTCTGCTTTATTAATTGTCCAGCTTTCACATGCACATGAGGCGATTGAAAATACCATGGCTTGGGTCAGAGGTATCTTAGTCCAATGTGACATCTTTGCTCTTTAACACTTAAAAAGTCTTTTGCAGCAGATTCTCCCAATACAATATGTCATTGAATTTCTTGAATACTGTTTTTATGAGCATTGATTGTGGATCCAAGTAAAATGAAATCATTAACAGCTTCAATATTTTCTGAGTTTATTATGATATTGTTTATTGATCCAGTTGTAAGGATTTATGCTTTCTTTATATTGAGGTATAATCCATTCTGAAAGCTGTAGTCTTTGATCTTTATCAGTAAGTATTTCAAGTCCTCTTCACTTTCAACAAGCAAGATTGTATCATCTTTAAATGACAGGTTGTTAATGAGCCTTTCTCCAATCCTAACATCATCACCTTCTTCATATAGTCCATTTTATCAGACTATTTGCTCAGCATACAAATTGAATAAGTTTAGTGAAAGAATACAACCCTGGCACACACGTTTCCTGATTTTAAATCCTTGTTCTGTTTGAATGATTGCCTCTTGGT
>NW_006408551.1:20965565-20969155 GCF_000296735.1 Chrysochloris asiatica | reverse complement strand
CAGCCCGATTTGTAACCACTATGCTACCAGTCAGCGAAAAAGAGGAAGACCTCCAACGAGGTGAATTGGCACAAAGGCAGCAGCAATGGACTCAACAGTAACAATGATAATGAGGATGGTGCAGGACTAGGCAGTGTTTCGTTCTATTGTGTACAGGGTTGCTGTGAGTCAGAACTGACTCACTGGCACCTAACAACAACAATTATAATTGTTGTTAACTTCCGGTGAGGTGAGGCGACTCTCAACTCATAAAGACCCCAAACACAACCAAACAAAATGCTGTCTGGTCCTATACCATCTCCATGATCAGTTGTGAATTAAACTGCTGTGAGCCAAAGGGTTTTCATCAGCTGATTTTCATTAGTAATTTGCCCCACCTTTTTTCCTGGTCTGCGTTAGTCTGAAAGCTCCACTGAAACCTATTCAGCGTCACAGAAACATATAAGGTTCCACTGACAAATAGATAATGGCTATGCAGGAGGTGAACTGGCCAGGATTCAAACCCTAGTGCCCCACATGGAAGGTACCACTGAACTGCCATCACACATTATATGATTAGCTCATAATTAAAATTGCATGCAACTAAAACATCACAAGGATTTGTTGTTTCCAGTCTATCTGTCACCTTATCACCAAGCTGTCTTCCTCAAATATAGACTTGAACAATCTTTAATAGAATACCGAATAGAATTCTTGCACTTTAGCACAGCATACAAGGCCCTCACAATGAGCTTGTTTAGTTCCCCTAAACTTGAGCATGTCGGGACCCATTCCAAGTCATCTACCCAAAGGAGAGTCCTGGGGAGGCATGGGACCTGAGGGGAATTAAAATATTTTTATTTTTTATTCTGCCCAAGGCTCCAGAGAAGTTGGGGTAAAAGTGCCAAGAGTCATTTCCTGGAGGGCTGTGGAGATCAAAACCAGCCAAGTCCAGAGTTGATCAGGGAGGAGCTGAAGCTGAAATGGTAACTTTGAATTAAGGAGTTTTCAAAGAACCAGAGGAAAAAAGGGGCACAGTGTCTATCAAGGCAGACAGGGAGCAAGGAAGGGGTTCTGGACAAATTCAGACAGAGTGGCGCTCCAATAACAGTTCCTCCTATTATTTCAGTATGACTGTGTGTGCGCAGGACAGGTTTGATCACAGATATTAGAATGCATCTGACAGAATGGGACAATCTGAGTTTTGAGCCTATAAGGCTAAGAACAGTAAGAACAAATAGGTTTTGTCTTGTATGTCAACTCTGGCCTGAAGCTACTGAGATAAGAAAGATTCTGGGGTTACATTTAAACAGGAATGTGTATCCAGATGAATCTGTGTCGTCTGCCACTATTGTGAGGCAGAAGTAAAGAGTTGCCCCCATGCCATATACTACTGGTCTCCCTGTTATTACATTGCCATTGAGAGACCCCACCTGAAAGACGAGCTGGCTGGCATTTCCAAGCTCTACTACCTCATGTCCCTTGATTTTAATATCTTGTATATTAATGTCCAACATAATTTTAATTTCATATTCATTTTCTCATTTTTCTATGAATATATATTTCACAACTTGGTACAGAGGCTATCAAACGTTCTCCATTTGTAACACAATATCTTACTTAGTGGCTTGATCATTTTTTTAGTGTTCTAAGAGCCCGGATGGTGTCGCAGTTAGAGCACTTAACTGCTAACCAAAAGGTTGGCAGTTATAACCCCCCAGCCGCTCTGCGGAGAAAGATGTGGCAGTCTGTGGCCATAAAGATTTATAGCTTTGGCAACCCTAGCGGACAGTTTTACTCTGTGCTACAGGCTAACTATGAATCGGGATTTACTCAGTGGCCATGGGTTTGGTATTTTTATTTATTTAAGCAAAAAGAATATATGGAACAGATTCATTTATGAAGATTTAGTTCGAAATAACTTAATAAATATCTGTACTAACAACTAAGTGGCAGTTGAAAAAAATTATACACAGACATTTAAAGAAAAATATTTTTATTTTATTTGTAAATAAATAAGAATTGTCTATTAATTAGATGTGTATACCTGTTGAAGTTCTGGTGTGGCACTGGATAAGCACTGCACTGTAAGGTCGGTTTGAACATTAAGGTCAGCGGTTCTAACTCACCAGCTGCTTCTCAGAAACCCTATACAGTGTCACTGTAAGTTGGAGGCAATTAGGCAACATTTAACAATGACAACAACATACTTGTTGAATACCACATACCTTCTCAAACATTGGAATTGTGGCGCTGTGGGTTAATGTGCTGGACTGCGAAGTTGGTTTGAGCCGCAAGATCAGCGGTTCAAGCTTACTAGTTGCTCCTGGGAAACCTTATACAGGATCTCTATGGGTCAGAAATGACTTGATGGCACTTACCAACGACAGCAACCCTTAATCCCTGTTCTACAGTGATTTTTGCATAATACTTTTTTTTGTTTTATCACAGCAACTACCTGGTAAGCACAAAGAATCTAGCTTCTCAAATATATGGTGTCCTAGGAAGGAATGTAGATACCTTGAACTACCTCAAACTAATAGTTTGCATAGCATCTAGTGTTGCTAATTGTTGTTAGGTGCCCTAGAGTCACTTCCGACTCATAGTGACCCCTGTGTACAACAGAACAAAATGCTACCCAGTCCTGAGTCAGCATCACACTTGGTATGTTTGAAACAATTATTGGTGCCACTGTGTCAGTCCCTATCTTTAGGGGTCTTCGTCTCCTTTGTTGACCCTCTACTTTGTCAAGCATGATGTCTTTCTCCAGAGGCTTGTCCATACAGACAACATGTCCAAAACGAACCATCATCATTTCTAAGGAGCAATCCAGCTGTACTTCTTTCAAAGCAAATTTGTTCATTCTTCTGGCGGTCCAGGTTTCTTTAATATTATTTACCAACACCATAATTCAAATGCATTAATTATTCTCCAGTCTTCCTTATTCGTTGTCCAGCTTTTGCATGCATATCAGGTGATTAAAAGTACCATGGCTTGGATCAGGTGCACCTTAGTCCTCAACATGACATCTTTGCTCTTCAACACTTTAAAGAGGTCTTTTGCAGCAGATTGGCCTAATACAATACGTTATTTGATTTCTTGACTGCTACTTCCAGGACAATTGGTTATGAATCCAAGTAAAATGAAATCATTGACAACTTCAATCTTTTAGAACAAAAATAACATTAAGCAAATAATGAAAATTGATTTCATATATGGTTTGCATATTGGGCAACATTTCTGACTAGAGAGTTAAAAATGTTCCAGAGAAGAAAAATCTTTTACAGATTCTTATATTCCATAACATGGAAACAGGGTCAGAATAACCTGTGGACATGCAACATTCTCTTGAAGAACAATTCCTACAATTACTGATTTACCCTACAATACAGGTCTAGGCTGATCATTGCAATTTCTGTTGTCAGTAATGCACATAGATAATTCTTCAAAAGAGCAAGCACAATGCACAAGGAAAAATAGTTTTTACTAATTATTCTAGACTATTGCTCTGGTAGCGTAGTGGTTACGAATCGGGCTGCGAACCTTAAGGTCAGCGGTTTGAAACTACCAGCTGCTCCGCGGGAGAAAGATGAGGCTTTCTACTCCCGTAA
>NW_006408551.1:20963707-20965465 GCF_000296735.1 Chrysochloris asiatica | reverse complement strand
ATTGCCTCTTGGTTCCAATCCTAACATCATCACCTTCTTCATATAGTCCATTTTATCAGACTATTTGCTCAGCATACAAATTGAATAAGTTTAGTGAAAGAATACAACCCTGGCACACACGTTTCCTGATTTTAAATCCTTGTTCTGTTTGAATGATTGCCTCTTGGTCATTCAAACAGAGTGTACAAGCTCTGCATGAGTACAATTAAGTGTTCTGGAATTTACATTCTTCTTCATGTTACCCATACTTTGTTTATGATTAGCATATATTATGAATGTATTGTTGTTGTTGTTAAGTGCCGTTGAGTCAGTTCCGACCCATAGCGACCCTGTACAGGGTTTCCAAGGGTGTAAATCTTGACGGGAGTAGAAAGTCTCATCTTTCTCCCGCGGAGCGGCTGGTAGTTTTGAACTGCTGACCTTAAGGTTCGCAGCCCGATTTGTAACCACTACTTGTTGTTAAGAGCCATTAAGTTGGTTCTGACCCATAGCAACCCTGTATAGGGTTTCTGAGGAGCAGCTGGTGAGCTTGAACTGTTGACCTTGCAGTTCAAATGACTTTGCAGTCTGACACATTAAACCACAACACAACACCAGGTCTCCCTACACTTAACATCACCCTAATTTAGTAAATCCCAAGGGAAAAAGAGAGTGTTTATCTGCCAACCCCTGTATAAACAGGTGGGACTCTGATTTGTTAAGCCTTATTGGGAGTGTGCTATATGCAAAGCTCTTCATGCTTTTCTGAATTATCTCAGTTAGTTTTGACCACAATTCAGAAAGAACTTGTTGTGTATATAATGTTTCCAAAGAGGTTTTTGGTTATTTTTTACTTTCCCCACTCAGGCATATATAATAATTTACATCTCCAAAGGGTACATTCTGCAAGTCTGCTCCTGGCCACCAGTTCTTAGTCCTTCTCTTCTTAGTTGATGAATCTAGAGTCCTCAGCCGCTCCCCCTTCCAAAGAGTTTTAATAAAGTATTATAAAGACTCTAAAACTAGAGAAGTGCTTTTTGATTGACTTATAGAGATATATGCATCCTTATATAAATTGAATAGTCCAAAAATTCCAAGAAAACAAAAAAATTAAACTTCTATTCCTAAATGTCCTAGAATTTAAAAAAAAAAAATTGTTATTATAGAAAAGGATTCAGAAACATTTTAAGAATTCAAGTTCACATAATTAAGTCTTTGGCAAATAAAACTAATAATTTTAGCTTAATAAAGACACCTCTGTCTTTGTCAGTGTTAAATACAGTATATACATACATTTTTATTCTATTCATGTTTGGTTTTCCTATCTTCTTGAATTTACTGATACACAAACATTGCTTTCACATGTTTTCTTGTTGCTGTTAAGAGCCTTTAAATCAGTTCTGACTCATAGTGACCTTGTATAGGGTTTCTAAGGAGCAGCTGGTGAGTTTAAACTGCCAGTCTTGTGGTTTGCAGTCTAGTGCTGATCCTACAGCACCACACCTTCACATGTTTGTTGTTGTTAGCTGCCATCGAGTCAGTACCGACTCATAGCAACCTTATACACAGCAGAATGAAACACTGCCCAATCCTGGGCCAACCTCACTACTGTTGCCACACTTTCATGGATGCTGCCACTTGGTTAATCCATGTCGTTGGGGGTCTTCCTCTTTTCCTCTGACCCTCCACCTTACCAAACATGGTATCCTTCTCCAGTGACTGGTCACTCCTGACAATATGTCCAAAGTATAAGAGACAAAGTTTGGCCATCTTGGCCTC
>NW_006408551.1:20942154-20963607 GCF_000296735.1 Chrysochloris asiatica | reverse complement strand
AGATGAGGCTTTCTACTCCCGTAAAGATTTACACCCTCGGAAACCCTGTACAGGGTCGCTATGGGTCGGAACCGACTCGATGGCACTTAACAACAACATTGCTTGACTTAAACAAGTTTTCTCAAGATTTAAGGCTCAAAGATTTTCTCAAGGCAATAATTTCAATGGATCATTTTCCTTCCTTGGCTCCAGAGATGTGGCTTTCATGAGTATTAAAAACTCTGTTCCTCAATGTCAAGTATTGCTATGTTCCCCTTAAAATAAACATATCGTGCATATTCCTGTGTGTTTACTGCAACACCCCAGTGTACCTTGGTGCACAGCTTGGGACCCATGCTTTTGGCATGTAGTCCTGGTATGGAACTGTAGGATAAGCGCTGGACCCAAAGGTCATTTGAATTGCAAGGTAGGTGGTTGAAACTCACCAGATAATCCTCAGAAACCCTATATAGGGTAGCTATGAGTCAGAACTGACTTGATGGCACTTAAAAACAACAATCTTCATTTTATACAACTATCTGTTTTCTCATTTAAAAAAAAAAAAACTTAGAGAAAAATATTTTCTTATTTATTGGCTTGAGTTACTTGAGTGGAATATCCTCTATGAGAAAAGTGTACCAAAAGGACAATTTTTTTTGCCATGAGAAGAAAATATTAATGAAAATTACTTTTTTAAATGAGAAAAAGAAACACTGGAAGTCGAAACAATGAACCATAGTCTTATTAAATCACACAACATGTGTTAAATTGTGTCGTAAAAGACACGAATTTTTTCTTGGATTGTGGCCAACTTCTGTTGTTTGCTCTGATTGACAGCTAGAACAGATTGAAACAGCAGTCTGGTCTATGAAACTACATGATGAGGACAAAACTTACGTTTTTGTTTTTGTTTTAATTTTTGAAAATTAAAGAAGAAAGAAGGACCAAGAGAAGAAGTGAAGAAAAAGAGATCACTTCCGCTACACTAACAACTATTTTAAAAACTTATACATATGGCAAATAGCTATATCCCCTTGCCTAGAGGCAGTCATGCTTCCACCAAGTATTTTAATGCAGGATGTTAAAGGCATAATAGAGTGGTCAGAACTCAGGCTGAAAAGGATTAAGAGTCTCTGGGCTTGCTTTGAGTGCTTTCTCTGCCGAATTCTGCTTCAACATTGGTTAGACGGCGTTGTCCAGACCTGCTCAAACATTTTCTTTGTTCTGCTTGAAGCACCTTTGTATCTTAGTCTCTGGGTGTTTCAGGACCAGAGCAAGGTGAAGTAAAGCCTTGTAGCACGATAGGGTTGCTCAGGTTGTATGGCCTTTTAACTCGGCAGTCATTCAGGAAGTTGGGACTGTTGATATTAACAAAGGAGGAACCTTAATTGCTCAAGTAAGTGGGGCCCTCTTGGGTGGGTTCCTTAATAACTTTGTGAGTCATACACAAAAAAGAAAGAAAGAAAAAGCAGATCCTGGAAGGTACAAATAACAAAGCACAGATTCAGAATCAGGAGTGCATTTTTGCATTTGTTTCCAGATTTCTAAGCTTTTTTTTTTTTTTTTTTTTACAGCTAGCTCAGATTTCATGATATAGACATTTCATTATATAGAAATCTGAGCTAGTGATAAAAGAAGCAAAAATGAATGTGGTATGATGGTATGAGCTCTTGGTTCACTCATCAACATTTTCTTGTTGCTAAGCTACAGAACAAGGAGCAGAGGTAAGATTGTGTTGTCCCCCTCACAAAGCAGCTGTTCTAACACTTCAAGCAGCTGGCTCTAATGTCAGCATTGACTTTTAACATTGATAATTTCACAAGCTAAGTTAAATACTCCAGGTTTACACTTAAGCACTTGCAATGAGGGAAGCACTCCTGAAGACAAACAAGCAGTGAAAAGAACCAGCCCTTCAGCACATAGAGAAAATGTCCTGTGTTATCAACTGCATACAAGGGAAGAAAGAAAGGCATCATATTTTAGATCGCTAATGAGCTTTTTTCATGCTCTTATCTGTTAGACTGAATATGTTCATGTAATGGTTTTATTTAATTATGCCTGGAATGTTAAAGGTCCACAGTGTGAAAAAGATTCAACTTATTTCACCATCATTAATATCGAAATAAAAGCCTTGGCACTTAAATGTTGAACACAAGGGGAGCAGGAAGAATTAGACTTTGTGGATAAAGTGTTTTCTGTTTGGGGTGATGAAAAGTTTTGAAAGCAGATGATGGTGGTAGTTGCATAATATTGTGAATAAAATTAATGTCAATTAATGATTAAAATGGAAAATTTGTCATATATATATATATATATACTCCTGATATGATGCTGTAGAATAAGTTGTTTGTTGTTGTTGTGTGCTGTGGAGTCGGTTCTGACTCATAGCGACCCTGCACAGGGTTTCCGAGGCTATTAATCTTTACGGGAGCAGAACGCCTCATCTTTCTCCCGTGGAGCAGCTGGTAGTTTCGAACTGCTGACCTTGCGGTTCGCAGCCCAATTCGTAACCACTACGCTAAGTACTGGAGTATAAACCATAAGATGGGAGGTTCAAACTCCCCAGCTACTCCTTGGAAACCCTACACAGGGTCGCTATGAGTCGGAACCGATTCCACGGCACATAACCATCACCAATATACAAGGGTGAATAAAAAATTATCCACACTCTGGCTGTTTCAGGGGACCAAGTAGGTGAAAGTCCCAAGGAGCAAAATCAGGACTACTGGGAGGATGCTTTAACATATCAAAAGGAAGTTTTTGCAGAGTGTCAATAGTGTGGGCAGTGGTATGCGGATGTTCATTGTCATGCAAGATCACAACACCCTTAGATAGCAATCCTCAGCATTTAATCCTAAAGTTAGGCTTCAACTCTACAGTGAGCATCTCATTGTAATGAGCACAGGGTTTCCCAGGCTATTAATCTTTATGGGAGTAGAAAGCCTCATCTTTCTCCCATGGAACAGCTGGCAGTTTTGAACTGCTGACCTTGCAGTTCACAGCCCAATTCGTAACTACTACGCTACAAGAGCTTATATATTACCACTATGAAATTTAGATAAAAAAGGAACTAAAAGTTGAATTTGTTTTTGTTACATTATAAAGCATCTTTTGAACTTTTCCTCAGACCCCAGGCAGGCCTCCAATTTTCAGGAACCAGGAATGACTAAGTAAGTGGTATTACTGCAGGGCTTTAAACCAGTTCTTCCCAGCTCAGTTATGGAAGAAGAAGCAAAAACAAAACTCAACTTTGTAAAATGTTGGTGAATGGGAACCATGGCCAGAATGAGAAAAATTATGAGTTGACTCCCTACTAGAAACTTAATCTCCCTCTTAGAAACCAAAGGTAGGTGTGCCAGTTGTATTGCAACCAAATCTCTTGATTGGCAGTCAGAAACAACAGTATGTCACTCAAAGATAGTGGTCAGCTGCACAACTTTGAACATGTGTTGTTTTCTTCAGTTCTCTGACATCAGTCCCTGAAAGGGTTTACTATGCCACTTCCAAGTCACTCGTTCCAGTACTCTGACTTGTCATTTTTCCCATTCCAGTTACCATTCCACTTTACCCAATTAAAAAAATGTGGGTCTGTTCAAATTTCACTGCATCAGCCATGATAGAATCAGTTCAAACCAGTTCAAAGTCCTGAGGTACAGAGGGTTGGAAATCAAAACAACTCCTTTTATTTTAACTCAGACCCACTGTCTTTGAGTTGATTCTGACTCACAGAAAAAGTAGAACCACCCCCATAGGGTTACCAAGGTTGTTAAGTCTTTTCAGAAGGAGACTGCCACTTCTTTCTCCCATGGAGTGGTTGCTGGGTTCAAACTGTCAACCTTTCAGTTAGCCTTCTGGTACTGTAACCACTGTGCCACCAGTCTGCCTTCCTTTTATTTTATTGTTGTTGTTAAGTGCTGTGGAGTTCGTTCCAACTCGTAGTTACCCAGTATAGGGTTTCCAAGGAGCAGCTGGTTGGGTCTGAACTGCTGACCTGGCCGCACACCAAGAGTCTTTTTATTTTGTTGTTGTTGTTAAGTGCCGTCGAGTCAGTTCCAACCCATAACAACCCTGTACAGGGTTTCCGAGGAGCAGCTGGTGAGCTGGAACCACTGACCTTGCAGTTCAAATGCTTTTGCAGTCTGGCGCATTAACCCACAGTGCCACACCAGGACTTTTATTTTAGCACCTGTCAATTTCCAAAGCCAAACTGGAGAAGAAACTTCTTTAAAAGGTGGTTGTGTGCCATGGAATCAGTTTTGACTTCCAGTGACCCAGTATGGGAAACATCAGTCAAGAAATCAAACGACGTATTGCATTAGGCAAATCTGCTGCACAAGATCTTTTTAAAGTGTTGAAGAGCAAAGATGTCAGCTTGAGGACTGAGATGTACCTGAGCCAAGCCATGGTATTTTCAATTACCTCGTATGCATGTGGAAGCTGGACAGTGAATAAGGAAGACTGTAGAAGAATTGATACCTTTGAGTTATGGTGTTAGAGGAGAGTATTGAAGGTGCCATGGGCTGCCAAAAGAACCAATAGATCCATTTTGGAAGAAGTGCAGCCAGAATGCTCCTTAGAGGCCAAGATAGCCAAACTTTATCTCTCCTACTTCAGACATACTGTCAGGAGGGACCAGTCACTGGAGAAGAATATCATGTTTGGTAAGGTGGAGGGTCAGAGAAAAAGAGGAAGACCCCCAACGAGATGGAATGGCCAAGTGGCAGCATCGATGGACTCAAGTGTGGCAACAGTAGTGAGGTTGGCCCAGGATCGGACAGTGTTTCGTTCTGCTGTGCATAAGGTCGCTATGGGTCGGTACCAACTTGATGGCACCTAACAACAACAACAACAAATCTTTATGGGAGCAGAAAACCTCATCTTTCTCCTGTGCAGTGGCTGATAGATTCAAACAGCTACCTTAAGCTGGTGAGCTTGAACCACTGACTTTGCAGTTCAGCACATTAGCCCACAGAACCACACCAGGACTCCAATAGCAATATTAGCAATATATAAACTCTTTCCTCACTCATATCCTTTACACTTGAAAATATTTCCCTAATTTTCATATGTCTGGATCCTCAACATCATTCACCGTTTTTGAGTTCTGTCCAACCACCAGTTACTCGCCAGCATGTCACTCTGCTTCAGTTCCTTCATAGCTCTTACCACATCTGAATACATTATGCTGCTGCTGTTGTTGTTAAGTGTTGTCAAGTCGGTTCCAACTCAAAGAGACCTTGTATAAGGTTCCTGAGGAGTGGCTAGTGGGTTTGAACTGATGCCTTGTGGTTCAAACCAAACATGCAGTCCAGTGCTTTATCTTACAGTACCACATGAGGACTCTGAATATATGTTGGTGTTGTAGTTGTTGTTAGGTGTCATTGAGTCAGTTATGACTCATGGCGACCCTATGCACAACAGAATGAAACATTGCCCTGTCCTGGGCCAACTTCACAATCATTGCTACACTTGAGCCCATTGATGCTGCCACTTTGCCAATCCGTCTCAAAAATGTCTTCCTCTTTTTCTCCAACCTTCCACTTACCAAACATGATGTCCTTCTCCAGGGTCCTCCCTGACAATATGTCCAAAGTATGAGAGATGATGTCTGGCCATCCTGACTTCCAAGGAGAATTCTGGCTATACTTCTTCCAGCACAGATCTATATGTTCTTTTGGCAGTCCATGGTACTTTCAATATTCTCCTCCAACATCATAACTCAAATGCATCCATTCTTATTCACTATCCAACTTTTACTTGCATATGAGGTTATTGAAAATACCATGGCTTGGATCAGGCACACCTTAGTCCTCAAACTGACATCTTTGCTCTTCAATACTTTAAAGAGGTCTTGTACAGCAGATCTGCCCAATGCAATACATTGTTTGATTTCTTGACTGCTCCTTCCATGACTGATTGATACAAGTAAAATGAAGTCATTGACAACTTCAATCTTTTCTCCATTTATATGGATGTTATTTATTGGTCCAGTTGTGAGGATTTTTGTTTTCTTTACATTGAGGTGCAACCCATACCAAAGGCTGTGTGGTCTTTGATCTTCATCAGTAAGTATTTTAAGTTCCTTTTCACTTTCAGCAAGCAAGGTTATATCATCTGCATATCACAGGTTGTTAATGAGCCTTCCTCCAATCCTGATGCCAGGTTCTTCGTCATATAATCCAGCTTCTTGGATTATTTGTTTGGTATATAGATTGAATAAGTAAGGTGAAAGAATACAACCCTGATGCTCACCTTTCCTAGTTTTAAACCATGCAGTGTTCCCTTGTTCTGCTTAAACAATTGCCTCTTGGTCTATGTACAGATTCCTCATGAGCACAATTTAGTGTTTAGTGATACTCATACTTCACAATGTTGTCCATAGCTTGTCATGATCCACACAACCAGAAGACTTTGCATAGTCAACATCTTTCTGGTATTCTCTGATTTCAGCCAAGATCCATCTGATGTCAGCAATGGCATCTCTCATTCCATGTCCTCTTCTGAAACTGGCTTGAACCTCTGGAAGTTCTCTGTCAATGTATGCTTGCAGCCATTTCTGTATTACCTTTAGTAAAACTTTACTCTCATGGGAAATCAATGATGTTGTCCTATGATTTCCACATTCTGTTGGGTCACCTTTGAATGTTTAGTATTTATTATTTTGTATATTTGCTAATAACCTGTTTCCCAGTGGGGATAAATGCATAACACCTAACTGTAGGAGAGGGTAATAAAATTAAATATATGTAGTACATGATCTAAAAATCAAAATATACAATACATCTTATTGTAAATTCTATATTGTCAATTGATTCTTATGAAATACATTTGATTTTTTTGCCAAACTCTTATATATATAATCAATCTGTGGCTGCAGTCCAACCATGATTTGACCAATGGAGTTGCATCTCAATTTACTCTTTTCCCAATGTCATTAAATCTGATATGTCATCTGTTGTGGTACGTGCCATCAAATCAGTTCCCACCCATTGCAACCCTGTATAGGGTTACCAAGAAGCAGCTGGTGATCTTGAACTGCTGTCCTTGTGGTTCCAACCAACTTTTCAGTCCAGTGCATTAACCCGCAGCACCACACCAGGACTCTGATATGTCATCTGCTACTGAACTATTTCTCATCCTCATACAAATTATTTTCATTAAACTAAAACCTCTTTCACCTTCACCAATATGGGTTCTAAAAGTGCTAGCTATCCCTTTAGATTTTTGTATAGTTGCAAGCGTTGGAACATTTTTTAATAATGGTGGCACCATATGATAAGCATTCGACTGCAAACCACAAGGTCCTCAGTTTAAGTCCACCAGCTGCTCCTCAGGGAGAAAGATAAGGCTTCCTACACTCACAAAGATTTTTCTAAAACAAGACCTCAGAAATCCTATACAGGTTGCTATGAGTTTAACAACAACAACAACAATATACTTAACAAGAAGGAGCCCTGGTGATACTGTAGTATAACCACTGGACTGCTAACTGCAAGGTTAGGAGTTCAAATCCACCAGTGGCTCCTCAGGAGAACGATGAGGTTGTCTGTTCCCATAAAGATTTGTTCTTTGAAACCATATGTATATATGGTCACTGTGAGTCAGAATCAGCTAGATAGCAGTAGGTTTGGTATACTTGACAAGATGAGTCCTGGTGGCACAGTGGGTTAAGCTTTGGGCTACAAACGAAAGGGTTAGAAGTTCAAACCCACCAATCAGCTATTCTAAGGGTGAAAGATGAAGCATTCTGCTTTTGTAAACATTTATAGCCTCAGTCAGGTTGTACTGCAAGGCTGGCAGCTCAAACCCACCACTCGCTCCTTGGAAAGTATATAGGGTTGCCATGAGTCAGAAGCAACTCAATGACACTTAACAACAAACAAACCTGTGGAGCATTTCTACTGCATCCTACAGGGTTGCTATGAGTCATACTCGAAGGCAGTTGGTTTAGGGTTATTTTTAAATTTCTGTTGTTTATTGTTAGCAAAAATATTCAATGTGTCAATTCTATTGTTGAGATGGTCTCTAAATTCAAGTCATACTTTGGCTCTCAGGCTTGTTTTAATTTTCTTCAACTTCAACTTGAACTTGCATATGAGCAACTTATGATCTGTTCTGCAGTTCACCCCGATCTTGTTCAGACAGATGATATTGAGCATTTCCATCCTGTCTTTCCACAGATGTAATCAATTTGATTCCTGCACATTCCATTCCACAAGGTCCACATGGGTCGTCACTGTTTATGCTGTTGAAAAGGTATTTGTAATGAATAAATTATTGGTCTTGCAAAATTCCGTCATGCAATCTTAGGTGATATTTCTATTACCACGGCCATATTTATCAACTACTGATCCTTCTTTGTTTCCAGCCTTCACATTCCAATCCCGAGTAATTATAAATCTTGATTGCATGTTTGATCAATTTTACAATGGAAAAGTTGGTAAAATTCTTCAATTTCTCCATCTTTGGCATTAGTGATTGGTGCATAACTTTGAATAATAACCATAGTAACTGTTCTTCCTTGTAGGCATATGATTATTATCATATCACTGACAACATTATAAGGCACCCTAGAGCTCCTAGAAAACCCTATACAGAGTCACTATGGGTCGGAATCGACTCAATGGCACTTAGCAACAACAACAAAGAAAATCAAAGATGTATTGCACTGGGCAGAATCTACTGCTAAACACCCACTTTGACATGTTAAAAAACAAAGATACATCTAAGGTGCACCTGACCCAAGTCAAGAAGAATTAATATATTTGAATTATTGTGTTGGCAACAAATATTGACTATACCATGGACTGCCAGAAAAATAAACAATTATATCTTGGATGAAGTATAGCCAGAATGCTTCTAGAAACAAGAATGCCATCTCACATACTTTGGACTTGTTTGGACAGGAGAGACCAGATCCTGAAGAAGGGTATTATGCTGGTAAAATAAAGGGTGCAAAAGAGGAAGACAGAGTGGCATGGGGTGAATAGACATAGTGGTTCAACAATGGGTTCACACATGGCAACAATTATGAGGACGGCACAGGACAGGTCAGTGTTTTGTTGTACATATGAATCACTATGAGTCAGAGCTGACTTGATGGCACCTAACAATAACAGCAATGACAAAAACATCTATCTAATAATAGACCAGCATTTATAAACTTAATATATACAATTTCCATTTAAAATAATTCAGTTATTGACTTGAAATCTTCCCAAATTCTGAATCATTCTTTTAAAAAAATCTAAATTAAACTGGTGATTATAGTAGACATTAAGTTCTCACTTAGACATAAAGTTCATAAGATTTAAACTTAAAATCAAAGTTTAAATCAATTACTCTTTAGATCAAATTATCATATATTTTACAAAAACAAATAGATTAAAGATATATTGGTTTTAATTCTCTGCAATCCTTCTATACCCTGGGGAAAGTGCTACCATTCTGATCAACTGAGATTGCCCAGCTACTAAGGATGAAATCTATTTTCAAAAATGACAACCTGTGGAGGGCTGTGCTAGTCTGGTACACATGAGGCCACCCACCTTGATTAGTTAGGTTTCTAATGATCAGCAATTTGGGGCAGACATGAGATCTTGAACTGCAGACATCCAGAGCAATTCTTCTTACTCTCAAGCTGGTTTTTTTTATAGACATTGTATCATGGGTTTCAAAACGATGAGAGGGTTTTGGTCTCCTGACTCATCTGTCCTAATTCTGTCTGTGACACCCATGCAGGCTGTTCACATGATTGGACATGGCTTTTCTTTAACTCTTAATCTATATAGATGATTTTTGTTGTTGTTGTTGTTTTAACTCTAACCACCTTCAAACTAGATGAGATCCTAAAACAGGCAAATTATTTTCTATTTGTAATTTAAAATCTTTAAACTTTATGGGATTTTATGTTCTTTCATAACTTTAAGACCTTACAATGCTTAGATACCTCACATGACTGTCTTGAGGTCAGAACTCTGCAGGTCATTCTTTGGACAATAGGATTTGAGTTGACAAGAGTACAAATAACATGGTCATTATGTCTTTGGGATCCATGCTGAAGTCTCTACTAGTCTGATAATCCCTCTAGAAATCCAATAAAACAGTTCATTGTATATTTATTATATCTCAGTTCTAAAATGAGCCATTTCTCACAGTTGTAATTCAAACGTCACCATTGTTGTTCTTATTGGTGGAATACAAAATAATAGTAGTTGTTTTAAGAAGCTTTTTTCTGTTAAAAGTAGCATGCAAAATTTAATAAACTTCTTTCTCTAGGTCATATTTCTCTTAATTATTTCACATTTTACATGGACAATAGTTCATGTTCTCTGGCTAGTTCTAAATATGTAGTTATTTTTTAGCAATATACCTGGTACCTAGTAAGTTCTCAGAAAATATTTTTGTTGATCAAATGTATTAATGAAAATTACACTAACTTTTTTTTATGCTGCGATGACTTATTATAAGGAGCTCTAGAAGCATAGTAGTTACAAGTTGAGCTGCCAACCTCAAGGTCAGCAGTTTGAAACTATCAGCGGTTCTGCGGGAGAAAGATGAAGCGTTCTGCTCCTGTAAAGATTTACAGCCTCGGAAACCCTGTGCAGGGTCACTATGAGTCGGACCCGACTCCACAGTACTTAACAACAACAACAATGACTTACTATGGAGTCTTGGTTTCGTGCTGTGGTGTGGGAGAAAGCGCTGGACCATAAAATTGGTTTGAACCACAAGGTAGGCAGTTGAAGCTTACCAGCCTCTCCTTGAAAACCCTATACAGGGTTGCTATGAGTCAGGACTGACTCAACAGTGCTTAACAACAACAAGAAGAATGGTATCATCTACAACTAATGGTGTCTTTGTTTCAATAAAATGCACAACTAAACACTTGCTATGTGCAGACACTGCTATGCATCTGGAATATAAAGAATAGTACATAACAAGAAATAGCAGCTGCCTTCTCTGTCTCTAAGGGAAAAAAAAAATCGAATTTCAGTATAGTGCTATTTATAGCTACTTTTCCTTTGTAAAATCCTGGTTCTGACTTATGATCGTTTTTACATTCAAATTGCATTATAAATATGAGCTTGCTTGCCTGTTTCCTTTCTAGTAACTGTAGGGCAGGTACTCTGTCTTAATCATTTTCATATCTTCACTGCCCAGCACTGAGCCTGGCTTATAGTCTATGCTCAGTAATTGGATGGCTGGGCCCCCTGTGCCTAATTGTGCTGGAAATTCTTGCTCAAGAAAACTTGGAATTTAGTCTTATTTACCAAAACACAAAGTCAATTTAAATCATCTACCCCAACAGGACTTTCAAGCTGGATAAATGCATATCATTAAACGTCTTTTTGCTGCGGTGGTTCTTGGTAAAAGATGAAGAATTATGGCAAAGTATGAGGATTTTTCTGTGGTTTTACTGATTCCACAGCCAACCCTCATCTAGATTTTAATTCCATTGAAAATTGTGGGATGCAGAAGAATGTGGTTAAGTTAGGTCTTCCCTCTGCCACCTAATGGTTCTGTTGTGCTCCATCTAGTTCTCAAGTTCAGACAAAATTAAATCTAGATGAGATTCAACTTGTCTTTTGAATAGGTAAAGAGATACACAGTTGACAAACACAATCAAGAGTAAGATTTAATAACGTCAGCCCCCAAGACGCAATATAAGGTACGTGCGTTAAGTTTGTATTGCTACAAACTAGGATGGTGCTGTTTTCCACAATCAACACTCATGAAAGTAGCTGTCAAGAAATCAAATCACACATTGAACTAGGCAAATCGGCTGCACAAGATCTCTTTCAAGTGTCAAAGAGCAAAAAATATATCAATTTGAGGACTAAGGTGCACTTGACCCAAGTCATGGTATTTTCAATCGCCTCATATGCATGAGAAAGTTGGACAATGAATAAGGAAGACCATAGAAGAATTGCTGCATTTGAATTATGGACTGCCAGAAGAACAGACAGGTATGTGTTGGAAGAGGTACAACCAGAATGTTCCTTGAAGGCATTCGTCTCTCATACTTCAGACATATTATCAGGAGGGACCAGTGCCTGGAGAAAGACATTATGCTTGCTAAAGTGGAGGAAAAACGAAAAAGAGGAAGACCCTTTACAAGATGGATTGACACAGTGGCAGCAGCAATGGACTCAAGCGTAACAATTGCGAAGATGTCACAAGATTGGGCAGTGGCACATTCTGTTGTGCGTAGCGTCATTATGAATTGGAACTGAATCAAAGGCACCTAACAAGTGTGGTGCTGTGGGATAAATACTGGACTGCTAACCACAGTTCAAACTTATCAGCCACCCCACAGAAGATAGATGAGGCTTTCTGCTTCTGTAAAGATTTACAGCCTCAGTAACCCTAAACAGGGTCACTTGATTTCAGAATAGGCTTGATGACGGTGATTGGTTAGTAGCTTAAATAAAAACACATTTTTTTATCTCATAGTTTCTATATGTCAAGGGTCTGGGCACAGCTTAGCTGGGTCCTCTGCTTCAGGTCTATAAAACTGAAATCAAAATGACAGGCTATATTTTCATCTGGAGTCCCAACAGGAGAAACACCTGCTTATGAGGTCCCTTGGTTGCAGGCAGCATTCATCTTCTTGTGGTTATAAAACGGAGGTACCTGCTATGGTCAAGGGAAGCTCTCAGTTCTAGAGCCAACACAATTTCTTGCAGTGAAACCCTATACAGGGTCACTATGGGTCGGAATCGACTCGACGGCACTTAACAACAACAACAACAACCTTCTCCATAGACCTTCTCACAATCAAAGTCAACAACAGATAGGGTCTGACCTCTAAGAGGTCCCAGTCTCTCTTTTAAGGACTTTTACTAGTTTTTTGTTGCTGGTGGTGTGCCAGGTAATCAGTTCCGACTCATAGCACCCCTGCATAGATTTCTGAGACTGTAAATCTTTATGGGAGCAGAAAGCCTCATCTTTCTCCTGTAGAACAGCTGGTGGTTTTGAACTGCTGACCTTGAGGTTAGCAGCCTAACTCATAACCACTACACTACCAGAGCCCCTTTTTTTTAATTTATTGTTGTTGTTGTTAAGTGCTGGCAAGTCAGTTCCTATAGCGACCTTTCAAACTGACTTTACCGTCTAGACATTGGCCCATAGTGCTAGAACAAGGCTAAGTCAAGTCTATTCAAAACTCTCTTTTGATTAATTAAAAAATCAGCTGATTTGGGAACCTTAATTAAATCTGAAAAATACCTTTGCTTCTGCTGTATTTTGGTTGTTGGAAGCAAATCACAGAACCATTCATATTCAAAGGGAAGGAAATACACAGGGTATAAACACCAAGGGGCAGAACCACCTTACAATTCTGCCCATCTCAGCATATACCAGGGGGCTTCAGAAAATTCGTGGAAAATTCCATTAGCTTTTAATTCCATGAAAATTTTTGATCCCTCTTGTATGAGCTCAAACTATAAACCAAGGGCAAAATCATGAGAAAAAATAATAATAATAACAAGTTTAATTTCATTGAACTCCAGGGTTGAAAAAGGTCTCCAGAATTACTCTCTGACTGTAAGTGAATAATTCTTAACCAGACCTGAAAAATGAATACTTGTGTGTTCTTTTATAGATCTTTTAGAAAAGTGGTTCTCTTTGTAACTAGTCCTTGTGGATAGTGAAAGTTGTTGTTTTTGTTTTGTACTGTTGAGTTAGTACCAACTCATAGTGACCGTATGCACAACAGAATGAAACACTGCCTCGTCCTGCATCAAAGCCAATATCACAGTGGTTGTAACGGGAGCCCATTGCTGCTGCCACGGTGTCAATCCATCTCACTGGGGTGTCTCTTTCTCACTGACCCTCCACTTTACCAAGTATGATGTTCTTCTCCAGTGTCTGGTCCCTCCTGATACTGTGTCCAAAGAAACAGACATAAAATCTTGCCATTCTCACTTCTAAGGAGCATTCTGTTTTACTTCTTCCAATATAGATTGGTTTGTTCTTTTGGCATCTCATGGCACTTTTAATATAATCTTCCAACACAATAACTCAAATGCATCAGTTCTTTTACTGTCTTCTGTATTCATTATCCAACTTTCACATGCATATGAGGTTATTGAAAATACCATGACTTGAATCAGACACACCTTAGTCCTCAAACTGACGCCTTTGCTCTTAAACACTTTAAAGAGCTCTTTTACAGCAGATTTGCTACTGTAATATGTCATTTGATTTCTTGTCTGCTGCTTCCATGAGTGTTGATGGTTAATCCAAACAAAGTGAAGTCTTTGACAGCTTCAGTCTTTTCTCCATTTATCTTGATGCCATTTATTCGTCCAGAAGTAAAGAGTTTTGTTTTCTTTTCATTGAGGTGCAACCCATACAGAAGGTTGTGGTCTTTGATCTTCATCAGTAAGTCTTCTCCACTTTCAGCAAGCAAGGTTATAACATCTGCTTATCACAGATTCTTAATGAGTCTTCCTCCAACCCTGATGACACATATTTCTTCATATAATACAGTTTCTCGAATTATTTGCTCAGCATACAAATTGAATAAGCATGGTGAAAAAAATACAACCCTAGCACACATCTACCCTAATTTTAAACCATTTAAACCCTTGTTCTGTTCAAACAACTGCCTCTTGATCTATGTGCAGGTTCCTCATAAGTACAATTAAGTGTTCCAGAATATCCATATTTTGCAATGTTGTCCATAGCTTGTCATGATCCACATGATTGAAAGCCTTTAAGTAGTCAATAAAGCACAGGTAAACATCTTTCTGGTATTCTCTGCTTTCAGCTATCTGATGTCAGCAATGATATCCCTCATTCCACATCCTCCTTTGAATCTGACTTGAACCTCTAGCAATTCCATATCAATGTACTGTTGCAGTCATTTTTAGCAAAATTTTACTTGCATGAGATATTAATGATGTCCGATGATTTCCGCACAAATATGGATCTCTTCCACTCTGCCAGTTCTTGGCAGAGATGAGTGAGTGCCTCCAGTGCTGCATCAGCTTGTTGAAAGGTTTCAGTTCGTGTCTCATCAATTCATGGAGGCTTGTTCTTTGCCAATGCCTTCAGTGAAACTTGGACTTCTTTACTCAGTTATCATTGGCTCTTGATCCTATGCTATCTCTTAGAATATTTGCATATCAACCATTTCTTTTTGATACAGTGACTGTGTATTCCTTCCATCTTCTTTTGATGCTTTCCACCTCATTCAATATTTTGTGAATAGAATCTTTCAATTTTTCAAATCGAGGCTTGAATTTTTTCTTCAGTTCCTTCAGATTAAGAAATGCTGAGTTTGTTCTCTTTTGGCTTCCTAACTCCAGACATTTGCACATTTCATTATAATATTTGACTTTGTCTTCTCGAGCTATCCTTTGAAAACTTCTGCTCAGCTCTTTTATCTCTTCATTTCTTCCATTTGCTTTAGCATCTCTATGCAGGAAAACAATTTTCCTAATTTCTTCTGACATCCATTTTGGTATTTTTCTTCTTTGTCTTCTTAATGACCTTTTGCTTTCTTCCTGTATGATGTTCTTGATGGCATCCCACAACTCTTTGGATCTTCAGTTATTAGTGTCTAATGCATCAAACTTGTTCTTCAGATTATGTCTAAATTCAGGTGGTATATGTTCAAGGTCATATTTTGGCTCTTGTGGACTTGTTATAATTTTCTTCAGCGTCAGCCTGAACTTGCATATGAGCAATTGATAGTCTGTTCCACAGTCTGCCCCTGGCCTTGTTTTGACTGATGATATGGAGTTTCCCACTGTCTCTTTCCAAAGAGATTGTCAATTTTATTACTGTGCATTCCATCTGGTGAGGTTCATGTGTGTAGTCATCTTTTATTTTGTATATAATGTGTATTTTGCAATGAACAAGTCAGGGTCTTGCAAAATTCTATCATGCAATCTCCAACATCATTTTTATCACCAAGGCCATATTTTCAAACTACTGATCCTTCCTCTTTGTTTCCAAGCATTGCATTCCAATCACTAGTAATTATCAAAATCTTGATTGAACGTTTGATCAATTTCACATTGAGGAAGTTGATAGAATTCTTCACTTTCACCATCACTGACTTTAGTGGTTGGTGCATAAATTTGAATCATAATGATAGTAACTGATCTTCCTTGTAGGTATATGGCTATTTATCTTATCCTATCACAGACAGTATTGTACTTCAAGATAGATCTTAAAATGTTCTTTTTGATGAGGTATTGGACACCATCCCTCTTCAATTTGTCATTCCTGGATAGTAAACCATGTGGTTATCAAATTCAAAATGACCAACCCCAGTCCATCTCAGCTCACTAAAGCCTAGCATATCGATGTTTATGCATTCCATTTCATTTTTGACAACTTCCAATTTTCCTAGATTCATACTTCATATGTTCCATGTTCAAATTATTAATGGATGTTTACAGGTGTTTCTTCTCATTTTGAGTTGTGCACCAACAGTAAATGAAGGTCCAGAAAGCTTTAATTTTTTTGTGTCTTGAAGATCAACTTTACTTTGAGGAGGCAGTTATTCCCCAGTCGTATTTTGAAGGGCTCATTTTTTGGCACTTTATCTGACAGTGTTCTGGAGCTCTTCATTATGTTTCAATAGTAAATATTCTGGTGCTATCTGACAGTGGTCCACTGCTATTAATAAAGTTTTCAGTGACTAAATATTTGGAAGTAGTTCGTCTCTCCTTCTTCCTAGTCTATCTTAATCTGGAAGCGTATCTGAAACCTGCCCACCGTGGATGACCCTGCTGGATTGAAAATACTCATGGCATAGTTTCCAGCATCGCAGCAACACACAAGCCACCACAGTAAAGCAAGCTGACAAAAGAGTGGTTACCAGCAAGTGAGGATCTTGTTAAAATACAGATTCTCATGTAGTCTGTCTGGGATGCAGCCCAAATTTCGGCATTTTTAATAGCTTTCAGGTGATGTAAAAGCTGAAATTTGGGCTGCATCCTAGACCTACTGAATGAGAATCTGCATTTTAACAAGATCCCCAGATTATACACATACACATTAATATTTAAGAAGACTTCAACTTTATTCTTTAACAGAAAGAAGCCACCACTAAATTTTCCAGAGTGCTGTGCCTCCACCTTCAACATACAGTTTGTGATATCGAGCCTCTGTTGACCGATCTAGCATTTAAAGATTTAAAGCATTGTCCAAAGCAGAGCAAATTCTTGCACTGACCAACATCTTATTTTGCTGACAGCAATATACAATCTGACTTATTGACAACTTCTGTGTAAGATAAGAGCACATTACTTGGATTTTGACAACATTTTTTTTTTAAGTTTTTATTGTGAATTGAGTGATAGTTTACATGGGAGAACATCAGCTTTACATTCATCCTGTCGTATTTTGTTTCATTGCAATGATTACAATCCCCTCCATGCATCATCAACCAACCAAAGGGTACACCTGCAAGCCTGCCCCCAGACCATCAACGCACAACCCCTCTCCCTCACTGAGTCCAGTGTCTCCAGCCACTCCATCTCTCCACATCATCATTTCTGCCTCTATCTCTGGTGTCACTGCTTCTCTGGATAGGGTCCCCAACTCTGCTCTTCTCCCTTGATGGTCCCGGGCACTTTTGCTCCTGGACTGTAAAATCATATACTCTCCTCCTTTTGTTACAAAATGTTTACCTTTACATTTGCAACTCTCACAGTCAGTCCTGATAGCAATTATTCGCTATTGAACTACAAGAGTCTTATCCCCATCTCCTTTCACCAGCCCTATCCAGACAGGTTGGAAACCACTCAGTGGAGATACTACTTCCCCTGCATCCTCTGGAACTAGGCTCCCTCTTGAAAGCTTGTAAGCCAGTCACTTCATGCCTTTGTAGCCCCCTCATTTTGGGTAGCCAATGTCTAAGTTACCCATCCCTGTCAACCCTGTGTACCAAGGGGGTGGGAATAATCCTTGTTGTAAAGATTTGTTCCCTCTTTTGAGCTACTGCATCCATAAGTATAGGTGAAGTTCATCAAAATGTAGCGGATTCCTCTTTTTTTCCTCTTCTTTCTTCCTTTAGTCAAATTCTGATCATCCAGCCGTTGAAGCCAGGTCAAGTGGGTACTATCTGCAAGTATGGGTGTTCTTATGCATCTCCCTTCACTTCATATCAGCTGGACACTTCACTCTCTGCTCTAGTCCTCTGTGGCTACATCCCTGTCCCTGGGCCCAGGATTCCCCCATCTTGCCATACTGCTGGCCAAACAGGTCTCAACTTGAACTTTTGTGAGCAGCGTCCATGACAGAAAGTGGCCTGGCAGAGCAGATTCACACAGACAACAGAAAAGGTGGGATTCCTTCCTTTACCCAGGCTTTTGTGGTGACCAGAGGTGGGCCAGCTCCCATCCTCATCTACCCCCATCACAGACACTGCTCCCCAGAAGTCCAGAGCATCATGGTTGGGAGTCATACCAGTGTGAGATGCAAGCTGGCTTCATCACTTTGGTGCCTGGATTCAGGCAGGTTTGGCTGCCGACCTACAGAATACACAGAGCCACCAGACCAGCATTAGTCTAGTAGAATCCCTCATAACCAGTCGCCCTGCCTCCAACTGTCCTGTTGTCCTAACAGACACTAAAACCAATTCCATCAAGGGCCTCCATGAATTACTTTCACATTAAGTGCCCTAAACATAGATAACACCTAGGCCTATAGGAAATGCATCTAGGGCCAGGAACTCGGAGATCACAACCTCCCACACCACCTCTTGAGCTCCTAGACTGGCAGGAGCCCCCCAGAGTTTTCTCCTCTCTTGGTCCAACAGCTGCATTGGTTTTGTTTTGGTTTTTTTCCTTTCATTGTTTTGTTGCTTTTGTTAGGTTTTTTCTTTCTTCTTCTCTCCATTCCCTTGAATTTTTTTTTTCAAACTATTTACTTTTACATGCAACAAATCACACACTTTGTTCCCTCTCAATGATTAAAAGCCTCTCCATGCAACAATAGTTACCTAATTTTCTCCCTATGGTTTCTATGTGCATTCTATCCACCTTCCCATCCCTTCTCAACTTTGTCCTTAGGAAGAAATTGCTCCTTTGATTTTGAGTGATTGACCATCCTATGGTGAGCATACATTGCTAGTGTTTTCCTCACCTATAAAACTGTCTACTGCTTGGCTGAAAATTGGGCTACAAGGGTGAGTCCCTTCCCAGACCTGAAGTGTGATCAGAGGCCATAGTCTCAGGTTTCTCCGATCATGAGCTTTTGTGATCCTAGACACTACTCACCAAAGTAGGATGTGGAAGATTGTCTTTTATGAACTATGTTCTACCAATCAACCCTGGTCCTGAGCATTCTCTTGAATTCTATCCTTTCTATCTCTACTTTTGTCTTGCCTTCTTTTCTTCTGTGTCTCATTTCCCCTATTCTTCTTTTTTCTATCTTCCTTCTCCCTGGTTTTTATAAGCATCTGTTGCTGTTTATTTTTTTATATATTTATTATTTATATTCCTCTCATTTTTTTCTTCTATAGTTCCATTTTCCTGTTGCTCTTTTTTCTTTTTCTTTTTTTTCTGGTTGCTGCCTTTTTTTTTTTTTTTTTACTCCTTTATGAGTCTATCTTTCTATTTTTAATTGCTTGTTCTGTTTTGTTTTCTTGTGTGAGGGGAAAGGGAGCATCCTCCTCTTTCCCACCTGACAGAAAATAAAAATCATACCAAATACCGCTCAACCACAACCCTAACTGTACCCTCTGAAGCTCCACTCACTGGGCAAGAGCCAATAGTAGCCCCTGTACCATCTGATCAATGACAGACAGCAGCCAGCCCCAGCCAAACCCACCCTAAACTGAGGTGCATGAATGGCAAATGGAGAACAGTGCACACACTTCCATTCTTGACTGCACCCACAGGAAACAGTTGGTGAGAGCCTAAGAAAACATAAATATACAATTGTCTATAAAATACAACAACTCCCCAATGCCCTGGAGACAAGAGACAATTTTAGCTCATATAAAGAAACTAGCGAGAATGACTCAAACAAATGACCAAGATGCAGAGCCATAAAATGTTTCTGAGGAAGAAAAGGTAATGTAAAAGAATTCAAAAGGATAATATTCAAAGGATAAACCTTCAAAGGATTAACAGAAAGATTGAGGAAAGCAAGGAGAATACAGAAAAAGCTTTAGAAGAATTCAGTAAAACATTACAAAATAAATGCAAAATTTGAAACAATACAAAACCTACTATTACAAATCCAGAAAATCAATACTAAGGTTTCAGAAATGGACAATACATTGAAAGGGCAAATGGGTAGAGTTGAAGTAATGGAAACCTGAATTAGTGAGCATGAAAATAAATCTCTCAATACTAGAATGTCAGAAGAATAATAAAAAGAAAGAAAGAAAATATCTGAAGAAACACTAAGAGATATGTGGGACACCATAAAGAGATATAACTTATGGGTGATCAGAATTCCAGAATAGGAAAAGACAATTAAAGTCCCTGAGAAAATTTTTGAAGAGTTGTTGGAAGAAAAATTTCTGAGAGATAAGAAGGTAGGCATACAAGAAACTGAACAAACTCCAAACAGGATAGATCCCAAAAGAAAATCACTAAAACATATAATAATCAAACTTTCCAAAATCAGACACAGAAAGAATCCTAAGAGCAACTTAGGATAAACAAAAAGTTACTTACAAAAGAGAACCAATAAACTCTAATTTCTCAGCTGAGATCATGCAGGCAAGAAGACAATGGTATGCCATATACAAAACTCTGAAAGAAAAAAAAATTGCCAACCAAGAATCATATAACCTATATACCTAAGCTGTCCCTCAACTATGATGGCGAAATTCAGGCATTTCCGGATAAACATAAATTAAAGGAATTTGTAACAACAAACTTTATAAGCATTACTAAAGGATATTCTTTGTACTGAGAACCAACAACAGCAGACAACTACTTAAGATGAATATACACAACAACACTCAGCATTCAATCCAGATACAGAAGTATTTAAAGTAAAACAAGCCTACAACTGAAAATAGGGAACCAGAGATAAGAGTATATAATTAAGTCAACTACAAAGCAAAAAGATGAAATAATATAGATACAGAACTTCCAAAAGGTGGGGAAGGCAAGAGGATTTAAAGATAAAACAGATAGTTCTAAACAGGGAAAATTAATAAATTACAGGGTAACCTCAAAGAAAATTAATACACCTTCACATCAAAATTAAAAACAGGAAAATCAATAATGACATCAATCTTTTGAGGACTTATTGAAGTACTTTGCAGAGATGCTGAACTATAAGGACGTAAGCCTAGAAGAGAAAGCTATAGATGCAAAAAAGAAGGAAAATGGTGGGAAAAGAAAACCAAGAAACATGGCTTGGGTTTCTCTTATCTGTGTAGCCCAGGTGTCAAGAATTCTTGTGAACAGTCTCTTTCCCACTTTTAAAAATGGCTCAGTGACCTATACTTATGGATGTTGTTGTTATAGTTAGGTTCCATGGAGT